>NW_026585689.1:6013811-6079071 GCF_907164565.1 Psammomys obesus | reverse complement strand
TATATATATATATATATATATATATATATTATTATTATTATTATTATTATTAAGTTTTATTTCTTCACTTTATATCCTGAACGCAGGGCCCTCCCTCCTCTCCTCCCGGTTCTGCGCTCATCCCATCTTTCCCCTTTCCCGACCTCCCCTTCTTTTCAGAAAAGGGAGACCCCTCACCACCACCACCCTGTATCAACCCTCCCCAGCACATCAAGTAGCATCAGGACTGAGTACATCCTCATTCACTGAGTCCATGCAAGACAGCCCTGTCAGGGGGAAGTGATCCAAAACCAAGCAACAGAGGCCCTATCAGGGATATCCTCTGCTCCACTTCCTGGGGAGCTCATATGAAGACCAAGCTGCCCATTGGTTACATATTTATAGGGGGTCTAGGTCTAGCACATGCATGCTCATCAGTTGGTGCTTCAGTCCCTGATAGTCCCCATGCGTGTGGGTTAGTTTTCTCTGTTGGTCTTTTTGTGGAGCTCTTGTCCCCTCTATCCTTCTATCCTTCCCCCGATACTTCCACAAGACTCCTTGTTCGGCTACTGAGTCTCAGCATCTGTTTTAATCCACTGCTGGGTTCAGTCTCTCAGAAGAGAGTTACGATAGGCTCCTCCTGTCTGACTGCAGACACTCTTACCACAAAACATGGCAGACACGTTTACTCTTTTGACTTTGATACCTCTTTCTCTACATAGGTATATCAAAATATTGTGCTGTAAACCTTAAAGATATGCAATTTTCAATGAAAACAAATTTTTAAATATGGCTTCAGGAACACACAAGTACTGTAACACTGACTATCCTGCTGTAGGGCCAGAAAGGTGCACTTCAACATGCTATCCAAATGGCATCATGGAAGCTAGGCTTCCATGATACACTAGGCTGGGAAGTGTATGTAGGTAACAGAAGAGAGCAAGAGGCAGCATGTCAGACAATAGCACAGGTATGTTCATCTCAACATGTCAAATTTTTAATTTGCTAGATATCTGTTGCTGCTGTTTATTTGTGTGTTTGTTTTTACACTAAGGAAAATCCTCTTTCTTAATCAAACTTCTATAGTACTTTAGTAGGGACCCTCCAAACGATAACGGTTTCAGCTTTCAACACCTGCCTCTGGACACCCACAAAAGTGCTATCACAAACAGAAAATAAGTGAACTGTAGTAATTTCAGGAAGCATGAACACAAGTTAAACTTGTCAACAATCAATGAAATGAACAACCTTCACACTGTCATATTTTCTTTGGTGAAGATACCATTATATATTTTGTTGTTGTTGTTAAAAAAAAGAACAACAACAAAAAAGCATGCTGGCTTAAACTGTCAGGCACCAACCTTTAACACTAATTCTTACCATGACCTGTTGCATTATCCTAATTTCTCCCACTATGTACACAGTTCTTAGCCAGAGAATTTTAGCACATAGTATACAAGCAATAAATGAACAGGTAATAAACAGGTTCAGTTGAATAAAAGAATCAGCACACACAAACACATACACATACACACACACACACACACACACACACAAACACTTTTGTCTTTTAAATTGTGAGCCTAGCCTTTAATGACAGAACCACCACGCACAGACATACATACGCACATACTTCATATAAATGGTTTGACTGTGTAATTTGCTTAATTTTCTTAATTGACTTCTATAAGTATACAATTAACTCTCCAGAGATAAGAGTTTTATTTAAATGTAAGAATACTGCTTTCATCCTCAAGAGATTTCTACGCAAGGGCCAGATAGAATCTCCCTGATTAAATAATACCAAGTTTTTATTAGTGAAAAGCTGACAGAGCTTACACAAAGGGAAAGGTGTGTGTGTGTGTGTGTGTGTGTGTGTGTGTGTGTGTGTATGTGTGTGTGTGTGTGTGTGTGTGTGTACATGTGAGCATGTGTGGAAGTAAGAGGACAAGTTGATAGAACTAGTTCTCTTTTTCCACCATGTGAGAAGAGGAAAAAACTTAAGGTCACAGGCTTGGCTGCAAGTGTCTTTACCCACTGACCCATCTTTACAGCTCCAGTTTTTCAGTCCTTGAAACAAAGAGATAGCCTTAGCACAGGTGAGTTTCAAAAATACCACCAATCTCTTATGCTGCACACAGCTCAGTTTTAGCAACATGTCCTTGTAAAACGTCACAGACTGATGAATTATTAACTTGTACAGAGGGCAGCTTCAAATTCATTTGTTCTATTGGTTAATTTGTTAACAACTTACTGAAAAACATCACATAGTTTTTTAGACATTCCAGGCTCTTTCATAGATACTTTTAAGTATTGTGGATATCTAACTCACCATCATCTCTACTTGACATTTTTCTCACTTGCTTTTTTTTAGTTATAATTTCATGTGGAAACACACTGCTTGATTAAAGGACAAAGCTCTCCGGATAACTCCCCTACACCAGGTTCTGAGCTATGTGCCAGGAAATTATGGATGAGCAGAACATACTTCCTGCCTTAAGGAGTCTGGCAAACAAGACCTCTTTCTATATAATTAACTTAGGAGCAATGTGATTCTTGCTCGAAGGGATCTTAGAAAAGATCTCATCCAATCCATTCATTTCCGGATTTAAAATGCTAAGAACTACAATGATTAAGGGACAGTTAAAAAACCATTAATCCAACACAAGGGCTTGCATCTTCTTAATCTCAGGCTCCTCTTCTTCCTGGCTATACTACAATTTAATTAGAATTAGGCATATAATTAATGATTCCTTTCTAAACTCATTTCCATTTTTATTTTATTCCCTTTGCAGATTTACATGAACTTCATGGCCCATCTGTTAATTCAAGAAAAGTAATATACACACCAGGCATTGTTCAGGCAGAAGGAAGACAAAGGAGTAATTCACAGACCTGTCCTCATGGAGTGTCTACTAGGAATGGTTAGGGGTATAAGAAAGAATCACAAAATTTAGAACTGTGGTGAGGGCCCTTCCAGGCTCCAAGAGGAGAAAACCAGCAGCTAAGTCACGTTCACAAGAGCATCAAGAAAAGCATGCCTACATATTTAGAAAGGAATATTCCAGCTAAATCATTATGTAAAGGCTTAAGAGACACCTGCATAAAGAAAGGGGTTCATGCAGGTGTGCTAAAGAAGGAGTAAGGGTACAGGGCGGCTGTTGGCATACAATTCAGAAGACCTGAAAGGGGCTGGGCTGAGCTGGGCTACCAGGACCCTGCAAGCTACTCTCGTTTCAGAGTTAGCACAGGACAAAGCAGAACTGATGAAGCTGAGCTGCAGCATGCCTTTGAGTGTGCACTTCATCAGTGGGATTACTACTAAACTCTGTGATTTATGGCCACTCCTGGCCAAAATGAATAATCCTACCCCAGGACTATGACTTTTAAGCAGGTCAAATTCAATTCCATTCAATAAATATTTATTGAGTGCTTGCTTTGTGAAAAAAAAAAAAAAAAAGAAACCTGCAGAGGCAGGGGAAGAAAAATAGCCTTTCTAAAAACAGTGTATTAAGGGGAAAAAATGAAGCTTGCCACAAGGTTAGTGTTCTTGTAGAAATATCTGAGCTGCATCCTACAAGGAGAGCCGGTGGCCAAGCAGAAAATAAAGCCATGTTATATTGTGCAATGAAGGGTATTTTAAGGTTCAAAGTGATAATTAAAAGAATCGGTCAACATGATCACTTTTCTTTTTAATCAGAAAAAAAAAAAAATTAGGGTTTCGAAAAAGGTTGAAAATTTCATCACTGAACCAAGGAGTTTTGGAGTTCTAAAGGGAAATCTTTAAAAACCTTGAAAATCACCAAAAGCAACTTTCTCACTGTGACATGACAGCATTAAAACATGGAAACACAGCCTGTTAAGAATTGATCCTCGGTACCCAGATGACTGACTTAAGAATCAGAAAATCTATAGCACTACAAAACCGACGCTTGTATTTAATTATAGTAAAAGATGTTGATGGAGACTCTGTGTTCATATAGTCTGTTTATTCAAATACATAAAATTATTGTTTTTCATATACATATTGGTATTTCAATAAACATAGGCAAATGTAATCATATAATTATACATTTTCAATTATATCAGAGCAAAAGCACAAACATAATAACAGAATTTAATACTGCTATGAAAATTTCAAGCTATTAATTACTCTTGGAGTATTATATTTAGTTTTTTGGCATTGTTTTAAAGAAAATTTCCAGCTAAAAGTAATAAAGAAGTTTTAGATCAGCTAACATAACTTGCAAATAAAGTTAAAACCAGCTCCTAACCCTATAAAATAAATTTTACAGAACCAAATGAAAGTATCAGTGGTACGGAACTGTGTCTATACTGTAAAGAACTTTCATTCCAAAACATACTTCATTTCATGGAACATTCAAAGATACTGAACCAAGTCATGTAAGCTCTCAGGCTGAGCTCACGTTTACTACCACTGAGCTAAACCCCAAAAACCATGTATCTCCCTCTCTTAGGTACTATGTTAATTACAACACTTTTCCTTTCCCTTTCCTCCCTCCAAATTCTCCCTTATAGCCTCCCCATGCTACTTCCAATTCATAAGTTCTTTTTCTTAGTTGTTATTGTATGCATACATATATCTGCATATCATATACATGAATGTGCATATATATACACATATATTTTCATAAATACAATCTGCTGAGTCCATACAGTACTGTATGTATGTATGTTTTCAGGGCTGAGCATTTGTCACTGGACAATTCCCAATGTCTACATGCCTAAAACTTTCCTACACCTATGACTTAGGGAACATTGCTGAAGAGAGGGAAGAAAGACTGTAAGAGTCAGAGGAGTAGGCAACTTTGCTGAGTGATTGTGTCTCCTAATAACATGAAAAGCTAGGCCTGTAAAGTCTCAGCAACATGACCGACAAAGCATGAGCTGAACAAGGAAGGACACCCATGTACATCCAAAGTGGATAGGAGAAATCAGTTCTACACAAATAACTGCAGACCATTGAGTAAAGCTAGGAGCAGGATAGGTGGGCTTCCCAAAGGAAGAACATACCAATTGCATATCTGTATTTCATAGACTTAATACTGTCTTTAAAATGAAAGCCTTGCTTGCCCTGGTTCTCTAAACATTATCAGAGGTTTCTTACTCCAGTTATATGAATGCCACTGGAATAAATGGCATCTGAATGTCTTTAGGTTCTTTCCATCTTAATTCTGTTTCTGTCTTGCTCATGCATAGATGGACACACACACACTCACACACTATAAAATTAGTTCAACCCTCAATAAACCCTAAAGCTATCACAGCTTTCTTTTTGTCTATTATTACAGTGAACCACTAAATAATCTCCATACACATCCTAATCTGGCCCCATCACAAGTAAAATTAATGTGCCAAAGTCAACAATAGCTTCTGATTAGGAAATCCAATGACTTCCTAAGTTTTACCCTGTTTAAATTTGGCTTTGTAAGAACCTGAAGGAATCCTCTTGACACTCTGTGTCCAGGAATCAGTACACAACTGTTCTTTTTCCACCTTTCCATTCGTAGTCTATGCTAAGACTCTCTTCCCTTTACTACCTCTAAATAAAATGCCCATCATACTCCCAAGAACTGATTTTCTGCCTTTGTCTCTGACTCTATTGCTCTGCATCAGAATTCCTTTATGGTGCTATAGCTTGAGGTGCTATGCCTAGGAACACCTCTACCAAATATATACCCCTGGTTTCCAATTCCCTCTGAACTATAAAACCAACTTTCCAACTTCAAAATCAGTTTCTGTCTTGTAGATGATACTGAACACAAAGCAAACAAACATACCAACACTAAAGCTCGGCCTTCCCCTTCCGGTGCCCCATCTCATTAGGGGCTCCACTGCCTTCAGAGTCAACCAGGTTGAAAACCTCAAGTCACTTTCACTTCACTTTCTCTTTCATTCTTCAACCCTCAAGACTCTCCCAGACCTGTAGCTTTTCTTCCAAAAGCCTTCCACTTTTGCAACATGCTAAGACAACTGTCAGGTCTCTAGAGGAGGTCTTTATACGTTCTTAAATTGCTTTAATTCCTCCTCCTAATCATCTTTTGCATTAATCCAACTTCAGAGTCAGCTGGAATATAAAAGACGAGCCTTTTTTTCTCTCTCTCCATGAGCAGAAATTTTATTTTATATGCCAACCAAATAACTAGAATCCATTTTTTTAATATCAAAAGTTTTGTCATCCTCTTTTACTTTACACTCTCTTACTCAACAATCTCTCTCCACTCCTTCACACAAATAAGCTTTACAGTCCACGAGTTCAAACTAGAACACAATTTCTCACCTCCAGCAAGCAAGTCACCTCCATACTAGTACACAATTTACACCATGTCATAGCACTTATTTAATATACTATGTGATAGTATTTAGAAATGATGTCTGTACAGAGTGACAATTGGGGGGTGGGGAGAGGAAGGTAAGGAAATTGACAGCATATAATCAACTTTTGAAAGAAGGTGAAATCTAAATGTTAAAATATTTTAAGAGATAAAAAATGATTAACCAACTAAAATTTCCATTATATGTCTCCTTTCCATTATAGCATTAGGCCAATTAACTCTTGACAGATTCTCTTTAAAACTTTCACTTCAGTAAATTTTCCTAGGTGTTACTAGTAGCAATCTTTAGAAGCATACCTATTATGTCAGCACAAATTCAAAATCTAACTCAGTGATAAGCAAAATCGCCCAAACGACTAATGTGTTGTTATACCCAATCAAGATTTAATAGGGCTTAGAATTCTACTAATGAATGACTTCAAGAGAAAAACAAAAACAAAAACAAAACACACACACACAGATAATTCAAATCAATGTTATTCCCTTTATCAAAGACAGAGTAAAAGAAGTAACATCCAAACTTTCTTGGCTGATGATACAGGTCTATAATCTCAGCTACTCTGGAGGCTGAGGCAGAAGGACCACAAGTTCAAGGCCTAGCTTGGCTACAAGAGTGAGTTCAAAAACTATCTGGACAATTTACAGTGACCTTGTCTCCAAAGAATACAGAAAAAAAAATATTTAAGTTAGAAATACCCTAGGGAAGTAACTGAGGCCTGAGTAGCACAGCTGCTCAGTGTGGCTTTAACAGCCAGTACTGGTCAGGGAAGGGGAACTCTATTTTAAATCTTGTAGAATCTTTCTCAGATGCATGACAAACTTTTAAGAAGTTCAACTATTAAGAAGTAATATTATTTTTAAAATATTTATATGTATAACTTATGCATCATTGATTGACAAACTTTAAATTTCATTCTGGTGAAATTGTACACAGAGAGAATAAATTCTTTCAAATCTAAGTGGTGTAGTGTGGGTAAAAGGCAGGGAAATGCTAGGTGGTATCATCACTTTCTAAGTGCTTTTAACACTTATATACCAATGTAACTTCAAATAAATGGCCGGGGCAGCAAGAGAAAAAGCATAGGCAGGTCCTCAGCTTGCTTTGCTCTTTATCATCAATTAATTATTTTCTAAACTCCCAGCCATCCATGTACACTCAGTGCATTTAGCATCTATTAGAAGGAAAATGTTTTTTCTGTTTTCCATCACCTGGCTCAGACTCTCTGCAAACCACACTCAGGAACCTCACATTAATAAATTATGATTCCAACCACACCGATTAGCAACCATTTCCTTAACCTCGCTCCAGCATTTCCAACCCGAGTACAATAATGCTGTTCCTAAAAGGCTGGGGCAGCAGAATCCAGACAGAAATCCAGTGTCTAGAACAAGGGAAGATCCTCTCCTATGCCTCCACTGTGGTTTGTTCAAGTCCATACCCCAGCCTTTTTTATACCCCATGGCAATTACCAATTAATGTCCACCTCAGATACTGTCCTCTTGGTTTACAGGCCAAAGATAGGGCTATGTCTCACTTAGTCTCCCCCAGTAATAATCACTTTGTAACACACAATGGTCTCTCAGTGTTTATTAAGTGTTTAGGAAACCATGCTTTAACAATTTTGGAACAAACTCCTCATTTGATTTTGTGTGTATTTAAACCTAAATGTGTACTCAAGAATAGTTCTGCCAGTGTTATCAATGAGACATCCAATGACCTGATGGTTTGAGGCTCTTAAACTGATAGGAAGAGCTAAGACCAGAAAACTATCTAAATGGGATGCCTTTGGTTCTGCCACTAGTCACTTTCTCAGTTCATGCACTATGTGAACTCTGTGTTACTGATTACAAAACATTACATATCTTGCAAAGAACACAGGAGCAATTGCTTTCTCTTATACTTGGTGACCTTGGAAAGAATGCTTGCTCTGGGAAAACAGAACAATTTGTTGCAACTGAAGTCTGAAATCTCAGTTGATCATCTTAAGCTCTAGAGAGCAAGAAATGAAAAAGCTATTCACTTACTGCCCAAAGCATCATTGTCCCCTCTAAAACAAGTTAGTAGCTACTTGAAGGCAACACTATGAAGACCTCCTCAAGACAAGGGGCTTCATAAAGAAAACTGTACAACTTCACACTTAAACCTGACTTTTGCTTAACAACCTCTTAGACCTCAAAACCTCAGTTCTGTATTCACAATGTAAATTTACACCATTGTAGCTACTTCTCAAAAGCCAGAACATTCATCAAATGGTAATATGTCTGTACCAGCAATAAAGTTCCTCAAGAATCATCAGCAATGCTGATGATAGTATGAGCCACTTCCTTCATCACTGTCGAGACAAACGCATGCTGGAAAGACTTCTGCGTACAACCTTCAAGAACATGTTGCCAATTAATATAATTAATGTTCAGTGTCCTTCTCTTAGTGTGTGTTAAGAGTAGAAGGACATGTAGCAAACTCTCATGACAAATGTGAGTTTTCTCCACAAAGCCACAGATGCATTTACGTTGTCATCTATGACAAATAATGGAGATGAATAGGGAAAGCCGTATTGCTGCAACTTTGCCAACATTGGCATCCACATCCCACTAAGTACAGACTTGGGGTAAGAGAGTTCTTAGGTGTCAGACTCAACTACAGAAGCTAAGTTTAAACCCACAAAAGAGATGATAGACAATGGCAGGTGTTTAAATGTCAAATAACCATCCATTTACTATAACTCATGGTGAAATAATTAGAAGCAGTTAATGTGTAGGCTAACAGGCAGTTATACAGCAAAATTATGCATACCACTTCTTTTACTATTTCCTTAATGACTTGACATAACTTTTGCTCACCACTTCCTTATATAAATCTTTTTTTTAATATATTTTATGTTCTAGCCCTCAATCACAAATACACAAATGCCAGCCATCTCAAGCAATGATGCGGACAGACCATCTCTTGTGAAATCGGACCCATTTGTTATTCACTTATGCAACAGATAAACTGGAACAAACCTTGAAGTTCTTCTCCTACTACCAACTAATGACTCAGGCAATAAGGGTGACCTTCAAACACGTACTCTGTAGAAAAGCAAAAATGGCTCATACTGTGCTTGCCAGAAAGATGCAGTTTTTCCAACTGCATATTCTTCATTCTTCATTCTAAAACCAAAACCTGACCCCAAGCAGCAAGTTACAATGTTCTGACATCATGACATCATTCTGTCTGGAGCACTTTAATATAACAATTTGAAAAAATTGGCAGAAGCTTAAATGGGTCACACTGAAGGCCAAAAACCAAGGCCACTCACCTGGTAAAAAATGTATTCTGGTGCTGCATCTGACAACAGTGGCCACCCAATGCCAAGCCCACAGCTCAGTTAGCTCCAGCCTCCATAAGGATACATGAAAATAAAGCAAACAGTGTCACCTCCCAGGATTGTTACTACTACTCAGTGGTTTTGTTGTAGCCAATTTTGTCTTTAGTAGCAAACCAAAGCCAAGGTAAATGCCACCATATGATTTCAAACAAGCTTTGGCTCATCCTTCTAAAATGCAGCATAGTCTAACTGCTTCAAAATGATAAAATTTGGGAAGAGAAGCAAGCCACCATATTTGTCTCACAAGCCTCCTCAAACAGCGAGCTGTACAGTAAGGGCCCCCTGAGGGGCTCGCACTGCCCTTTTAACTGGACTCTTCTGAGAACTGACATCCAGTTTGGTTTCTTCTTGTGAAACTAGAGTTCATCTAAAAGCATGAAGAAAAACCACAGAACTTTCTGACACTCTTAGTCCCACACAACCTCCAACATACGGTTTCCTTTCACAATAAACAAGGTATAAGCAAAAAGGTTCCCTGCTTCAAAATGGAATAGTAGAGGAAAAGAAACCATAATGATACTGTAAATAGTAAATGAAGCAAAAAAATAATAATAATAATAACAAACAAACAAAAACCCACGCACACAAAGATCTTGAAAAGATGAGTGGACACTGATAAAAATGGAAACTCTGAAATACTGCTTCCTCACCGAATGGTCCACAGTGGATGTTCCAACATCACACATGCCGTTGTCCTAAGTGTGCTCCAGCAGAGACTTTTGTCCACTTGCTTGCTTTCAGCCTTCTGTTATCTAGCAACAACGGAACCCCACCTAAGACTAAACAAACTTCTAAACCCTACCATACCCACACACCCACCAAGAGTAGACGACGGTAAAAACTCTAGATGTCCTGGGTAATACCCAGAGACTCTGGATCTTCAGAAGCAAGACAAAGGGTTAAAAGAAAAAAAAAATCTTTTCTCTGAATGCAACTTTTGCAAACTCAGCGCTGAAGAAAAATGGCCCAACACAAATCAAAAGATGAATGTCATAGTAATGATTATTAACCATATGTAGAGACTAAACCTGGAGAGCCTGCGCTCAGGGTGAACAGGGCCATGCACACACACTGAACTCACCACTTTGTCCATGAGCTTCCAAGTCTTCTCCACAGTCCTGCGGTCAGCTGCAGCTTGCTTTGGGGGTCCAACTGCATCCTGGATAGCGTCAATAATCCCCAAAATTCGACCTTTGCGGGGGTTTCCTCCTCGACCACCAGGATTTCTGCCATTCATGGAATTTGCCATCTGGAATCTAAGTCCTTTCTGCAAGGCAAATTTTAAAGAAAAGAAAAAAAAAAAAAAAAGTTAGCTGGGTAGGAAAGTATTTCCCCCAACAGGAAACTGAAGTGAACAGGCACTAATGGTAATCTACGCCATCTCTGAGATACAACTGAGGGTCCCTGATTCAACTTCTTAGTCAACCTTGTGTAACTGCCTTCTCCAAGTTAAGAGCTAGGACCCGAGTTTGCTCTTACAATAGGAGAAGTTAAAGTTGCATCCTCCTCCTCCTGTGTTCCACGCAGCCACAGCTCACCACCACCAACAAAGCAACTTTTAACAGCTGAGAACACAAGGTTCTCCCCCTTCTGCTGTAATCCTGATTCAAAATATGAGAGCTGCAACCCCTAAAATTTATATTGGGGACCTCACTCATAACCCCCCCCCCCTTCAAGCCGTTAGATTTCGCCAAGTTATTACATAAACGCAAAGTGCTCCGCACACGCATAACATAAGGGACACGTCTGTTGTCAACAAAGGCGGAGGATTGGATTTCCCCCCGGCCAAAGCCAGCAGCCGCGGACACACAAATACTTCTTTAAAGCAATGCGGTGAGTAGTTTTTCCCTAGAGCCAAATAAACAAACGAACAAGCAACCCCTTCTTAAAGAGCGGTGAGAACCCAGTGAGGGCGGGCACGCACAGCGGAGTTCACTTCTAGGGTGGCCCCGAGTGTGCCTACCCGGGATCGAGAGATCCAAAGCTTTGTTTCAAGACGCCTGTGCCCCTTCCTGGCTCTGGCCTCCCGCCAGCCCAGCCACTCAGGACTCTGGGAAAGGGACCGGGAACGCAGCGAGGATAAAGTAGCCCTAAGACCCCGTCCTGGCTCCGGAGTCCCACAGCCTGGCGGATCCCGCGCCGGTCGCACGCACCTCCTACCAGCTGCGATCAGCTTGAGTCCGCTCCCTCCCGGGCCCCGGGCCAGCCAGGGACTGCTCTTTAAATCCCCACTTGGCTCAGGCCCGCAGTGGCGACAGCAGCTGGAAGCCAGGGCTGTCCCCTCTCCCTGATGGCCCGCTCCCAGCTGCAGGGCTCCGGGCCAGCAAGCGGCGATCGACCTCGGGGCGACCCGCTCTCTCCTCTACTCGGGTCACCGCGGGCCGTCCCAAGCCACGCGTGATCGTGGGTCCCCCACACGCACGCACAGCACACACACGCTGCCTTGGCTGGGGTGGCTCGGGCGGGGACTCAGTGGAATCGCCCGAAGAGCGCGCTCCGGGGAAGGAGCCACCGGGATCTCGGGACACCGAGACTCGGGGACGCGGCAATTACCGTGCAGACAGCTCCACGCCCGCCCGGCTGTCCCGCGCCACTCTCGGGAGGCCGCCGCAGCGCCCGCCGGTGGAGGAGACCACTCACTGGCCACCCCACCCCTGAGCCATCCCCGGAGACCAAGGCGCGGGGCGGAGCTAAGGCGGAGCCTCGGGCCGCCGGGCCAATCCCGAGGGCCCGCTCTCTGCCAGACAGCGGGCGGAGCCAATGGGCGGGACGATCCTCTCCTCCCGCGCTACCCCCAGGTCCACGTCCTCCACGGTACACAATGGCCCCAGAGGAAGGCCCGCTCGTCCGCGTCCCACTTGGAGAACAACTCGTAGGGAAACGGGCCTAGGCTGGCCTGGAACAAAAGTGGGACCAGGAAAGGAACCGGGAAAGAAGCGGCAAGGCGCCGGGGAGCTAACCAATGAGGGGTGTGCAGGTGGGCGTGAGCGCCCCGAGCGGGAGTCCAAGCCAACTGGGGCTAAAAGGCGGGACTTCCTGCCTCACTCACCTTCCTAGTCTTTGTTTCATAGCAACAGAGTACAGGCTGCCAGGATGGTGCTTCTCGGCTCTGGGCGGGCCCCAGGCTTAAGAAATGCATCTCCCTAGGGCTGCCAGGACAGCAGCCAAATAGGTCCAAGACCATGTTCCTTGTTGGCTGTCAAATAAAGAGCGACAGTCCCCTAGCTTCTGAGACGAAGGGTAACCTCACACAGGACAGGCGAAGAGTAAACTAGTTGCCAACTAAAACTTCCTAAATTTCTGAAATGTTTCCCTTTTTGCTTTTAGTTCTAGAGGGATTCCAGATCAAACATCAGGCTGATGAGAAAGCAAATAGTGGACAACTTTGGCTAAATAGTCTCTGTTGATCGTGCCACGACAAATGGGGTATACTAACCTGTTTTGCACCTTTTTATTCCAAACAAGTTTCTCCATAAACCTTTGTAAAGAACTCAGCTGTTCAATTTTGTCTGAGTCACTTTTTCTCCGTGTAGCTGTGTCTCCATTTTAATGACAACCTCATGTCTGCCATCCTCTCCCAATGTTCATCCGTTTCTGGGACTGTGTTCTTGATGTCCATATAAAAGGAAACACGTCTGGTAACGCTTAAAATGAAATGCCAGGGCCCTTCTGTCAACATAATCATACACTGAACAAATGCTTGTATTTCTCGGTATTTGGTTCAGTCCCATGCGGCTACCATTTGTTCCATGTTTACATGTTTGAGAGCTGGTTTCCCCCTGCAATTGATAGTAATGGATACACCTCACACCTTGGGCTCCTGGATGTGATGCTTTGCGCCTTTTAAAACATCATAAATACATGTATGCAGACAGATAGACAGGCAGACAGGCAGACGGGCAGACAGCTTATCCTGACAGCTGTGTCTCAGTAGCTCTGGCCGTTCCCTAGTGAGTATTTTAGTGTTGCGATTGTTGCTCTGCAAACCTAAATTCAGATAGTTGATCGTTTAATGAAAAAAAAAAAAAAAAAAAAAAGTGGCACAGTCAGGCAATAAAGTACTTTAAAATACTTTTCAGGAAGTAATAGTTTCCTTCATTGTTTCCATACTAATAACTAAGTAGTTTCCTGTTTTACATATGTAGATGGTAAGGCCTCTCCATGTCCTGTCCACCCATCCAAACCTCCCTTACTGCTTGTAACAGTCGCTAGTTTCTATGTGGCAACTGTATAGAGAAAGAACTTTGTGTTTTGCATCCTCTGTGTGTAAAAAGCACCCTTAAAGACAATTCAAAAGAAACTGCAATTATGTGTAGAAGGACCTGCTATACATATATACATAATACTTTATAATTAAATGTATTGCTTACCTTCATATTTGGATAAATGGAGAATAACAAAATACCTATTCTATTCCTTTCAAATTACAGTTTGTAACTGAAGGCTATGACAATTAGAAAATGGTATGGGCAGTGGAACAAAGGGCATCATGTAGATACAAATGAAGAGCTTCATTATATTTGTTTCTCTACTCTGGTTTGGACCCACATAAAACAAATTCATCTCACTGGGGCTGCCAAACTTTTCTAACCAGAGCAACTGAAAAACAAGTCTAAGATCATGTTTCTAGAAGGCTGACAATAAATAAGAAACAATCATTATGTTAGTCAGGGTTCTCTAGATGAGCAGAAGTGATGGCACATAGGTATATGTATATACATTATCTAGCATAATGTATATATTATAATATAATATAAATATATTTAAAAGGATGCTTTATTAGACTGACTTACATGATATGATCTGGGTAGTCAAACAAATTCTTTTTCACACTGCAGAGACCGAGAATCCAAGAGTTTCTCAGTCCATGAGGCTGATGTCTCAGTAATCCGAATCTAGTGCCAAAGGTCTACACTATTCCTGAAGAGCTGCTGATATGCAATCTGCCTTAGAAAATTGAGGAAGCTGGTTCTAATATGAGAAAAGGAATGCAGCAGACACAGAATAGATGAAAAGAAAAAAGACAAACGGGTAGAAAGCAAAGTTGCTTGCAGCCTACACATGGGTGGTTTTTCCCACCTCAAATCTAATGAGGAAAATACCTCACAGGATGGAGAGACGGCTCAACAGTTAAAAGCGCTTGTCCTTGCAGAAGATTTTGATTTAGTTCTGAGCACACACATGGTCGCTTACAATTATCCATAACTCCGGGTTCCAAGTGTCCAGTGCCGACTTCTAATCTCTGTGGGCATCAAGTGTGCACGCGGCACACATTCACTCATGCAGCAAAATATTCATACATATAAATCATTTTTAAAAAAATCATCACAGGAATTCCCAGCAGTCTGCATTTAGTTGATCTCAGATATGATCAAGCTGGTTGAAGACCAAGAGTAGCCTTCACAGTCATCAAGCTTCTAAACTGATTAGAAGCCTCCCCTAGAGAAATCATATATGCACATGCCTCCTGTAATATATGCATATATATCCACATACATACATTGATATATATGAACTCTATTTATCAAAGCCATGCAAATCTAATTAAGTTGTGTTATAACATGAATCCTAGCTGAGCTCAAATTGGTACTGGGTGTTTGATGAATTCTGAATAGCTGGTAGGGCATCAGCCCTCTTTTAGTGGGATTTAATGTAAATAAAAGAATAAAGACTAATGGGGGAAACTGAAGAATAAAATACTCCCCGATCAAAGACTCTATTAATAAATATTGGTACAAACATTGTCTTAACAGACTTTGTGATATTTTGTTTAGTCTAAGCAGTAGTTTTCTAAGCAAACAGAGTTAACTGAGGAAATAATATGCTCATTTCTACCAAACAGGACAGTTTCTAGTCCAAGCAGTTTCAAGTGAATGCAAAGTTCCTGGGAGTCTTGAGAGGGGTTCCTACCTAAAATGTCTTGCCAGTACCAGAGTAGCCAAGTAGGTTACAATTAAATCAGCTGTTTTAGCTTGATTTCTCTGATAAAGACCCTGAGTAACACCAACTTGATAGTGAAAGGGTTTGTGTGGATTACGTGTCCAAGCGACAGCCCATCATTGAAGGAAGACAAGGCAGAGGCCATACAAGAATGTTACTTACTGGCTAACTCTAAGCACTTGCTCAGTCTGCTTTCCTATACCACCCAGGACCACCTGGTTGGCCCCCCTGGGGTGGGAGGGGTCACACATCAATTGTTAAAAAAGAAAATGTCCCCACAAAATTGCCTACAATCTGATGCAGGCAATCAGTAGGTTAAGGCTGTCTCTTTCCAGATCACTTGAGCTGATCAACTTGTGTCAAACTGACCAAAAAAAAAAAAAAAAAAAAAAATCTAACCAGCATACTGATCAAAAGTGAACATGAAGCCTCAAGTGAGAGGCTTTATGGCTCAGGCATTTCAAAAAGTTTACAGAGACAGTGGGGAATACTCGCAATCTCAATGTTAGTTACTTAGTATTAGCATATGCCAATAGGTTGGTGTTAATGGGAAAATGTAGACTATATGACTGTCTTTAAACATAACTAATGTTCTCTAAAGGGAAAAAGAGGTTATAACTGTCTAAGAAATATGTCCCAGGCTTTGTCCAATTTCTTTTCTCTTTTCTTCTTAGACACAAGTGAACCCTGTGAGGTTAGACCTAAGTTGGTTAACTGAACACTCATAACTATATTGAAGTCTAGTCTAAAAAACGTTAACTGATTCAGTGGACCATGTAAGGATATCATTGCCTTTTTTAGACAGCAGAGAATTCACTTAATTCACAATTCCATCAAGGTATTCTTAATCTACCTGCCAACCTTTCAGGGTATATTCACAGTGGGTTTTCTGTCATAAAAACAGAATACTATAATATATACCAATCTCTCAGAGAGTACAAAAACACCAAATCTCAACTAGAAACAAGAAGCACATGACCTAGTTTTGTTTGGGCCTAACAAGCCATTACTTGCTAAGAAGAGCACATTTCTGTCTATTCTTTAGCACACAGCAACAACTGACAGTGAAGGATGCTGATTCATGGAGTGATCAAATATAGTCCAACTCTGAGTCTTAATTTGGGCTTAATTGGAATGCTTACTGAGCAACACGAGCAAAACAAACATCTTAAACAAAATAAAACCCTACTACCTAAGCACAGAGTCTGAAATCAAAACATTCAAGTAAACTATTGCTCCACTGTTTTTCAAAGATCCGTGTTTCCCTTATACAGCATACATGGCTTCTCTCCTCAGAGTTACTTCCTATTGCAAAGTGGGTGGAGACACTCTAGCCATTACCACCAATTTTCAAGGAATGAAACTGAGAGTCAGAGGAACAAGCCGAACATCCATTAGAATCACTTTCTTTTAAATAATCATTAGAGAATCCCACAAATATTTCTCATAGACATCTTAAGGCCGTAACTTAGCTGCAGAAATTTGAAAGGCAGTGTGCTTACTTTTTTTTCTGCTAAGCAAAAAGGCCAACGGAAAAATCAGGTTTTCTCTGTATATTCTGCTTTGTTTCAATTTTATGTTATTTCCAACTTCATTGCAGTTCCCATATTTCACTGTGGATTTCACATGCTTTCCTAACATGCCTTCATTCAGAAATGAATAGAAATATTCCTATACCTACACATTTTGGATAAAGAAGTTTAAGAACCTGAAAATTTCTGCTTTCACATTTTCTCTGCTATTGAACATTTAGATGTATGAGAACAATATATTGAATTTTCCCACTTAATGTAATACATTAATTCTACATTTTTAAAGGCAAAAAGGATCTTGGAGAAGACCAGTTCACTCAGTTAGGCAGATCTGAAACTTTGTAAATTTACCCATGACGATAGAGCCATCAAGAATATAAGTGGAGCCGGGCATGGTGGAGTACACCTGTAATCCCAGCGCTCTGTAAGGCAGAGGGAGGCAGGTCTCTGTGAATTAGAGGCCAGCCTTGTCTACAAAGAGAGCCCAGGGCAGCCATGGCTACACAGAGAAACCCTGTCTAGGATAAACAAAAACAATAAAAAATAAACAATGAACAAACCTCCCCAAAAAGACTATAAGTGCAACTTCAAAGTAACAGAAGATTTATTCACAATATGAAACAATATAATCCAGCAAAAAAAAAAAAAAAAAAAAGAGCTAACCTAATATTAGCATCTATTTAAAGGGCCAAATTAAGCACAGAAAGTCCTAAGTAAATATGGAAATTAAAATAAGAAAATCCCATCATTATTAGATTAAGTGATGTTGCAATGAATCAAATACATCACAAAGAAAGATAAGTGTCATCCAGTGGTTCCTCGGTGCAAAAATAAAATTGCTTTTCCATTTAAAATATTTTATTGTTTTTTTCATGTTGTTATGAGAGGCAAAAATCTGCTAGGCATCTATCTTTGTCAATCATGATTTACACACTTACCTATTTGATAATCTTCCTTGGGGAGAATGAGGTTTTAGTATCATAAATCAGTGTGGACCACCTCTCCCTGCTAGTCAGTCCTCTTTTAAGTCCTCCTATCTGCATGCTGCCTACAGCCAGGGCTTCCCCTGTCCCCTAGGAAGGATTCCCACAGCTGGAGAAGAGAAGTAATAACCACTGAAGGGATGGGACTGGTGAGCAGGGACACTTACCGATACACACATGAATATGAATTAGAAATGAGATCCCATGTCAAGCATGAGGGTTACAGCTCAGGGATGTGAGAGAATGGGAGTCAGGATAAAGCCCCTCCTTTCATCCTAGCAAAAAGGCTCACCCTTTCCCAGGGATAGATCTAAGGGCAAGTGAAAAATATGTGTCTAGATCCCAGCTTTCAGGACTTGAGCCCTTTGACTCCGGTGAGTGACAGATTCCTTCTGTGAGTACACTAGGCCTGTCTCTTTTTGAAAGGCCTAGAAAGGTGTGAAGTTGGAAGGAAAGGTGGACTGGTCACTGACTGGGATAATCTCACACTTATGCTTCTGCAATAGGACCTACGACACCTGCAGTGACCTCATCCAGGGAACTCTTCACCCCTGTGTCTTCCCCACTAGTCAATTTACACTGGCCATCACATGGTTGTTCTGCCCACTCCTAGAAACCGATTTACAAAGGAATTTGATGATCAGGAATCCAGACATATTTTTTTTTTTACAAAGCCACTAGAACACCTCTTTCTCCCTCAGCTTCTTTAATATAGTCAGGACGGACTTAGTGGAAAGTTTTCACTGTGGCTTGACTTTGTTGGAAAGGGCGCTCTCCTGCACTTCCATCACTTTCCTGCTGGGTTCTCTGTGATGCAACAGAACCCCAATAGGCAACTGTACAAATTTGGCTGTAGTCTAAAACAAGGAAGGAAGCAATGCTGCCTCTATCACATCAAACTCATCGCCATCAGAGCATCCAACAAAAACCCAGTAATCCTGCCTGGAACAACTATTATATGCCAAGAACTACACTAGACCCCGGGAGATAGAATGATGATTACAAACCAAGCATTCACAAAGAGAAAGCAGGCACATAAAGATGGTTTTATCTGAAGTGTTGAATGCAGTGATTTCTTAGGAAGAGGTCACTCTGATAATATTAGGAAAGGCAGCCAATACGGAAGTGAAAGAATAATCAGTAAGCCAGGACACATAGATAAGCAGAACTGGCCATGTGTTGTGGACCAAGGTCTTATAATCCAAATATTCCAGAGACTAAAACAGGATTATTGCAGTGATACTAAGGCCATATAGGAGTCCCAGGGAGGCCTGAGATACAGAATAAAGCCATGTTAAAAAAAAATTCAACAGAGCAATAGGCAGGGAGAGTTAGAGAATAGTATCATGGGAGTATTATTCTAGTCAGGGGAGTGCTCTTGTGAGCAGCAACAGAAGAGAAACCATGAATGTACAGAAAGAAAGTGAGCAGTTTAAAATGATAACCTACAGAAAAAAGTATCAATCAGTAAGTAAAACAATCCCATATATATATTAAAGAACTTGGATTTGCTCTCCTTTTAATGAATAATCCCTGAAAAATTTTTTGAGCCAGAGAAGGGTATATTGGATCAGAAGAAGCAAGATAAGGTATAGAATGCATATTTGAGATGACTAGGTTGACCGTGGATTAGACATAAACAGCACAGAAAGTACAATTATCGATCAGGGAAAATGCAACAGTGATGATAAGAACCTAAGGTAAAGCAGTGGTAGCTCCAAACACAAGCAACGTATTTCAGAAATATTAGAAAACAGTTTTCCCATCCTCTGTGTGCACACAAATAACAAGTTCCCAAGCTCTGTGCCTATAGAGTCTGCTCTAATTGATCCAGGATATTTTTAAAGCTCCCCTGGTGATCCTAGTTAGCAACTAAGCCTGAGAAGCACTGATTAGTCCTCTGAGTAGCCCCTGCTAATTAAAGAAATATGTATGTACAGAAGACGGAGAAGGCAAGAATGATTGCCAATTCTTCAGCTTTAATGATAGTGAGAGATGGCTTCAGAAACTCACATGGGGTTGGCCAAGAGACAGTTCATGTCCAGGAGAGGGGAAATGAATTTGCGATTGAATATGAGAACTTTAAGGGTACCTACGGAGTAAGCAAGTGTCTGTGGTGTGTGTGTGTGTGTGTGTGTGTGTGTGTGTGTGTGTGTGTGTTTCAATAAGGCTTATAAGATTATTATTTTGAGAATATTGACAAGCGAGTAATAATACTTTCAGTGCTATACAGAACAGAAACTGTATCAAAGGGAAGCTACTGTATCAAAGGGAAACTACATAGGATAAGAAGCAAGTACTCAGCTGCACCCTGAGGATCAACATTCAGAGAAATGTAGAGGACAGAAAAGGAAATCAGAAGAGAGAGAAGTATGATTCACATTGAGCAAAGGAAGACTGATGCTATCAGCTTCAAATCCAGCAGAGGTGACAGTTTTTAAATGACTATGCAACATCCTTGAGAATGAACAGCTGAGTGATCTCTGTGGCCTCAAAGAGAAGGCTGTTAAACCAAGAGTAGGTTAAAAAGAATGGGAGCTAAGGGAAAGGTAAGTAGACCTGCAGTTTAAAAAGAAAAACAACAGCATAAATATGGAAAGAATGTAGATGTCTTCTGCACATAAACAGGGTGTACGAGCATGGTGACAGGAAAGAAATCCAAGCATGAGTGTATTTTTTAAAGAAATGTCCCGAGGTCCAACTCCTAGACAAGGAACTACTGGCAACTAAAGACTAACAGGGAAATTAGCCCCTCCCAGGGATTAACCCCGACTGTATAACCAATACAAAATGCTTAGCCTTGAAATTATATACATGTAAACATAAAGGCAGACGCAACAGCTTATATTCATGGATTTGTGCATGAATGTATGTGTAAAAGTATAACAAAAATAATCAAAGAAAAAAACATCAATTTGGAAGGGAGTAAAGGGGAACTTGGAAGAGGTTGGGAGGAAGGACTGGAAAATGGTTGGAGGAAGGAAAGGGAAAGGAGAGCTTATTTAATTGTATTTTAACTCAAGTTGTTATTTTATGACACAGGAAAAAAAGATTATGGGATTTTAATAAAATTTGGGGCAACAGTGCTAATGGGATCCAACTGTATTTGAAGAAGTTCTAGAATAATTGTCTTCTCAAATTGAGTGGAATTTAAGGAGAACGATGAATGTTTCCAGCAGATATAAAAGGCAAATGAGCACTGAGGAACAGCCATAATCTATTCTGAAGCTCGCTGACTTTAGTGATCCAGTTGAGTCAGATGTCCACCTGAAAGGATGTACAAGTCCCTGGAGCATGGCTAATGGAGGGAAAGATACAACGTCAAAAGAGATTAGTGATGGGACTGGAGAGGAACTGTGGAAATGTAAGAATAAAAGACATGAAGGAGTTGGGTGAGAGAGTACTTTTAGATATTCACCTTCATAGTGTAGGACTCATTGGAAGGGAAAAAGGAACATATTGAAAAGAGAGGTTATCCTCTTCATACAAGGGTGTTAAAAGAAGCAACTACTCCCAATATTACACAGGATGATCAAAAAATCATTGTGTTGCTAGGTAATTTTTAGTGGTGATGAAGACACAAGTATAAGTCTTAGAATAAAATTTTATGGCCAGTAGGCAAGAAAGAAAGTAGGTTGGTATCAGCATTGATATGCATAATCTTTGTAAAATATAGATCAAAGACTTTCTGGCTTTATTGCATTTGAATATGAAAGATGAATTTAGAAATAAAACACAACATCTTGAATGCCAGCCCTCCAGAAGGTGGAGAAAACAATGGATTCCTACTCTCCCTCCCTCCTGCTTTCTTAAAGACTGCTTTTCAATTTTCCATCCTGGACTCATAAATCACAAAATGCTTGCTGAGAAAGTAGTCAAAATTGTGAACAGATTTTTGAAAATGTATGTAAAGAGATAAATGAAGGTTTTTTAAAAGCTAAATATCAACAGCAGAGACAGAGAGAGGAAGAGGGAAACAGAGGAGGAGAACAAAAGTGAGGAGAGGAGAGGAAAGGTAAGGAGAGGAGAGGGAAAGAGAGAGGAGGGAGAAGGAGGGGAGGAAAGGAAAGGAGAGAAAAATTTCACTTGCTAAAGTTAGTTTTATAAAAGAGGGTTATATATTTATATATAGTATAAATATATATAGTATAAATATATATATTTATATATATTTAAAAATCATATTTAAATATATATGTTCATATATATATTTATACTGTATATAAATATATAGTATATTTATAAAAGATGGTTATAGAAATTCTTGAGAAAATAGCCATTTTCTTTAATTCTTAGAGAAAACCGGTTCTTCTAAGTTGCTAAATGTCTTGACATCCTCCATTTTAAGTTACAAATAAGCCTGTCACCTTTACCACAACCAGCAAAAAAATAGAGGGAAAAAAAAAGAAAAAAATCATTCCATGTTTTAGAAGTCCTTTATTTCTTTTCCTTTCTCATTGCATAGTGTTCTATATTTTGGTTGTAAAATATGAAGCAATTCTCCTGCTTCATCAACATATACAAAGAACAGCTTTGGGTCTGCTTTGGGTAGGTTATGAGGTAGTTCTTCATGAAACTAGCTATTGCTTGGTACAACCTAATATAACAAATATGCAGCATGGTTGATCATGCTTCTCAGCAAGGTTCTTTCCCTAAATCCTTTGTGGAGAGCTTGTCATTTGCCTGTTCTGCTTTAAGGCTGCTAATGGAAGCCTTTTCTCCTCCCTATGGACATGAAAAAAAATTACAACTCATTTTCTTTTTGTTTTTGAGGACTTATATTGTAGGAAGGAAATATCATTTTGGCGTTGCAGTTGCGTATACCCAATGAAACAATATTTTTGGTTTAAAAATGAGTGAGAATATTTTACATACTGTTAAGTTTTATTCTATAAACTTAGTATTGCTCTGTTATTCAACACTTATGTTCTATAAACATACCGTCGTGATGCCTATTATGAAATGAAAAAGAAATGCCCACTTAACTTAGACAAAAGAAGTAAGGGAATGCCCTTACTTCTGAGGAGCTGAGTGGCATGATGGGTATTTAAGGAAAAAGAAATATAAATACACCTATGGGGTTGAAGGTTAAGAGAGGGAGTGTATACAGGGGCACAACAAGTCCCCCAGGCAATACATATCAAGGAAGGAAGGATGTAAGTTCTATGCTAGAAATATCATACCAAAAAAATATTATAGGAACTTTTAATTCTATAATTGGAAGTTTCTATCATTTTTATAATCAAATGGAAAATTTACTATCAATTTTCTATAGTGAGCCAGAAAAGGTGCAGTAACATTAGTATTTGAGAGACATATTTTTATCATGGTAGATTTTTTTTTTTTTTTTTTTTTTTTTTTTTTTTTTTTTTTTTTTTTTACGGAGAAGACAAATAGTGAGATTTCTTGGGAGACCACTTATCCCGTTTGTATTTGAGAAGTTTCAGCATCATGTGACACAGCAATAAAAGGAACAGGTTTGTTGTTGCTGTTGATTTGCTTGTTTGCTTGCTTTTTTGTTTTGTTTTGTTTTGTTTTTAAAAGTGTATGGTCCTGGCTGTAATTTGGCTAAGGTTGATTGTGTCTTTCTTTTTATGTTTTCTTGTTTTTTGACAATTTTATATACACGTACAATGCAATACACCTGAACTAAGGGAAAATCTGAAGATTTGAAAAAATGTAGCCCCATAGACTCATATATTTGAACATTTAGTCTCCAGGGAATGGAACTTTTTGGTTGGCTTAGAAGAATTAGGAGGTGTGGCATTGTTGGAGAAAGTGTGCCACTGGGGTGGGCTTTGAGGTTGCCAAAGCTCATGCCAGTTCCAGTCTCCGTCTGCTACCTGTGTATCAGGATGTAGCTCTCTGCTACTGCTCCAGCATCAGGTCTGCCTGCATATCACCATGCTTCCCACCGTGATGATAATGGACAAAATCTCTCACACTGTAAGCAATCCCCCAGTTAAATGCTTTCTTTTATAAGAGTTGCTTCGTCATTGTGTCTCTTCACAGCAATAAAAGAGTGACTTAAGACCAAGACGGAAAACTTTCTGGAAGATAAGTGCATATTCACTTTAAGAGGACAATTATTCCTCTGTAATTATTCACTCTCCCTAACACACCTGTGAGTAAATCAAATTCCCTGAGGGGTGGGCTGTGGTAGACTCCTGGCCGGTTGATTGACTGGTCTAGCTGGATTAGCTTTACAAGGAAGAGAAAATAATATATATTCTAATCTTTGCAGCAGATCAAACTGTCATGTTTCCAAGGAATGCCAGGAGTAGATTCCATTAGGGAGTCATCCATCCTCAGTTCCTACTATAGATATTAATATAATATTCAGTAAATAACCAGAAAAGATGTGAAATGCTAGCTTCTGGAAATAATGTAGTTGCTGCATGCATCAAGTCAAAACAATGGGATTTTCTGAGCTGGCTACAGAACAGCAGCAGAAGATATTTGAACAAAGCCACTTTAGAGAGTAAGTTTATGAAGAAGAGCTTACACCAATGCTGTGGCTATTCATTTAAATTAAAGATATTTTTTTCCTAGAATACTACTTACTCTCTTAGGTAATCATGTTAATTCCTTTAACTATTATAAATTTTCAAGACAATCAATTAAAATGTGAACAAATACACACACTTGCACCCCAATCTTGTGAAGAATAAGATCCTTTAGCATACTACTCTACCCAAACTTTTAAAAGTTTGCCAAGTCTATTTTAAAGGCTTGTCTTACCAGGATCAAAGAAGAGATTTCATATCTACTGCAAGTCAGATGACATTTAACTAATTCCTGAAACTGGTAAGCTGATTATGAAGGACTCAACACTTTCCTTATCTAAGATTAAGCTTCAACAAAAATGCAAGAGAAGATTTTCTACTGAAACTTAGCAGCAGTATACGATTAAGGAGAAATGCCGAATGAACATTTGAGAAAAATATTCTTATATTTGTGTAGGTTTGTATTTTGAATACATTTTGTAGCTTCTGACTTTTGTTTTTAAGTAATGGTTTTTATTCTTTGAAAGTGTCAAACATTTATACAATGTTTATTGGTTATATCTACCCACGACTACTTCCCTTCAGCTCCCCAAGTGTCCCTCTCCCATCTCCCACTCAAATTCATAGCCTCTTTTTAGTTTCTGTGGGTGATTTTCCTTTGAGTCCAGTTAATGCTTTCCATAAGCACACGGGGCATGAGCAATCCAAAAGTGGCCACTTTTCCAAAGGAGAGTGATCAATTTCAGTTGCTAGTCAATTGCCAATAACTCCTCCAATAAGATTAGAGTCTTGGTGGCCACTCTGCCACCCATGTTAGACTTTTTACTGGTTTGGGCTTGTGTAGGTTTCATGCAGGTAACTCCAATTGCAGTGAGTTGAGACATACAACAGCCACGGCATGTCCATAACTTGGTATTTCACAGCTTTCCTTCTCATGTGCTGAAATTTGCTTGCTTCTTTCTACTCGTTCATGAGCCTTGAAGAGTAGTAGCTGTAGAGTTAACGTATCCATGGGTCAGCACCCCAAATAATGTACACTTGGCACTTTGACCAGTTATGAGTCTCTGCATTAACTATTCATTACTCTTGTACCAGACCAACAAGTCATTGCAATGAACATTTAAAGCAAAGAAGTGCAGACAAAAGGGTATACCGTGGAACACACTGTGACACCCACAGCTTCCACAACAAGATTTTGTTTTCTCTGTTGTGGGGGAGATTGCAAGGGTGGAGGCCAGTAACAATGGAGGGGGAAGATGAGTGGGATTAGGGTGCAAATTCACGAAGAACCTTCAGCAATAGGGTCTCACTGTCTAGTCATGGTGAGCGTCTATCAGCGATGGCAATAGCCTGTGTTGTTCTGAGTGCTGGCGCAGCTTCTTAGACCAATGAATCATAGCATCCCATGCCTAGCACTGTTTTTTTTTTTTATGTAATAATCAATGTGAACATCGAACAGCATTATCCACCCATGTAGGATTCTTCTGCCCAAACTCTCTTTACTTATGAATCATTCATGTATGTATATATATATATATATATATATATATATGTATGTATGTATTTATGTACATATATTGTTTATCGATTTATAGCTATTCTTAGTTTATAATTCAAAACTTTTCTTGAATTGGAAGACCATAATTCTTCATATAACTTTTCCATACACACTGCATTTGGGTTATGTAGTTTCACATTGGTAATGCTTAACTTGATAAGGATGCTTATCACTGTGCAAATTAAAATGTTTACTGAAAGTCTGACATGGATTAAACAAGTGCAATTCAATCTAAGAGTCCTCATCTTTTATCATAAAATCCATGTTAAAAATAGAAAGTGTAATCATTAAAGAACAATGTGTGAAAATAAGTATTCAGTGAATGCTAGTTTTGATCCAAATAGTGGAAAATTGAGGGAAAGGAGGCTAACAGTGAGAAAAAAAAGCTTTATCCCAGTATAAGTGTAATAATAACCTAATGTGCTTTAAGAAAAAGGAGCTGGGTCAGCTGAGCTAGAAAGGTTACAAATAGGAGGTGAAATAATACTTTGCAGTGTAGCATAAAAGACAGCATTAGAGAAAATGGTCTGTGCAATGGCTAAAATTAACAGTAGAGGTTGGATGTTATAAATTTCTCTGGCATCTACCCAGCTCATAACCACAAATCAGCTTCATGACATTTTCTGATATAATATGGCATTGGACATGCAGAGTCTTTCAGGAGAGGGACCACAGCACAAACAGATCCTGGAGATGAGCACTTAACCGTAAGACTGCACGCGGTGCCAAAATGTTACTACCTTTCTTTTTAAGGTGATCTCAAAAGAAAAAAAAATGATTAGTTACCTCTGTTAATAAGGTAGTAAATTAATTTAAATGAAATAGATTGCATTAACTGGGTCATTCCTTCTGAATCTTATGAAATGAATACTTGAAAGTCATTCACAAGACAAGGGATTCATATTTATTCACAAGAAGAACAACAATGTAAATTTAAAGTATCAGAATTTTCAAAGAAAAATTATTGTTTTTGCTACAACAATTGCAACATGTTTTATTAGTTGAAACCAAGGGGTACAGTAAGAGTATAGCAGGCACCTAGATCAATAATAACCTACTTAACATGCAGGACCTAAGAAATAAAAAGAAGGTAAATGTAATAAAGCATTTTAGAGAATAGAGTCATGTTCTAAAAGATTTATTTTCAATTTCAAACTATGAACATCCCCCCACTTTTTCAAAACTGTTCCTTTCATTATCCACCAATCTGCCTTAATAATGAGACATGAAAATCTTCTTGTCAAACTCATTTCACATACTCCACCTCCACTCTCCTACTAATAGTCCAGCTCAGTGGTTCTCAACCTTCCCAACCCTGTGACCTTTTAATACAGTTCCTCATGTTGTAGTGACCTCCGACCTTAAAATTATGTTTGTTGCTACATCATGACTGTAATTTTGTTGCTGTTATGAGTCATCATAATGCAAATATCTAGGTTTTTCAATTGACCCCTGCAAAAAGGTCATTTGACCTTGCACAAGTTGAGAACCACTGCTCCAGCTCCTAAAATGTTGACTCTTCTCAACTGGTTTCCTAATTAAACTTCTGTTTTTCCGGCAACATATAGGTAGCAGAATACCCAAAATATTATACAACTTAGCATATATTGTAAACAAATGTTCAATTCATTTTACTTGCCATGTCAGGGTAAGAGTTATTATGTTCTTCTTATTTACAACCCCCGACATGATCTGGCCTCTATCTTGTTTCATAGCTTATCTCTGACCCTTTCAACCCATCACTCACAGTTGTTCAGTTCTTTCCAAGAAATTTCACCCTGGAGTCTTCACTTGGTAAGCTTCTCTTAACCTTCATCTTTTCGAAGCCCGGTTCCTTTGATTCAGTTATCATGTTAGATGTCATCTATGCATAATGTTTTTCTCAACATGTTCCAGTCAAAAATGGTCACTCAATCTCATCCTATTACATTGGTTCATAAACTTCTTCTGTAAGGGATTAGATAGCAAATGGTTTTAGCTTCACTTGCTGTAAATCCTCCTGTCACAGCTGGATAACCAATGTTGGAACGGAAAAAAAGTCGTGGACAATATATAAACAATTATAACTGTGTTCCATAAAACTTTATTCAAACTAAAAAGCCAGTATAGTTTGGCAATTCCTACTCAATCATAATCAAAATCTATTGAGCCTCTGTTGAGCAAAACACTGCTTTTATAACATACTTTTCTTCATTAAAATTCAAACCACACTGGAACAGTAACAATATTGCAAATCTCATTTATTATTTGATCTCAACACCTAATGCCTGGGGAACAGAAGGAAATGCTTCTGAAAAAAATGGTATGCAAAACTCAAAACACTATGGAAATAAAAAATGAGAACATCATCTTTGAGTGCTTATTTGGTTTTTCAGAATACAATAAAGATTAGAAAAGTGTTACTATAAGCAGATAATTTGACTATTGAAAAACTAACATTTATTATTTCAGTAAAATTACACTACAAAATGACAGAAAGAACAAGAGGAAATGTAAGTGATGCCACATGTCTTAGTTAGGGTTTCCTTGCTGTGAAGAGACACCATGACCACAGCAACTCTTATAAAGAAAAACATTTAAATAGGGCTGGCTTACAATTTCAGAGGTTTAGTCCTTTATCATCATGGAGGGAAACAGACAGCATCTAGGCAGACATGGTGCTGAAGAAGGAGCTAAAAGTTCTACATCTTGATTCCACAGGCAGTAGGAGTAAATGCCATACTAGGCCTAGCTTGAGCATCTGAGGCCTCAAAGCTTGCCCCTACAGTGACACACTTTTCCAACAAGGCCACACCTCCTAATAGTGACACTCCCTGCGGACCAAATATTTAAACAACTGAGTCAATGGGGTGCTATTCCTACTCAAACCACCACACCACAGTACACCTTTTATACAGTCTATTTAGTTTGTACTCTATTATTAGGGGCATCTTATTTTCATCAGTTGTTATCTATCTGAAATGATTTTTGGTCATTTGGATTGGGAAGGAAGGTAGTATAGCATTCTGCTGGGATCTGCTGGATAGACACTATGAGCACTGCTAAAAATCCTCCAATGAACAAGACAGATCCCTACCAAGAGGAAAAAAAAAATCCACAAAGTCAGTAATATATCGTACAAGCATATAAACATTGAGCTAAAAATCAAACCTTAGGTTTATTCTCCCTTAAAATGGTTATTTTGATATTGCTATTCTTAGGAAAATTCTCATGGAATGTCATGATGGTACTTAAACTTATAGAGACATTTTGAAAATGTGAGAGAAAGAAAATTTACCTTTGTTCAAGGGGTATGGCTTTGAACGAAACAACAAAGCATTTCTGAAGCAGGCATTTCGTTGAGAAGACAGAAGACAAACCCTCATTGCCAAGTATTTATTCCAAGAATGTTCAGCTAATCTGATAACCTTCCTAGAGGAGTCATACCCCAGACTGCCTGCCTCTGGGCCTGTACACAAGGTTAAATGCCTACCAGATTTCATGATATCCATTGGCCAAATGACAGCAATGACAGTAAATCTGAGCTGACCTCCTATGTCAGCAACAAAACAGGAAAAGAAGAAGGAGCATTCCAAGGGCAAGAACAATACAGCAAACATCCTTTTCTACTTTCTGTGTAAGCCAGTGGCTTCATTATACCGCAGATATTGTCCACTGTTGAGTTATGCTGGCCTCATGCCACAGTATCTCTACAGCTCAAGCTCAGTAAATAACTGCTATAGCTTCTTGACATTCAAGTCAAGACATAAAGTGTCAATTCTAATTTTTTAGACCTCAGTCAAGTTAACAAGAATTTGCTTAAATATATGTATGTATTATATATAACCTATATAATATATATATTACTGAAGATTATACAGAATACCTTTCATGATCAGGTACTTCATACTTACCTAACATAACAGAGGAAGGGATTCATGAATCTGTGTATTTGTGTATTCATACATCTCTGTGTGTACATGTGTGTTCATGAGTGTTTCTGTTTGTGTCCTTGGAGGTCAGAAAAGGATGTCCCTTAAAACTGCAGAAACAGCCTTATGTGACTGAAGGGAGCTAAGCCCACATCCTCCACAGAAGCAGCATGCACCCTTAACTGCTCTGCCATCTCTCCTGTTCCCTATGTTTGCACACCTTGATGCTGTTCATATCGTTGCATAAATAACAGAAGCTGTACATAAGCAAAATGAGTAATTAAGTCTTCCTCAAACCCCACTGTTTTAGTTCTGCCTATGACTCTTGCTTATACCACCTTCTATATTCTTATCCCACTTTCTATATCTTCGGTTTTCTCATTCAGTTACTGTCCTTACTCACATGCTGTCTCTGGTTTTCTATGTCTCATTTGGTATTCTATGTTTAGATTTAATTAGCTCAGATGGTTTCAACTAAAATTCCTGCAGATGACTTTCAAGTCTTTACTTTCTCCAGCTTCAGAAATAATTTGTTTTTAATTTCTAATATATATAGGCCTTAAACTATATTGTGAAAATCAGTTCAGAGTATATTCTCTTCATGTAGACTTATATTCTTGCTGATAATCTCAGTCGTTGCATTGGATTATATAAAAGTATAGAGTATCCTAGACCTACCTTCTCTCCAAAACACAATGATGCTAGATACATCAAAAATGTCATCTTAAGCTCTAAGCACAAATGTTAAGAATTCCTTGGGTTCTGTCTCCCTCCCTTACTACCAGCATATGATTGTTTGTCTCATACCATAAATTATGTCTCTAGAATGAATTTATCCACAAATGTTCTCAGGGCCATTGATAAGCTTGTCTTTTATTTTTGAAATATTTAAACGGGTTCATCTCTTTCCCATTTCCCAACACCAGTAAGCAGCAAATCTGTATTTCTATCTAATGTCTAGATTATAATACTTTCATGTTCTTATTTTTTTTTCAGTGCCATTCCATGTATCTTAGGATGAAGGTACTTTGACATAAATTATATGAACCTGCATGATGTCTTGGCCTTTTCTAGCTCCTTTACATGGGATCACATTTTTTCCCTACCCTTCTTACCCAGACACATGGCTTTTATTCCATCTCTCCAACAACTGACCTTTCTTCTCTTCACTAGGCAGTGCAGGGGTGACACTGATTATTTTAGCAGCACAAACCTGCTTCAGAACTTTTGCTGGCGTCGCCTGTCACATTCTCTCCTCTTGTAATTCAAGGTTCATTTTGAATCATTTTAGTGAATCACTGTCCCTAGAACCTGGTAAAATACATTTATTTTACCAATCAACAAATTTCCAAATCAGCAAATACTAATGGATATTTCTTTGAAGTTTAAATATGCATTGAACCATCATTTTTGGTATGAGTCTGGCTTTGGGAAGTGCTTTGGAAATTCTTTTTTTATTTAAACTCTAAGAAGGCTGTCGTATTTAGCTGCATGTCACAATCCCATCAAAAAAAAAAAATGGTTCATTTTCATTTCAACAATATGGCTGTCTAGTCAAGCTCTGAACAATGACAATACCAATAGACACGATAACTTGGTGAGGAGAAATCGTGGAGCTACAGACAATTAGCCATTGCTGAGAGAGAAAACAGTGACCCTTTTGCTCAGCCTTGGAACTTATAAAGAAGGACCTCCATGCATTAGCTTTGTGGTTTTGCCACCATGATTTTCACATACATAATTTCTTTATTGATGATATTTAAACTTTATAAATTGTACTTCCACATTACTAACTATATTATTGTGTGTGTGTGTGTGTGTGTGTGTGTGTGTGTGTGTGTGTGTGTAAAGCAATAATAATTAAAGGGAAAGGAACTGTGAATTAGAGAGGCAGTGGGTACAAGGCATGGAAAGGGCTGAAGGGAAAACACAAATGTAATTATATTTTAATTTAAAAATTGAAAGCACACAAAGCAAATAAAATGTAATCAATGTAAAAAATGAAAATTTAATTTAAAAAATTGAAAGCACAAAAGAAATGGTTCATTTTTGATGCATAAAATGAAAGGATGACAGTTATGATGAGGCATGTTTGTTTGCTTGTTTTGGTCAGCTCAGGAAGCATGAACAGCTTATAGTTTTTTGTTTGTTTGTTTTTTTGTCTTTACTTTCTCCTTTTGCTTTAGAATGCCAAATAACCGTTGAGCTATCTTCCTTGAATTCTGTAGCATCTTCTCATTGAGGTGTGGGGGTCAGCTTGGATGACAGCTTTCAATTGGTCGTTGTCAGCCTCTCTTAGTCTGCAATAAGTCTCTCTTCCTCAAAGCTCTGATCTACTTTGCAAAACTTTTTTTAATTTTTAATTTTTTATATTAATTACAGTCTATTTACTTTGTATCCCAGCTCTAGCCCCCCCCTCCCTTATTCCCTCTCTATCCCACCCTCCCTCTTTCATCTCCTCCCTGCCCCTCTCTAAGTCCACTGATAGGGGAGGTCCTCCTCCAGGGGTCTTGTCTGAGGATGATTCTCCAACCAAGGACCATGCATGGATATAACCTAGAACTCCTGCTCAGACATAGCCCATAGCAGCTCAGTCTCCAAGTGGTTTCCCTAGTAAGGGGAACAGGAACTATCTCTGACATGAACTCAGTAACTGGCTCTTTGACCCCCTCTCCCCCGAGGGAGGAACAACCTAGCTAGGCCACAGAGGAGGACATTGCACCTAGTCCTGATGAGACCTGATAAGAAAACTTCTTGAAGCAACATTGCACTGTAAGTTCCTTAGTTGTTTTGATCTGATGGTTGGATTTGCCAGTTATCTTCAATGCTTTATAACTATTATGAACTTTAAAAAAAAGTCATTCAAATTTGCTTTTTGTCTAGCATCATTTCCATAGTATAAAGTAAACACAAAGTAAACAGTGAGCAATATATTATTAGCAAATAACAAAGCAAGGACTTTGAACTAAAATGATGTGTGTTACAATTACATTTATTAAGAATGTATTTCACACATACTTTTGAACATTGTTTATATTGTAAAACATTTTTAATTTTCTGTTTTAATTATCCATTATGTATGAACTATGAACTATGAAACTATGAAACTATGAAACTAAGGTCTTAAAAATATTGTATATACTTCATTGCTCCAAGCCATCTATATGTTCATAGCACACATACATACACACTATGGTATAATTAGTAATGTGAAAGTACAGTTTATAAAATACCATCAATAAAGAAATGATCCATATGAAAATCATAATGGCAAAACTACAAAGCTAATGCATGAAAATCTTTCATTTTAAATTGCAAGGCTGTGCAAAAGTCACTGGAGTCCTTTTTGTAGAGAATATTTAGTGTTCAGACATGGGGAAGTGCTTAGCAATAAAATAAGTCCATCTTTACACCATTTCAAAACTAACTTGTATTACAATGCATACTGTGGTATGGAAACAGCCCATATTAAATTTCTTTAAAATACCAGAAGGGAAAGTTTAGTAAGTTAAAGAAGACTCAGTGGGTTCTATTTATATATTTGTGCGTTCACATGCGCTCACACGTGTGTGTGTTTGTGTGTGACAGTAATAATCCAAGGAAAGAGGCTATCAGTCTGAGAGTGTGTGGAGAGAAACATGGGAAGGGGTTGAAGGAGGCTAGCTGAGAAGGGTTGGAAGGAGGAAATGGAGGGGGGAAGTGATGTAACTCTATTTCAACCAAAACCACATTTTAAAAAGATGAAACAAAAATGGGGAAATAATAGTCTACTGAGCATAGTTTAATAATTGCTTGAGATCCAATGATCAACTCTTTTTTTTTTTTTTTTTTTTTTTTTTTATATATCGGTGAGTGCACCAAAGCAGCATTATTCAAAACCTTGATGGTCAGTAAAATTGAAATCTATTTTCAAAACAACTCAATTGCGTTACTGACACATTTCCTTACTTGGTCATAGCCGTAATTATAATTATTTCTATTACCATTGCTTCTTTATTTAGTGATATTTCATGATTTATGAGCTTTAGTTTATGGGACTTTCAGGAGCTATGTTTAGCACACAAATTTGCCTTTGATATGAGAATTAATACCACCTGGATGCTTCTTAGCTTTTATTTACTACCAAATGGGTACCATGAACTATTACAGGTCCCTGCATAGTCTCGAATACTCCTCTTATTCTTATAGCACCCCTGTGAGGTAAGCCCCGTTCTCCAAGATCAGGAGAACTGACTCTTAATGCTGAGCAGTCCGCCCAAGTCATGAAGGCAGTAATTGGCAGAACTTGGATTCAAGCCCAGACTTTCGGATTGCAGAGCCCAGGCCTCCACCTCCCCCATGACATGACCCTCCTAGCTTAGGCTTTCCTGACTTGAGACTATCACAACATCTACTCCTAACATTACTGATGTGTGGGAGAGAATGAGACCTCCATCTTGGAAACTGCAAGTGTGTTTCATATAAATCAATTAACTTGCAAGAACTGACATAGCTCAAGTTGTATATCAAGGCTTGTCCGAAGGTCATGTTCTCTCCATCCCAGCCCAGCTTGCTGTCAGCAAGGAAGGAGTGTTCTTTATTTCCAGCCCTCCAGTTAATCATCTAATAGCCAGATGGGGCTGCTGAACAGAGAGGGATGGCTAATGCTCCTCATGTAATGCTTCTCAAATTTTGCTTAAATTCAATTAAGTGGGATTGAAACTGAGGTACTATGTCTTTACTCAGTGTAGCCTTAATGAACTCTGTTACTCTGGCCTCTTAAGCAACGTGCAAAGAGCACTTCAGGAAAGAATTTACAGTGAGCTTGATTGGTAAATAAATCCAATTTTAAACAAATTAAGTTAGTTCTCATTAGTTAATCCTTTAATTCAATATAAGATGGTATTTCCAAGTAATAAAATCCTGTCACTTCTGATGAGAAGTTTTAAACATTATTGTTTTAAGGTATTTTTATTGTTGTTCATTTCTCTAATTTTCTTTTAAATTGTTTTAAAAGGCAACCACATTAAAACATGTCGCAAAAGTTTTCATTTCTGACTTTCATTCTGTTTCTACATAAAAAAAAAAGCCAAATTTCATTTTTTTCTATGGTGTGTGAATATATTGAGTATTTCACTAACCATGTATATGACTGGTATGTGATTGTCTTAGATTAGTGAATATTAATTTTGGTACCAGGAATTAAAGATAAATGAGGGAGGTCAGAAGAGGTTGAGATTAACATCATATTTCCTGGTTTGGACAACCAGGGTAAGACACAGGCCTCTCAGTAACACAGGAAGAACAACCCAAAGTCTTACAAAATGAAGGGCTGCCACGGGCTAAACGTCTGCAGTCAAGAACTTTTGTAAACCTTTACCTCAGTATCATCTTCAGCAGCATAATAACATGAAGACCATGAAATAACTCTTTGTGACCTTCCCATACTCCCCAAACCATAATATAGCACTCGTGGCTACCTCTGGGTTTTATTTAAGTCTGAAACTCATTTGGAACCTGGTAGGACAGTGTCTGAGAATGGACAAATGAAACTGCTCTTCCTCTTCTGTTTCTGGGATTGAGCCAAGTCCTCTTAGACTCTGTTCTTCTCTTCCTGCCTTAGCCTGCCTCTAGAATCCGGAGTTTTCCCAGAAAGAGCTAGCAGAGCATTGCGTCTCTGCTACCGTACTCTCGTTCTTGATGAAATCTTTCTGTTTTGCAAATGTCTCTGCTTCTTACAGATGGGGCTCTGGGCCACATTTGCAGAGTTATGAGACCCTGCTTGCTGTGAGTAACTTGCTCCCAACCGCAGTATTGAGGCCTACTTTTGCTGGTACTGTGATCTGACGGATGACCCGGAAACTGCATCATCTTCACAATTTTCAGCATCCAATCAAGCAGCCTCTTCAAGCAGCATTGCCCCCCAGGTTTTGGATATAGAATGTAGATCTTTTTTTTCTTTTAAAGGTCTACTCATGACGGCTCTGTGATATCCAAGAATGACTTACTTGTTGTAAATTCTTAGAATAAAACATAAAAAAAAAAACAGATTAAAAAATACTCACATTTTAAAAATGGAGTTTGGGGTTGGAGAGAGACATCTCTGCATTTAAGAATGCTTTTTGCTCTTCCAGAGGACCTGAATTCAGTTCCTTGCGCCCACATACTCGCTAACAGTGACCTCTAAATTCAGCTCCAGGATGTCTGACAATCTCTTTGGACCTCCATTCGTATCTGTGTTCACATGCACAGACCCATAGACATACACACAATTACCCAGTTGAAGAAAAATATCAGTAAAATGTGCGGAATTGTAGAGTAGTGGTGTGTACCCTTTCTTTATCGTTCACCATGCTGTGAGGAGCTGGGCATAAAATAAATTTCAGCAATTCGAAAGTGGCAGGTTCTACAAAACACAGAGCCTAGGATATATGACACAACAAAACATTCTAATGAAATGCAGATCTACTACTAAGCTCAGTAAAATCCAGTCCACACGGACAGCCACCTATTTATCTATCAAGGTAAGTTTCCATCATGCTAAATCGCATTAACTTTGAAATACCTTAAAATAATAGTGAAAACAGTAAATTTTAACAAGAACTGATCAAATTATTCATTACTGTGCTCAAGAAATAAAATACAACACTGATTTGTTTTGTTTTATTTTCTTAATGTTTTTTCACATTGCCCAGCTTGGCCTGAGAGTCTCTATGTAGCTGATGACCTTGAGTTTCTGGTATTCCTGCTTCCATCTCTCCAGCGTTGTGATCACAAGCCTGCTGAACCATGCCTAGTTATACTGTGCTTGAGACTGATTCCAAAGTTCTTTGACTGCCAAGCAAGCGCTTTGGCAACTGGGTTACACACCCAAAGGAAGCCTACCTTTTATTTGAGGAGATAACGTATTCAGTTCATTGCCTTAGCGAAGGACAGGCACTGAGGTATAGACTGAGGGTAGACTGAGGGAGTGGTGCTTCCCAGGCAAATAACTAAAACACCGTTGCTGTTTGTATCTTCCTCTCAATTCTGCCCGGAGCACAGATGCAATAGCTAGAATTATGAGACCCGTTTTGTACCTATGGTGATAAAATACTGTATTATTACGAGGAAAATATGGGCCTGGGGAAGAGTCTAAAACCCGGAAGCTGCTGGATCTGTCTGGACAGTTGTGCTCACGGCAACCTGTTGTAGGGTAAGAATGAGCAATCGCTCTGAAGACATCAGCGTGGGTTATCTTCTCGGTTAAATGAAAACCCAAGTGATTTTACATCTTACTAAATTACAAACATTTTAAATAATCACGTTTAATTGCTTGACTATTAATATCACTTTTGTAATGGATGATGAAAACATCCAGAAATAGAAATTGAAATACAAAGAAAATGAAGGTAGTTTTGCTGTTTGCAGCGTGTGTTTTCCCAAGGTGTCTTCTAGTTGGTCTGTTATAAATTGTAATGTACCGAGTTTGAAAGTTTATAATTGTCCCAATCACGTTTTTAATTTCCAAAATAGGATAATAAATTGTCAAATACATAAAAAAATGAAATTCGTGAGTTTTGTTAACTTGAAGGCAGATAGAATGTGAAAGTGAGCTTAATTATGGGCAGACATACAGAGAACTTTGACTTTTCATATAATTGGGAAAAATCTTTAACAAGCTAGGTCAATCAATACTAATATAGCTAGCACGTCTTCCCTGCGCTCTTTTCTCCTAATTTGCCAAGTCTGTGGAGAGAAACTCCAGAACAGATGAAAAGACAAAGTGAATAAAGCATGGAGCCTTAAATCACAACATGGAAGGGAAGTGTGTGTGTGTGTGTGTGTGTGTGTGTGTGTGTGCGTGTGTGTGTGTTTGTGCGCGCGCGCATTTGAAGCCAGGAAAAGAGCATCAGGTGAGTTGTTCTAAGATTATAAATCAAGTTATCACTCTTGGTGGCAAGCAGCCTTATTTGCTGAGCCATCTCACTGGCCCTTTCTTTATCTTAGCCTTTCAGGCTAGCTCTGTCACTGAACCTGGGGCTCACTGATTGGCTACACTGATAGGCCAGCAAACTTCAGGGCTCCTGACTGTGCTGAGCAGCACTGAAGGACAGTTGTCTGCTTCCTTGCTTGGCTCTTATTTAGGCACTGGGGCTCCAAACTCAGGCCTTTATGCCTGAATGCCAGCATTTTCACTGACTGAGCCATCTTCAAGAAATTGGAGGGGAGCTATTACATTTGACGGAAGCATTAAAACCAGACTATTTCATGGGCAAACAACAAACTTTTCTGATGTTAACAGATGAAGTTTGTGAGCCCGTTTGTTAATAAGTTGTAAAAATGTTTTCTAATTTAATAAAATTCAAATTATTTCATAAGCTAAAAGTAACATTCTTATTTTTTGTGAGTTGCCTATGAAATAGTGAAATTAATATATTTTTCTAATTGAATTTCTAAAAGCAAAATCTAATTATCACCTATTCCTTCTATATATGTGAAATATAATTCTATGAAGTTCACTTACAGAACTCAATTAATTTTTTGTGGGTTTGAAAATTAAATATTGAAGGAAGAGATATATTATAGAAGGTAATATAATTCAAGATTTTTTGAAAATGTATGTTTATAGCAGAAATTTAAAGATTAAAAACTAATTAAAAGCAGAGTTGTTCTTACAACTGATGGTCTGGTAACTTTGCTGGTGAACAATACTCTGTTAACGTTAGTTGGGCCATCACTCGCTTGGTATTTGACAAAAATTATGTTATCGATGATTTTAGCTATGAAACTTGACCAGACTTAATAGTTGCTCCTTATATACAAATACTTAAAATCATATTTTTAGGCTCTATACTTACTTTAATTTCTTTTTTTCAGTTCTGGAGATGAAAATGAAGGCTTAATACATGCAAAGGGAACAGCCTGTCACCATCTACAACTCTATTACTATTTTCCTAACAGTAAAGTGGACGTGATTTAAAATGGGTAAGTTCTTCCTGTGGAAGAAAGGGGAGAATGGAGGAGTGTTGAGGGCAGGACTGGAAGGAGAGGGACAGCAATCAGGATGTAAGTTAATAAATGAATAAATTTTTAAAAAAGAAAAAAATTAAAATGCAGAAGTTGTGGAAATACCACAATTTCATTTATCTTACTATTTTTTAGTGAAAGTAAAAAAAAATTATGTTTTATTATATATTTAGATCTTTGAATAGACAGATATTACTATAATTAGATCTGTTGACCTTTAGTCAGAAATACGGACTATGGGTCTAAAGTTTCCATAGCGAATTTGCTCTAGTAAACTGCATTGCTACACACTTTTCTTTTTTTTTTTTTAAATTTCAAAAATAGCCTTTGTTTAATATACGGCATTCATAGTAGCATGGCTGTATTTGCATCTAAGTATACGTAGCATGGCTGTGCACTTACAGATGGAGATTTTTAGGTGAGGGCTGTCCTTCAAAGCTTTGATACTCCTTATGGAGAATGTTATAAGAGAAATAAAAAATTCAGAGCTCTGCCTTCAAGTACTTTAAAACAAAGATATTTTTTCAGTAATAATTAATCTCAAAGATAACACACTTGGCTTGGGCATTAATAATTCTGAGTGTAACTGACTGTGCAGTGTTCAGAGTCAGTGAAAAGGTTATGCATAGCCAGAGAAAGATTTGCAACCCATAGAGTTGCCATAGAAAGTACATCTACATTCATTAAATTAATGTCTGGAGGAAAAAGAAGTTTTGTAACTTATTAGTGCAGTATATTATAACTAAGCGCAATTTATATGATTCTAAATAGCATAAAAATGTTTCACCTATAATTCTTTTACCAAAACCACTGTTGATATTTTGAGATCTTTTTCTATTTAACCTCACATTTTTTGTTTTTGCCATTCCACTGTTTGAATCATTTGTGGATTTTCCATCAGCATTTTTTGTTAAGAGTATATTACATGGTCTTCTTTTTTTTTTTTTCATTAAAGCCATAATTCAAAAAGAAACAGCCACGAAAACACACACAGCCCATACAATAATACATTCTTTAATTATCCTTTTGCCATCTTTTATATTAATGCTTATGAAACAATTTGTGATAACGTGCATTTGTATTATTTCTTCTGCAACTGTTCTTTATAATAGATTTTCTAAAAAAACAAAACAAAACAAAACCTCCTATTCTCCATCCTTCTCCACACAAACACAAATGAAACTATTCTGTTCACTGGCTTGGAGTCCATCTCCCTTGTTACCATCCACCACATTGCCATATATGGTCAAGTTCACTTAAGGTTTACTAATGGTTACATGACAGACTAACTTCTAATATAACTGTATTTGTAGATAAATTATGCCTTTGATTGTGACACATTTATATTGATTTTTAAAAAGCATACACGTTTCCTTCATTGTTCGATCCTTCATTTCCAATTTCATGTATTTACTTTGAGATATTAGTGGAACACTTTTACATACCAGGCAATATACTGGACACTGAACTATACAAGGTTTTGCGTATGTGTGTGTGCGTGTGTGTGTGTGTGTGCATGCAAGAATGCTTGTGGATATGGATATGGATATGGATATTGGCCTGGAGGTCAACCTCAAGTGCTGTTCTTCGGAAGTTTCCCATGATTTTGTTGCTGTTGTTGTGTTTTGTTTTGGACAAAACGCTAAGGCTAAGCCACGCTAAGGTTGGGGTTCACCAATTAGATTAGGCTGACTCTCTAGCCAGCATCTAGGATTCTCTTGTCTCTCAATTCCCAGTGTCTCGGAGGTTTCAAGGTACAGCACCAGGCCCAGCTTTTTAAAAATATTATCATTTATTACAATTTATTCAGTTTGTATCCCGGCTATGGCCCCCTCCCTCATCTCCTCCCACTCCTATCCTCCCTCCCTCTTCTCCACCTAAGCCCCTCCTCTAGTCCACTGAATGGGGAAGTCCTCCTCCCCTTCTATTTGATCCTAGCCTATCAGCCTTGCCGGACTATGGAGGAAGACAAGGCAACCAGTCCTGATGAGACCTGACAGGCCCAGATTTTTGTGTGAGTGCTGGGCCTACAACTGAGGTCTCACATGTGCAAAGGGAGCACTTTAATAATTGAGCTAGCTCCCTAGTCTCAGCACACAGTCTTTGTCAGTTATGACTTCATATTGTAAGTGATTAGTGTTCTAAGTCAAAGGAAGAATGACAAGGAAGAACAGACACTGCCCCTCTTAGGACTTTGGTGTTGTTTAGTAGAAGAATTTGTGCATGTATGTGTAAATGTAAGGCCTTGGTTTTCATGTTCATCATAACACCCCACACTCCCCCAACAAGAATTGCTTCAGAACATAATTAGCTTTGTGTCTCTACAATAAAACATCAAGGCAGTTAACATATAGGAAAAAGAGACTTACTTAGCTCAATCTTTGAGGTTTGTTTCTGGCTCTTATATGAGCCCTGCTCTGTAATTTTTCTCAGCTTTATAACATTGTAGAGAAGCCATTTGAGAAAGACCTACCATGAAGTCAGAGGTGCAGGCAGGTGGAAGGGGGACACACCAAGCTGTCAATCACAGTGGAGCTCTGGAGGAAGTTCACTTCCATCCAAATCATCTCATTGCTATGATACTATTCATCCAAGATATGATTGCAAAACCAGAAAAGAAGGATTTATTTGTTTTAAGAAATTTTTTTCCAATATGATTTTGGTAAGTCTGGTGGGTTTAGAAATGAATCATTTTAAGACCTAGCCAATGAAAGTTTTAAGAAAAGAAACTTTAGCTGGGAAAAACTAATCTTTAAAGCAGGGACGATGCTATGCAAATGTTAATTTATATATACTGCCTCAGAAGACTGTCCTATGTACAGGCAAGCAAATGCATAGTGCCTAAAAATCACACTGACTTCGGGGAGCATAAGAGGCTCCTGGATATCAGGAGATTTAGTCTGGATGGCTAGTGTAGAAGTGAATTAAGGATGAATCATACCACATGTCAGAGATTCCTGTATGTATGCTAGACAGGAAAATGCTGGACAGGAAGTCCTGAAGGCAGAGCCAGTCATGGTTAAGGAACACACACATTGGTATTGAATACAGAAGATCTCATTGTGAGCTAGAAAGGCACCAGACTTCAGTAAATACAAGAGGGAACAAAATCTAACAGTCTGAAATAACATGGAATATGAGAAATCTGTATCAATGAGAAAAGGACACATTCAGGTTCCAGACACATTGAGACTATCCTTGAGTTGTGAATATTCTTTTATCCCTAGTGGCAGTATGCTTTCAGATACACTATACTACTCATTTTACTTACTGGGACTCCTTCAAAACCAATGCACTCAGATTTTATAACATTTTAAGTAAAATAGTTTGAAATGATGAACACCCTGAACAAAGAGAGAATATTAAGTTGAAAATATTATCTAAGAGCACAAAGGACCACAGACTCTCAGTTATATTAAATTAGAGTAGTGAGCCGGGCCTTAGGGCAAGAGGATATCAAATCTCTAAGAGGAACTTGTCACTCTTCTGAGAAGTGACCGAGGAAAAGCATGACCCCACACTCTATTGACATTGGCTTGTGAGCATCATGGTAGGTGTTGACCTTGTGGATTCATAACACCCAAGAGCAGGAGCTGAGTAAACCTTAAATCAATTCTTCCCAAGTTCCATTGTGGTAACCTCTGCTGATGCTTTCCAAATCAGAGTCTTGCAGGGACGTGAGAAATTCCCACAGACTGGTGCTTAGGAATCTACTCCCTGACTCAAGAATACCAGACTGTTAAGCAACAGGCAGAAGCCTATGAGCCGTAATTATGACTCGTATGAGCCATCAGACTCCCCCCGATCCAGGCTTCTCTGACTCCTAAACTTTTTAAAGTTGTTTCTTATTAAATTTGGAAAAACAAATTATTGAACAAATTTTATGTTCAACATAAAGAGGTTTTTCAGGTACAGATTAAGGATAAAATGTTTGTTAGATGATATATGACCCTTGAGGGAGGGCATCATCATCCCGTATCTGAAATTATTTTCTTTTAAGATATATGTGCATATTTAAGCACAGACTTACATGAATTTTAGATTTTTAAGGTAGATAGTTAATACTATGATCTCTTATGGCTTTGCCAGGCATCCTTGCTGTTATTGTATCCTCCTTTCTCCTCCCTAATTAGAACCAACCACTTTTTTTTTTAATTTCCCTCTTTAGAGCATTGTTATCCGCCGCCTATCTCACTATTTTCCTCTAAATTACTCCCCTCACAACAAGTCTATTTTTTAATTTTTATTTTTATATTAATTACAGTTTATCCACTTTGTATGCCAGCTGTAGCCCCCTCCCAATCTGACCCTTCCTCTCTCATCTCCTCCTCTGCCCCTCTCCAAGTCCACAGATAGGGGTCCTCTTCTCCTTCCATCTGACCCTAGTTTATCCGGTCTCATCTGAACTTGGCTTCATTGTCCTCCTCTGTGGCTTGGCAAGGCTTGTCCCCAATCCAGGAAAGGTGCTCAAAGAGCTATCCACTGGGTTCAGGTCAGACAGTCCCTTTTCCTCATTACTAGGGTACCTACTTGGACACTGAGCTGCCATGGGCTATATCTGTGCAGGGGTTCTAGGTTATCTCCATGAATGGTCCTTGGTTGGAGTATTAGTCTCAGAAAATACCCTTTTGCCCAGATATTTTGGTTCTGTTGCTATGCTTGTGGAGCTCCTGACCTCTCTAGGTTTTACTATATCTTGAGTCTTTTCTAAGATTCCCTGCACTCAGCCCAAAGTTTGTTTATGAGTCTCATTATCTGCTTTTATACAATGCTGGGTAGAGTCTTTCAGAGGCCCTCAGTGGTAGGCTCCTGTCCTGTTTCCTGTTTTCTCCTTAACAAATCTATTTTACTTTACTGATTTCTATAGTTATTCCAGGTTACAGATTTGTAGTTGAAGATGTGGCATGAGGGACCTCAGATGAGACAGCATGTGTGATGTTTGTCTGCTTAGGTCTAGGTTACTCACTCAAAATGTCCTTTTGTTCCATCCATTTACCTGCAATGTTCATGTGTCATTAGTCTTTACAGTTGAATAGTGTTCCATAGTTTATATGTACCACACTTTCATTATATATTTGTCAGCTGAAGGGGGTTTAAGTTGTTTCCATTTTCTGCCCATTGTGAATGGTGCTTTGGGTCTGCTCAAAAGAATGATATTTTGGCGACATAGAGCAGATTTATTTTAAGTTTTTTGAGGCTTCTTCACACTCATTTCCAGAATGGCTGGGAACCATTTTTGCAATTTCACCAACAATGACTAAGGGCTCCCTTTACTACACTCCCTCTCTAGTATTTGTTGTCAGTTGTTTTGTTGATCTTTGACATTCTGATTGGAGTAAGATGAAATCTCAGTGTTGTTTTGGCTTGCATTTCCTTAGTTGTGAAAGACAATGTACATTTTAAAAGACATTTCTCAGCCATTATAATTTTTTTTTGTTGATGTTTTATTTAAATACAAGTCCCATTTATAAAATGAGTCACTTTTTAAAAACCCTGTTTTTTGGGTTCTATATATTTTCTGGATATTAATCCTCTGTCAGATATATTCCTATTCAAAAAGTCCTTCCCAACTCCTTCATCACAGAGTATACTGCCTATGTTTTCTTTTAGCAATTTCAGGTTTCACATTAAAGACTTTGATACATTTGAAGTTACTTTTTTTGTGTAAGTTTAAATTTATCTTCTGTGTGTGGGTATCCAATTTTCCTAGCACCATTCATTGAAGGTATTTTTTTTTCTTTCCTCCCAGTGTGTGTTTTTGTCATCTTTGTTGAATATTAAATGGCCAAAGTTACATGTACTCATGTTGGGATCTTTGATTTTGTTCCATTTGTCTATGGGTTTGTTTTTTTTTTCCTGGTGCCCCTACCATAATATTCGTTCTTTCTATTACTACGGCTGTGTAATATATATTGATCAGGTGGTTTTGATTACATGGGGTCTTTGTGGTTACATACAAATTTTAGAACATATATTTCTATTTCTGCAAAGAATGAAATGGGAATTTCTATTGGGATTGCACTGAGTTTGTAAATTGCTTGTGGAAGAATGGTCACTTTCACAGTGACCATTATTAATGACAGTGACAGTATTAATTCTATCAATCCATGCATATGTGATCTCTTTCCATACTTATTTATTTGTTTGTTTGCTTTCTTGCTAATCTATTTACTTGCTTATTATTTATCTTTTGATACAGGATATCACCATATAGCCTTGTCTGTCCTGGAACTCAGCTGTGAAGACCAGGTGGTCCTTGAACTCACTGAGGTCTGCCTGGCCTGCCATCTAAGTGCTGGGATTCAAGGTGTGCGCCGTCACGCCCAGCTTCTGTCCATTTTCTTGTATCTTCATTTTTTTCTTTAGAGGTTTAAAGTTTCCATTGGGGAGGTCTTTTATTTCTTTGGTTTGATTTATTCCTAGAAATTTCATTTTCTTTGAGAATACTATGAATGTAGTGGGCCTTGAGCCTTTTACATATTTACTAGTATATGTTGACCTATCCCTGCATCTCCGGAAGATAGCCAACTCGGTGAGGAGGATAATCTTTTTTCATGTATGCCTGATTTTGATTTATATGTATTTTATTGATAATTTCTGAATCTATGATCTATGTTTGTCAGGGTTCTTGGACTGTAGGTTTTGATATTGTTGTATCCTTACCTTGTTTGGACATTGGATAGAATGATATGTGCCTCAGAGAAGAAGATTTGTAATGCTCATTCATTTTCTTTCTTTTTTTCTTTCTTTGTTCTTTGTTTCTTTTTTTCTCTCTTTCTTTCTTTCTTTCTTTCTTTCTTTCTTTCTTTCTCTCTCTCTCTCTCTCTCTCTCTTTCTTTCTTTCTTTCTTTCTTTCTTTCTTTCTAGCTAAAGATCTGTTGGTCTTGTTTACCTTTTTTTAAAGATTAGCCCTTAGATTTATTGATTCTTTATATTGTCTTCTGTAATTCTATTTAATTTCTGCTATGGTTCTTATAATTTCTTGCTGTAGACTGGGTTCAGATTTAGTTTTTTTTTGTTTTGTTTTCAATTTGTGGGTTGTAGGATTGTCATTTATTTGTGGTCTTTCTTTTTTTTTTAAGTAGGAACTTACAGCTCTACTATAAATTCTCCTGTAAATTATAAATTGTCTCAATGTTTTACAGAGAAGGATTTTTTTCGAAAATGTTTTTAAGTTGTTGTTTAGCACCAGAATATTTGATTTCTTTTTTGTTATCTTCTTTGACCCATGAATCATTCAGTAGTTATCCCCATCAGTTTGTGTATTTCCTAATGATGTGTTTTGTTCAAATCTAAGTTTTATTCCATTGTGGTAAAATAAGATTCCTGTGTCTAATTTCTAGCTTCTGTGAGATGCTGAGAAGAATGTGTGTTCTTTAGTGTTTGGGTGGCATAGTCTGCTTATATTTCCTAAGCCTTTTTTACATACGATGCCATTTAGTTCTGATACTATTTAGTCCTCGTGTTTCTCTGCTTATTTTTGTTGAGATGACTAACCTATTGGAGAAAGTGAGGTATTGAAGTCCCCTGCTATTAGTGGGTTGGTGTTAATATGTTTCATAGAATATTCTTAAAAGAAGTGCAATGAAACTAAAACTGACCTGAGAGCAGGAAGAGCCTCCAAATGCCAGTGTAGATTTCAACCAAACTTGAATCACATTTAGAGAAAGTTGTATTTTAATCTTTGGCATGTTCAAACACAATGGCAGAGAACACAATGATTACACTGTGAAATAATGCAAACTGTTACTTCCTATATATAAAGTAATATTCATGATATATCAAGTGTACAGAAGATAAATAGACAGAAATGTGTGTTAGTTCTTAGTCCTAATGAGAGAATAACCTGAAACAAAGAGAAAAGGTTCAGTGTGGGTCACAGTTTCATCAATTTCAGGTCATAACTGCTTATCCATTTTGTTCTGGGCTCTAGGTAACATAGTTCATCATGGCAGAAGTATGTTGAAGAAGATACTTTTTCCCTTGGGAAAGCAAGAAGAGAGACAGAGAACAAGAGACAGTAGAAAGGGTTTTAGTACACCCACCAAGGGCATGTTCTTAGTGACCTAATTTTCTGCCTCTAGGAGGTGATGTCACCTATAGACATCATCTAGGGTAGTGTCCAAAAGTTTAATGTATTGATGTCTACAGAAAGTTCAGATAACTACATATGTAACATATACAGATTAGTTTTGTTCAGATTCTCATATGCACACACATGTACATATGATTTTTAGGAGAATATACAAAATATAATAATATAGTATTACAGGGTTTTTTTGTGTATGTGTGTGTGTGTGTGTGCAAGGGGAAAGAGGGCAAGAGGATACTCTGAATCATGGTATTAGAGTACTGTGTAGGTGTGAAAAAAGACTGTTCTTGTGTAGTTTTCTTCAGCTTGACACTTTTACTTTAATTGTGTAATGATTTATCTTTAAGTCTTAATAAACATCATGGCATATATAGAGACGAATAGTACATATTTTAATGAAAATTTACTCTGTTAGCAAATGACTGAAAAGATATTAAAAATAGGTTAGAAAGATTTGCCTATTGTCCATTTGCTAATACACAGTGTATTTATAGAATTTACACGACTACGCTGTAATCGGTGGGGGAGTCAGATAGAAAGTTCTACATACTCTTTTATAAAACGTTTCTGTGATTTAAAATGCATTATTTAGAAAATTTCAATTAAAATATGACACCATAATATGTAATCATTTTATATTTATTTTCTACTTTTTAGGTTATTGGGCAATTTGATAACTTCAACTCATCTTTCTCCTGTGCTGCCCAAAGAGCTCCCCTCCCCTTCCCCCTCCTCACCCTAGGAAATACCTTCCATTGCCCAATCTGGCAAAATAACTTAATGAAATATAGTTTTTATTAGCTTGAAAAAGGCAATATTCATCATCTCTGTAAAGCATCTGGTGACCTTATTATAAGTTCCAAGAGACAAAGAACATAGTGGCTTGCTTTTAACCCCCTGAAGAATAACAATATTTTAAAGCCTTATTCATAGACATGTAGATCATTGCAGTATAACATTTTAAATAATTCCCAGATCATTCTTTTTTGTTTTTTATATATATTTTATTTTATTAATTATAGTTTATTCACTTTGTATCCCAGCTCTAGCCCCCTCCTCCATCCCTTCCCAATCCCACCTTTCCTCCCTCTTTTTCTCCTATGCCTCTCCCCCAGTACAATGATAGGGGAGGTCTTCCTCCCTTTCCATCTGACCCTAGTCCATCAGGTCTCATCAGGATTGGTTTCTTTGTCTTCCTCTGTGTGGTGGTAAGCCTGCTCCCTGCTCAGGTGAAGGTGATCAAAGAGTCAGTCTATGAGTTCATGTCAGAGATGGTCCCTGTTCCTATTATTGGGGAACCTTCTTAGACACTGAGTTGCCATGGGCTATTTCTGTGAAGGGGTTCTAGGTTATCTCCATGCATGGTCCTTGGTGGAATATCAGTCTCAGGAATGACCCCTGGGCCCAGCTTTTTTGGTTCTGTTGCTCTCCTTGTGGAGCTCCTGCTCCCTCCAGATCTTTCTATCTCCTTCTTTCATAGGATTCCCTGCACTCTGCCTACAGTTTGGCTATGAATCTCAGCATATGTTTTGATATCCTGTTGTAGAGTCTTACAGAAGCTCTCTGTGATAGTCTCCTGTCCTGTTCCCTGTTTTCTCCCTCTTTTGATGTCCTTCTCGTTTGCCTTTCTGAATGAAGATTGAGCATCTTACCCAGGGTCCCCCCACTTGATTAGCTTCCTTAAGTGTACAGATTTTAGTATGATTATCCTACATTATATGTCTAATATCCACTTATAAGTATATACACTTATATCCACTTTTGAGTATATACAATGTGTGTCTTTTTGCTTTTGGGATACCTCACTCAAGATGATCTTTCCTAGGTCCCACTATATGCCTGCAAATGTCATGATTTCTTTGTTTTTTATTGCTGAGTAGTATTCCATTGTGTAAATGTACCACAATTTCTGCATCCATTCCTCAACTGAGGGACATCTGGGTTGTTTCCAGCTTCCCAGAACATTCTTGATGATACATTGCAGACATAGGTTCTTTGTAAAAATGTAAAAGAGTATCTATTTCTTGGATTTATAACCAGAAGTGTATATTACTCTTCTAATATTTAGTTTTCTTGCTTCTAAAAATGAATTGGATTTTTAACTAAGACAATTTCATCTCATTTTAGAAGTTATGTTAAAAGTATAAAGAACAATGTTTCATGTGAAAGCTAACTTAAGATCTGACAGAAAAAGGAGAGGAGGACCTCCCTTATCAGTGGACTAGGGGAGGGGTAGGCGTGAAGAAGGGGGAGGGAAGGTAGAATTGGGAGGGGAGGAAGGAAGGGCTTATGGGGGGATACAAAATGAATAAAGTGTAATTAGTAAAAATAAAATAAAATAAAATGATCTGACAGAAAAAAAATGTTCTGGCACACAGTAAGGAAATAAGTTGGGAGTAAAAATTTGGCTAAAATGATCTCTTCCTGCTCACAGGCCATTTCTGCTTTTAAAATCTAGCCCTTTAAAACGCTGTTGATTCTCTGAGCATTCTCAGCTTTCCTTGACCTTTTGTCACCTTGCCTTGCTGTGAACATCATACTATAGTAAGAATATAAAGGAAAATCACATAAATATCTGATCAATAATCATACTTTGAAAAAAAAAAAACAGCCTAAAACATTACTTGCACACCAACACATTTTACAGGGCACCTCCATCTCTAAGGTGGTTTTCTCAGTCTTTGAAAAAAAAAAAAAAAAGATCTGCTCTCAGGAACATTAAAAAAAAAACACGGTCTTGTAGTCTGATTATCTTTTGAATAGTTCTTTGGGAGTTTTGTACAAAGAGTTTTGATTGTCAAATTATTGACTTCTGTGTAAGGATATGTCTACATGGGTGGGGGAGGGAAAGTGTATGTGCCAGCCCAGGTCTGCTTTTTTCATCAGGGTTTCCAGGCACTGGGCTGGACTGGAGGGAGTCAGGCTTGGGGAGGTGGAACTAGTCAACAAAACAGCTTTCTCCAGAAACAGTTTGTGGTTGGAACAGATCTCTTGGGAGGGGCGGGGAGTGGTGGTAGCAAGGCCTATATAAACATTGAGGAGTGGGGTTTGGGGGTGAGTATACGTTATTAGCTGGAGCCAAGATACTGGGAATGCTTCATTTGCATGAAGAGGAATTCCACGTGCTTTCTGGAAATTTTTAAAAATTTACCCACTTTTTTATTATTATTACTGTCATCTATTACAATTTATTCAATTTGTATCCCTGCTATAGCTCCCTCCCTCATCTTCTCTCAATCCCACCCTCCCTCCCTCTTCTCCCCCTATGCCCCTCCCCTAGTCCACTGATAGGGGAGGTCCTCCTCTCTTTCTACTTGACCCTAGCCTATCAGGTCTCATCAGCTCTGGTTGCATTGTCTTCCTCTGTGGCCTGACAAGATTGCACCCCACCCAGAGGGATATGATCAGAGAGCTTGCTACTGAGTTCATGCCAGAGAAAGCCGCTGCTCCTATTAAACATCTAATATAGTATAAACATACTAAAAATCTATACTCCTAAAGAAGCTAAACAGCAGGGAAGACCCTAGGGAAGATGCTCAATCCTCATTCAGAAGGACAAACGAGATAGACATGGGAAGCAGGAGAAGAAAGGGAGAGGGCAGGAGCCTACCACAGAGAGCCTCTGAAAGATTCTACCCAGCTAGGGTATTAAAGAAGATGCTGAGACTCATAGCCAAACATTCGGCAGAGTTCAGGGAATCATATAAAAGAAGGGGGAGATAGAAAGACCTGGAGGGGAAAGGAGCTCTAAAAGAAGACCAACAGAACCAAAAAAAAACCCCTTGAGCTCTGGGGGCCCTGAAGAGAATGATAACCCAGCCAAGAACAATTCATAGAGAGGACCTAAAACTCGGGGCATTTTTTTAAAAATAATTCATTTACTTTTATTTTTGCATTGGTGTTCTGTGTATGTGTATGTCTGTGTAAGGGTGTCAGCTATCTTGAGGCTACAGGCAATTTTGAGGTGTCATGTGGGTGCTTAGAACCACAGAGCCATCTCGCCAGCCCCACTGGATGTGTTCTTATAAGTGTAGAGCAAGCTTACCCTGTAACCTGGCCAGCACACCACGTGACTACTTCAAGGGTGGTAGTGGTGTGTGTGTGTGGGGGGGGGTAGGTCACAGGATCACATGCATGTGGATATGCAGGCCCAGAGCAGGGAGGAAGCAGTCCTATTCCTGTTGGTGTCAGGATGAGCTTTTCAGGGTTTGGACACACCTTGACCTCACTATTGCTCCAGATTAGCTCCTGTGGTTTCAGGCCCACAGGTATGCACACTTAGAAGAGGGCACTGGATCCCAGGAAGCTGGAGTTATCAGAATTTGTGGGGTCCTTGGCTTCTTACCTAGTGGAGGTACCTTCTCTGGTCTTTGTGAGAGCTCTGTAAGTGCTCTGAACAACTCAGCCACCTTTTCAATATCTCTGGGAACTTTCAAAAGTTAGTTTCAAGAGTATTTCAAAAGAAAAGAGCTTGGAAAAGCTCATACTTAAAGTATTGAAAATTAAATCCAGTGTTTCCATTCACTAACTTCCCACAGCTACATTTCCTAAAGTGTTTCTAAGCTCTGTAAAAGACTCTGCTCCTATTTGTGAAGCCATCTCTGAACACCCATAAGCTGACGTCCAACCATCCTTCATATGGGACATTATCTTTCATTAACCTTGCCTTGAGTTCCAGTAATTTAGTTAGTCCCACAAATACTACCCTGTTGTGACAATGGTCTTCATGCCTTCTTTTTCCTCTTTCTATGCCTTCCAGAATTTCAAAAAAACAAAGATGATTGCGTAACTTCTTTATTTTTTTTGTATTCATTTAGAAATATTTTATTTTTACTTTTTTAAATTTATTCATTATATATCCCTATTGAAGCCCCTCTCTCACCTTGTCTCAGTCCCACCCTCCCTTCTTCCCTCCTATCCTCTTCCCCTAGTGCACTGAAAGGTGGCATTCTCCTCCTCTGCCATCGGCCCATAGCTTATCAAGTCTTATCAGGACTGAATGTATCCTCTTCCTCTGTGGCTTGGCAAGGCCCCATCACCAGGGGCAAGTGATCAAATTGCAGGCAATAGAGTGCATGACAGAGGCAACTTCTGCTCCCTGTACTGGGGATCCACATGGAGACTGAGCTGCCAATTGGCTACATCTGAACAGCATCCTTAGTCATCAGGGGAATGCAAATCAAAACAACTCTGAGATTCCACCTTACACTGATCAGTATGGCTAAGAACAAAAACTTCAGTGACAACACATGCTGCAGAGGATATGGAGAAAAGGGAACCCTTCTTCATTACTGTACAACAACTTGTTGTACTTGTACAACAACTTTGGAAATTAACTTGGGGCTTTCTCAGAAAATTAGGACTAGCACTACCTCAAGATCCAGCTATACCACTCCTGGGTTTATATGCAAAAGATGCTCCACCGTTCAACAAGGACATTTGCTCAACTATGTTCATAGCAGCTTTATTTGTAATAGCCAGAATCTGGAAACAACCTAGATGTCGCTCAACTGAGGAATGGATACAGAAATTGTGGTACATTTAGACAATAGACTATTACCCAGCTATTAAAAACAAGGAAATCATGAAATTTGCAGGAAAATGGATGCAACTAGAAAAGATCATCCTGAGTGATGTAACCCAGAACCAGAAAGACACATGATATATACTCACTCATATACTCACTAATATATGGATATTAGCCATAAATTACAGGATAAACATACTAAAATATATAGTCCTTAGGAAGCTAAATAACAAGGAGGACACTAGGAAAGATGCTTAATTCTCATTCAGAAAGGCAAACAAGATAGACACCAGAGCAGTGGAAAAGAGTGAAAAGGATGGGAGTCTACTATAGAGGGTCTTCTGAAAGGCTTCACCCAACAGGGGATCGAAGCAGATGCTGAGACTCACTGCCAAACTTTGGGCATATTGCAGGGAGCTTATAGAAGAAGGGGGCATAGAAGGACATAGAGAGGACAGGAGCCCCACAAGGAGACCGGCAAAGCTAAAAACCTGAGCCCAGGGTGTTTTGCAGAGACCAAGGACAATGCATGCACTCCTTTCAAACAGTCTCATGGTGAGGACAAGGCTCCAAGGCAATTACCTGCGTAATGTGTCTGGGACCAAAATTTGTTCTTTTTCTTTTGAATACTATGAATTATATAGTATATCCATCTATAGTTATGAGGAGAACTTCAATCTGGTATTCTGAGTAATTTTCATATTATACTTGATAATAACTTGCAAAAGTAGACTAATTGTGAAAACATAAGAGAATATCCATTTTTTAAAAAGATTTATAGCCTTAAGAATAGATCTCTCCTTTATTACATACAGTTTTTTGATAAAACAGTTTCTCTTCAGTTTTCTACAACACACTTAGGCAAACACAATACTGTTAAAGTCCTTTTTCAAGGAGCAAATACAACAATTTAAGATTTACATATAAAAATGGGGTTACTCTGTAAAAACAAGAAGTATAAAAATAAGAGACAATCCTTTCTACCCCCTAAAGATTGGACATAAGGAACTACTACAAACTTACTAGACCCTAAGAGTTGATAAATTTCCCCTTTTATTTACCTTGAAAGTAAAGAAAAGACTTATAGAATAAGGCAAGGACAGGTATGGTTGTCTATGCCTGTAATTTCAGCAGTGGATGCTAAGGCAGGAGAATCTTAAGCTCAAAGCCAGCTCTGAACTACAAAGTTAAAAAGAATGTCAAAATTGTCATCTCTTTAGCATCTTTATCATGAAGGGGAAAGAGAATCCTGTGACTAATTTGGGTAAAAGTGTGTAGTGCTGCCATTGCACTATACAGGTAATTGAATCAGGTGAAACAGTTTGCATTTCCGATGTACTTCAAATTCCAGGCAATTCACCCTTGTTTCCGGTAACTCCCTGAGGTCATATACCTTTCCCAGACATTCGCACATTTGACTTTTTCTGCCTAGAATGTGCCTTTTCCTCTTCTTTGTTTACCTGTTTACCAGCTTTTGAGTTTTATTTTAAGTATCATGGCCTCTTTGAAGACTTTCCAACATTCTCCTCACTGTCTCCCTTTCCATAGAGAACTAAAGATGTTTATCTTGTTGTTTGTCTCATGGGTCTTTCTTTCTTGAAGAGCATTATTATATCCTTAGAATCTTCACACACACACACACAAAAAAAAAAAAAAAAAAAAAAAAAAAAAAAAACTTTAGGCTTGATAAATAAACCATAAGATGAACCTATACTATCACTAAAGAAACAAACAGAAAAAGTATTAACATTAGTCCACAGAATACCTATTTTATAATCACTGGTTTTTAAAAACATGTAACATCACATAAGTTTAGGTTGATCAAAAGGTATCATATAATCTACTATTGTAAGGGAAACCATCCATCTGGTCTTTTTCCTATTATCTACTTTGTTATTCAAACAAGAGTTTCAACTCTCAACACTCTTAAAAAGTTTACAAAGATGTAATCAGAGTTGTTAGGGTCAAATTCTAGGCCTTAGCAGCTCCTATAAGCTAGACTTTCCCACAACCCTGAATAAGCCAATTAAAGACACAGATAATGAGAAAAGGAAAAACCAGGAAAAGTCATTCAGTGTGGCTACTTTCAGAAGAGGATAAACGAGATTCAGTGACACTCCAAATCCATCTTTAGTGTCCTGACTTACAATTTAGGATTAATCAGAAGGCAGGAGGCATGCTTACCTAAGCCATTCTGGTCATGATAGCCTGCTTGCAAGGTGGTTGACAAGTTGTCCAAACTGTGTGAAATACCTTTTTAACAGACAATCTTCCTTTATGGCTAGCAAATAGGACCCCATTCCATTCTTTCTCCCAGAATGACATTAATAGGGAAATTTTATTACAGCCCAAGGTTTTAATAGCCAAAGACCAGGGTGACAACAGTTGTATTAGATCATCTCCATGCCTGTCAAGACGATGGTTAAAACAGAATCATCCTTTTCTTTTTTACTTCTCCCTTGTTCTTGAAAGGAGGAGAAACTGTATGATTGGTGTCATGAAGGTGAAACCTGACTTAAATTGGTCTAGCTCTTTTTCTCTAATGCCGAATGTCAACATGTTCAAGATTGTTGAACAGATGTGGACTTTCCTTGAGAGCTTGCTGTATGCAGTTGGAGGAAAGGCCGTTAATGGGGTGTGTCTACTGTGCAGACACATCTCTTTCCAAATGTAAGCCCTGGTGTTTAGCCATGTGAAGCACACCATCTCAGGGACAAGATGCTCTAGCTTTGTTAGGTATAAATAAGCAACACACTTTCCATTACATCTTATTCTTCTGTGTATTTGTGACAGAATTTGTCTTTGTTGAATTAGGTTGATACACTCTAAGCCAAACAACACTTAATAAGCCTTGTAAATGAATACAATATAGCAACCATAAAATGTATTCTCCTTCCTCATAGACCAGACTTGACAACTCTTAGAAGGTAAAACTGTTGGAGGGTAAAATCAGGATACTTTGGTGAACTGGTAGGAGATATTTTGTAAAAATAGATAATTAGATTATTATTAGATTATTCTACTGCCACAAACTCCATTAAAACAACAATAATAACCAGAAATCAGAGCTTACACAATTTAGAGGCATCTTTCCTCCCTAAAATCCTTTGAAATTCTAGAAGTTATTCTCCTGTGGTTGACATTGTAACCAAGACTAGGTTCTATCAATATGATGATTTAGTTGGCTCCTGAATTTTATTACAAAAGTTGGATTTTTCTGCCTGTGACCTACTTCCTGAAACATCCTATCCCCTCCCCCAAGGAAGGAAGACATTTACAAGTGGGTGATCCTAAAAAGATAGGATCGTATTTCTCTTTCCCAACATGACATTCACATTACTTCTCTGATTTAGGTCAAAGATAACAAATATACAGCAGGAATGGGTAAATTCATTTTTTCCTTCCATCCCCAGAAAGGGTCATGCCTGAATTTAGTTAGTTAACATTTTCTTCATTACACAATTAAAGCTTTTCTTCTGAAGAATGCAAACGTGTGACTCATCTTGGGGAAATGCATTGTGGAAGAAGAGTATCTGGGGAATAGTCTGTGCTGAGGTTTCCTGGAAAAAGAGAGAGAGAGAGAGAGTAAAGAATAGCCAAGAGCAGTTTGAAAAAAAACCACACTGACTATGTGTATATTGGAGGGGGGGAGGGGGACGGAAGGAATATGGATTCCGGTAAGGTGAGAAGATGTCCTGGGATGTGTTAATGATTGGATTCCCACAAGGAACTCTATACTTTTGTACTTTTTCTTTAAATACTGAGAGTTGTATTTTTGTCATAAGCTTTAGCTTTTTCTCATCTTTGGGTTAGTTATCACTTCAATAAAGAAAAATACTTTTCACTGTATATATGGAGAGATGGTGGAGGAATGAGATGGAAGAGAAGTAGCACAAACGGAGTAAGCAGTCACTCATGAAGAGACCAATCATCTCAGGAGAGGTGCACTCAGCCAATTTCACTCTTTCCTTCATTGTAAACACAACTTCTTTCTGAGGGATGTAAAACATGATTCTCCCAGTTTATCACACAGATAAAAACATATACTGAAAGCAGGAAGTCTAGGGATCACTGTGGAAAAAAAAAGTGGAATTGTCAATTGATTATTAAATGAATACAATTAAAAAAATCTCCAGAAAAGAAGGTTACAGTCTTCCTTCACAATCGATGGACAGATGATATTAGAATATAGAATTATGGAAGGCAGTAAAAAAACCTCAAAGAGTCCTCAGTTCTCACTGCTGTCTTTGAACTTGAGTTTTCAAGAAGCTGAAACAGTACATCAGCATCACAGTGTGTTGGGTGAGCTGTATGGATACGGAAGCCAATCTTTTCTTCACAGTTTGTGCTGGTTTATGCTCTGCCTCGTGGCTATTCTCAAACAGCCTCTATTCACAGTGATGTAAACCTCTTGCCCCCAATTACCAATCAGCCCAGGAATAACAGCTTTCTAGCCAAGTGGGCCTGATGAGCTCCCTGACCTGGCTTTCTCCTGCTGTGGCTCAGTCTTCCCCTGCCCACATACTTTTAGGACCTCTTTAATAAGTCATAAAATTATATACTAAATTACTAAGATGGTGGCTTGGAATGCTGTCTGATGAGAGAGTAATGCCCTCAGCAGCAAATCCTCAGCGGGACTGCTTTTTAAAACTCTTAGAGCTATCCATAAGTTCTGCTTTGGGGAGCGGGTTTCAACTTAATATAAAGAAATTAACCCCGTAACAACTTGTCTCTTTGGCAAGTTCATTTTCCTGGTACTTCAAAATGACATGAGATTCAGAAATGAACTCATGTTCACAGACAGTGTAGAAACGGAATGGACAATGCAGTCATGTTGCAAAAATCATCTGACCTGTCCAAGTACACATTTTTAGATAGTTCTAAAAATGGCTCTTTCCCATGGGATACATATTTTGTTGTCTCTGTGTGTGTGTGTGTTAATGTTCCCACTCCTGTGCCCTTCATTTACAGGAAGTAGAAGAAACAGGAGGATTACTAAAGAGAGCATGACTCTTTTTCCAGACAGCAGGTCTGACCATGAGAACTACAGCGTCATTTGGCAAAGAATCTCCCTTCAGGCCTCAGAGCGGATGACAGGGCAGGAAGACCTTCCTCCTCACAGTTCCGGAAGCCTTATAAGGTCAGAAATCAATGCTGAGAAAAGTTTATTTTCAGGAGTCTTTTTAGAGGGCTTCCAATCCTTTCTGTTTCTAGAGAACTTTGAATTCAATAAGTTGGTAAACAGACTGAGGACCTAAAATTTATCCTATTAAACATATGAAAATCAGTTCATTGTGACTTGTTCCAATTTGAAAACATCACAAATGATGACCATTCTATTTGTGCTTTTATTTAAAGAAAAAAAAACAAACAAACAAACCTGACTTTCAGAATTTTTTAAGTACTGGGATTAATCAAAGATGTGATTTAAAAAAAAAAAAAAGGAAAGGAGCTGGCATTAATAAAAAAAAATATTCAGGATAAAGTTTTAGAGTAAAGGTGTTCAGTTTTCTTTCAAGTAAACTGTTTAGACTAATCTTTTTTTTTTCTTTTTCTTTTTTTTTTTTTCCAAAACATTTCCTACGAGCATGGTTGGATTCTAAGTTCACTATACCTTTAGGACCTTCCAGGAGCTGCCGGCCATCTTCAGTCATAATGAGATCCTGATTCTCAACAACTTGGTGGCAGAAGAAAGTCTCTGTGGAGCAGGAAAAGAAAAAGAAGAAGAAAAAGAAAAAGAAAAAAAATCCTGTATCCCGAAGACAGTGGTTTGTTTAGAAGTGCAAATACAGAAAGCAAACCAGTGGCTGACAGATGCAGGGTTTCAATGGCTAACTGTTAGGAACATAAACGACTCAAAGCAGACGCAAGCTGTGGAGCGCTCAAGATTTGCTACACCCATATTAGATAACATCAGAACCTCTGGAAGCATAAAAGCTACCACCCTAATTCCTTCTGAGAGAAGTCCTGAACGCCGCTGAAAGTTCAAGGTACTAAACAGCCCTGATCTCTAAGAGATTTCCACTCCTGATATAAAAAACCAAAATATTTCAAGCGCTTCTCGTTAGAATGACAAAAGCTATTCATAGCTTTAGAAGGCCCTTATCTCACAATTAATCCCATCTGTAGTTTTGTCCAGTTACAAAAAGCTTTACTATAAACTACCCAGAACTGATTGCAGCCTGACAATGCTAGGTTCAATGACTGAAGGTTTGATAAAATTTTGGTTGCACCTCTTTACCGACTTTAGTTGTATGGGACAGTTAGGAATACACACACACACACACACACACACACACATACACACACACACACAAGCACTAGATAGGAGAGCCTCTAATTTTACCAGAGATTCCAGAATAGTAGATTTAGAGAGAAAAAAACATGTGCTGAAAAGGAAGCATTTTAAGTTTAGAGACTGCTTTTGACTCTCCAAAAGGAACCTTTTTTTTTTTTTTTTTTTTCTTTTGTCTGAAAAACCCTGTAATAAACAAAATCAAAATCTGGGGGTATTTTTCTAACAAGAAATCACAAAGCAGAAATCATTTTCATATAGTTGGCAGTTAAGCAGATGAGTGGGCCAAGCTGTCCCAGTAAGAGTGTATGAAATGAAACCAATGGTTCCACAACTCAGCTTTTGTAAAGAGTGTAAGAGCTGAGGAGAAATGTCCAATAAGGAGATACCCCGGCACTGGCTAGAACCTGCATAAATATACAAGCTGTAAAATAAGTAAAAAAAAAAAAAAAAAGAGAGAAAAAGAAAAAGAAAACCTAAAACTACAAATTTTATGTCACTCTACTTGAGTTAAGATGGCTGGAAAAATTATAAAATTTCATTACAGGAAAAGAAATCAATCAATAGTAAATTATACTGCTTATACTTATGATGATAAGGAAGTCATTGGTATCTTAATGATTGTTTTTCTCCCACAGTTGTGATGAGTAAAAAGAAATCACCGTTACTGTGTGTAAGAAATGGTTCAGTATCCAAGTGGGTTCCCTAGTAAGGAGAACAGGGACTGTCTCTGATATGAACTCAGTGGCAAGCTCTTTGACCTCCTCCCTCGGATGGGGGAACAGCCATGCCAGGCCACAGAGGAGGACAATGCAGCCAGCTCTGATGAGACCTGATAAGCTAGGGTCAGATGGAAGGGGAACAGGACCTCCACTCTCCGTGGACTTGGAGAGGGGCATAGGAGGAGATAAGGAAGAGAGAGTGGGAATGGGAGGGGAGGTGGGAGGGAGCTACAGCTGGGATACAAAGTGAATAAACTGTAATTAATATAAAAATAAAAAATAAAAATTTAATTAAAAAAAGAAATGGTTGAGGTAGATCCAATAAAACTGGCATGGGGGCCCTGCAGAGACTGATAACCCAACCAAGGACGATACATGGGGAGGAGCTGAGACCCTGGCACAGATGTAGCCCTTAGACTCAGTCTCCAAGTGGGTTCCCTAGTAATGGGAACAGGGATTATCTTTGACATGAACTCAGTGGCTGGCTCTTTGATCACCACCTCCCCCCCAAGGGGGAGCAGCCTGACCAGGTCACAGAGGAAGACATTGTAATAAGTCCTGTTGAGACCTGATAGGCTAGGGTCAGATAGAAGGCGAGGAAGACCTCCCCTATCAGTGAACTAGGGAAGAGGCATAGGGGGAGAAGAGGGAGGGAGGGTGGGATTGGGAGGAGACTAGGGAGGGGATATAGCCGGGATACAAATTGAATAAATTGTAATAAATGACAAAAAAAATTAAAAAAAGGAATGGTTGAGGTGACAGAACAGTGATAAAGGTAACCTACCTTCTGAGAAGTTCAGATATGAGAGAAAAGAGGACTTTACGTGGTTCTTAGAAGAGATAAACGCAATAATGAGAATGTGTTTCTGTTGGTGTGACTAGCATATTTGTGGGCTTGCAAGTATGTAAAGAGGCTTAAAATAGAGGGCTACAATGTAATGGGAGGCAAAATACCTGGCAGAAGAAAGATGCTAACGATTCAGGGGGAAACAGGTTTATGAGTTAGTGTACAAAATACAGGAGGCTCTCAAGTATTTAGTTGCCTTTGAAAAGAGCTTGGTTTTATAGGGCTGGAACTAGAAAAGTGAAATGGATCATAACTGAGGGTTTCAAAAATACCAATGCATCTGTAAACAGGATTTCTGTCTTGAATGAAGGCCGTGGAGTTGATTAGCAAGCTCACAAAGGGAGAAAACAATTCCAAATAATCGGCGAGAGGAAGGAGAGAGAAAGCTGACCAAAAATCAAAGCAAATATTGAGTCCTGGGCCAGAAGAACCCACTCCAATTTGAAACTGTGCTAAAGGTGACCACTGCTGATACAGATGGCATATCCCAGCATTACATGGCTGGGCTCAGAGGGCCTCTGCTACAGTGGTACAGATGGCATATCCCAGCATTAATTCAGATTTGGTCTCTGTTTTTTGGCTGAGGAGTGAAAGAAGCATGTAAGGAAATTGAGGAGATTTGACTCATTAAGAAAGTCAGAGTTAGGATTGAAGATGAGAAGAAATGGTTGAAATTACAGGATTTACAGGTTGACCTAGTGGTATAAAAGAAAAAGGGAGAACTCAAAATTATTAAAGAAACTAATGAATGGAAGTAAGTAACCAAGGGGCATATATTCATAGGAGGTTTGGCACAAGGATTAAAATGGAGGGAAAGAAATTGAAGAAAATACGATTTGACCATGACCACAATGCTGCGGGTCATCTATAGCAATCTTCAAATCTCTGGTAGTTTTCATTCCTCATTTCTTGCATCTAAATTTCTGTGCCAGTTTTTAAATAAAAGAATAGTTATTACTCTACAAGGAAGAAAATTGAAGTGCTATGTGCTTTTCAGTGCTTTACCAGTTATAAAGAGATTTCAAAAAGTAAAAAAAAAAAAAAAATAGGATAATGAAGTTTGAAGAAAGTTGGTTAAATGCAGCATCCCAAAACTTATATGAAACCATATTTTTACTTTGTGTAAGAGACATGTATTAGGGAGGTGGAGCCAAAATGGCTATAGTATGCAGAGCTCCTGAGGTAGACTATAAGCAAAAGTAGAGTCAAGTCTCTCCAACCTGCCTGCCCCTACCTCCTCACCCCTGACCTGGGGCTCAGGTATTCTGCACCAGGAACCCCCTTTGATGTGCCTGCCCTGTGGTGCCACCCGAGGCCACGTTGATTTAAATGGCTCACACCAAGGGCCGTGTTGGTGTCCACAGCTGCTACTGAGGGCCAAGATGGTGTCCTTGGTCTGTACTGCCACCAGAGAGCCCATGCTGAGGTCCGTGGTCCTGCAAACACCAGAGGCCATATGGAAGTCCATGATTCCTGCTGCCACTGTTTGTAAACTGTCAAGGAAGCTTCTTTTTCATGCAAGTGGTATTGATGGCTGCAGACCATCGTTGAGAGAGACATAAAAAGCTTCTGTGATAACCCACCCAAAAGAAACATTCTAAACAGGAAGCCATTGAAGAGAACTCTTAAAATTTGTGATAGGGATTCTGAAGTGTAGCTCTTCACAACTGGTGGCTTCTCTTGGGTGTGGGTTAGGGAAGGACTCAGTTTTCTTAAGGGTTTGGTCATTGGGAGTGTGTCCTGTTGCTGTGAGTATATGGGCAACACAAATTGGATTTGGTAATTTTTATTTTGTTGGTGTGTGGGGGGGTGGGGAGGTCACAAGGGTAGGGGATAGACCTGGCGATCCTGAGAAGTAAGTATGTTTGCTGTACATTATGTGAAACCACCAAATAATCGGTAAAAATAGAATGTTGGAAAAGGAAGAGAAAGGTGGGTTAGTCCAGAGCAACACTGCAGAGTCAGTTCTGTAATTAACTTGAAGACATTTGAGGAGGTGTAAGACACTGAGATGATGATATCCATGTTCTGCGCATTGAAGTTTTCAGAAGAAACGTCAACGTTAGTCCAGTCAGGGGCTGGAGAGAAGAGAAAAGGGAAGACAAGGAGGGGAGGAGAGGAGCAAACAAGGGGGCAAGAAGGAACCGAGAGCAAAATTACTTCTCAAAAATGATTTTTAGGTAGTGTGTATGTGTGTGTACGTGTGTGTAGCATACATACCATGATGAACATGATGATGATGATGATGATGATGATGATGATGATGATGTGTGTGTGTGTGTGTGTGTGTGTGTGTGTGTGTGTGTGTGTGTAGCATACATATCATGATGAACATGATGATATCAGAAGTAACTTTTGTGGGCTTGGTTTCTCTCCCACTTTCATGTGCATTTCAGGGATGGAAACAGGTCACCGGGCATTGAGGGCAAGCAGTTTATCTGCTGAGCCATCTCCCTGGCTCAGGGAGTAATTTCTTTCTTTTTTTCTGTTTATTTTATTTCATGGTGAAGAATAACCCCCAGGTTTTTTTTTAATCATTAAAGATATGATTTTTTTCTTTTTTTAATTTTTATTTTTTTAATATTAGTTACAGTTTGTTAACTTTGTATCCCTGCTGTATCCCAAACCCTCTTTCCCTCCCAATCCCACCCTCTCCCACCCTCATCTCCTCCCTGCCCCTTTCCAAGTCACTGATAAGGGAGAACCTCCTCCCCTTACATCTGATACTGGTTTATCAGGTGTCTTCAGGACTGGCTGCAAAGTACTCCTCTGTGGCCTAGCAAGGCTGCTCCTCCCTGGGGGTGGGGGGTCAAAGAGCCCACCATTGAGTTCATGTCAGAAACAGTCCCTGTTCCCCTTATTAGGGTACCCACTTGGATACTGAGCTACCGAGAGCTACATCTGAGCAGGGGCTCTAGGTTGCATCCATACATGGTGCTTGTTTGGAGAAACAGTCTCATAAAAGACCCCTGTGCGCAGATATATTTGGTCTTTGTGTAACTCCTGTCCTCTCCAGGTCGTATTAACTCCCCTCCCCCTTTTTTTTTTTTGATTCCCTGCATTCTGCCAGAGGTTTGGTTATGAGTCTTAATATCTGCTTTGATTCACTGCTAGGTAGAGTCTTTCAGAGGCCCTCTGTGGTAGGCTCCTGTCCTGCTACTTGTTTGCTCCCATATCCAATGTCCATCCCATTTGTCTTTCTAAGTGAGGATTGATCATCGTACCCTGGGTCCTCTTTCTTGTTTATCTTCTTTAGGTGGCTAGATTTCAGTATATTTATCCTATCTTATAGGTCTATATAAGTGAGTATGTACCGTGTGTGTCTTTCTGCTTTTGGGATACCTCACTCAGGATGATCGTTTCTAGGTCCCATCATTTGCCTGCAAAATTCATGATTTCTTCGTTTTTTATTGCTAAGTAGTATTTCATTGTGTAAAAGTACCACAATTTATGTATCCATTCCTCAACTGAGGGACATCTGGGTTGTTTCCAGGTTCTGGCTATTGCGAACAAAGCTGCTTCAAACATGGTTGAGCAAATGTCCTTGTTGTGTACTTGAGCCTCTTTTGAATATATGCCTAGGAGTGGTATAGCTGGATCTTGAGGAAGCACTATTCCTAATTGTCTCAGAAAGGGCCAGATTGATTTCCAAAATGGTTGTACAAGTTTGCATTCCCACCAGCAATGGAGGAGGGTTCCCCTTTCTCCACACCCCTCCAGCATGTGTTGTCACTTGAGTTTTTGATCTTAGCCATTCTGGTGGGTGTCACGGGAAATCTCAGGGTCCTTTTGATTTGCATCTCTCTGATGGCTAAGGAAGTTGAGCATTTCTTTAAGTGTTTCCCTGCCATTCTGTATCCCTCTATTGAGAATTCTCTGTTTACCTCTGTACCCCATTTTTTAATCGTATTACTTGATTTGCTGCTTTTTAACTTCTTTAGTTCTTTATATATTCTGGATGTCAGCCCTCTGTCAGATATAGGGTTGGTGAATATCCTTTCCCAGTCTGTAGGCTGTCGTTTTGTTTTGGTGACTATGTCCTTTGCTTTACAGAAGCTTTTCAGCTTCATGAGGTCCCATTTATCGATTGCTGCTCTTAGAGCCTGTGCTGTTGCTGTTCTGTTCAGGAAGTTTTCTCCTGTGCCAAAGAGTTCCAATGTCTTACCCACTTTTTCTTCTAACCGATTTAGTGTATCTAGCTTTATGTTGAGGTCTTTGATCCACTTGGACTTTAGTTTTGTGCAGGGTGATAAATATGGATCAATTTTCATTTTTCTGCATGTAGACATTCAGTTGGACCTGCACCATTTGTTGAAGATGCTGTCTTTTTTCCATTGAATGGTTTTGGCTTCTTTGTCAAAAATCAAATATCCATAGGGTATGTGGGTTTAATTTTGGGTCTTCTATTCAGTTCCATCGATCCACTATTTCTATGCCAATACCATGCCGTTTTTATTACTATTGCTCTGTAGTACAGTTTGAGATCAGGTATGGAGATGCTTCCAGATAATCTGTTGTTGTACAGGATTGTTTTGGAAATTCTGTAACCCCCAGGTTTATCTGTATTTTTTCAAGTGGCTGAATATATTTCTTTCTTTCTTTCTTTCTTTCTTTCTTTCTTTCTTTCTTTCTTTCTTTCTTTCTTTCTTTCTTTCT
>NW_026585689.1:6011154-6013711 GCF_907164565.1 Psammomys obesus | reverse complement strand
CTCTCTCTCTTTCTTTCTTTCTTTCTTTCTTTCTTTCTTTCTTTCTTGTTACAGTTTATTCACTTTGTATCCCAGTCCCCCCTCCTCTCCAATTCGCACCCTCCCTCCTTCTTCTTTTCCTTCTTCTTTGCCCCTCCCCCAGTCCAATAATAGGGGAGGTCCTTCTCCCCTTCCATCTGACCATAGCCTATTAGGTCTCATCAGGATGAGCTTCTTTGTTTTCCTCTGTGGACTGGTAAGGCTGCTCTGCCCTCAGGGAGTGATTTCTAATGGAGGCTGCCAAAAACTAACAAAAAGGAGCTGGAGAGATGGTTCAGCAGTTAAGAGCACTGACAGCAACTCCAGAAGACCCAGGTTTACTTCCCAGCACACACATGGTAGCTTACAACTGTCTGTAACCCCAGTTCCAGAGGTTCTGACACCCTTACACAAGCGTATGTGTAGGCGAAATACAAGGGCACATAAAAATAAATACATAATTTAAGACAACTAACAAAAAAGGTGAAGTGAGCTGCAGGATTGCTTTTTATCACAAACAAAGACATGCATAATTCTCCACATCTTTAATTTCCAATGTCTCTCTTTCCCTCTCTAATATCAAACACTCTCCACACATGGTTATTGCCCTTCTTCTCCTTATCCATTAACTTCCCTTTCTTCAATGTGGGCAAACCTTAGGCTTTGCCTGTATTAAAGTTTACCATGAGCTACACAAAATGGGAGAAGTGGGAGGATTGAAAAGTTAGTAAGCTAACATGTGTTTCTTGCTTGTTGGCTTAAAGATGTAATGTAGTATAAGAGATTGATCTATGGATTCCACCTGCTTTACTCTGCTTAGCATAGGGGATAAAGTATCAGAGAAGTACTCTTGGATATTCTAAAAAGTAAAAAGTATTTCCTTTGTGCTATCATAGTTCATATTTTGTTCTTTTCTTTCATGATTGGAATCATATAATGGTAAAAAGTCTGAATTAAATTAGGTTGATAGGATTTAAGTCTTCATTATTCTGCTTATGAGATGTGTCCCCAGCTCAAGCAAGTAATTTAGCTGCTCTACAGTTATAGTTCCTTATCTGTAACAAGGAATGGTGATAATAGCATTGAGCTCACAGTTATTATGAGGACTGAAGGAGATAATATTGATAACATGCAATAAGTACTCAATAAGTCCTAACTATTATTGCTTTCACCACATATACAGAGAAGAGAAGAAAACCAGGGTCAATGATAACAGAATTTAAACTCATGTCAATTTATCTCTGCAAGTGTCTTTGAGATAGACAATAATCAGAAATTTTTGCTTTTGAGTCTATAGAAGTACACAAAGCTAGCAAATCAAGAGTCCTTCAAGGACATCTGTGGTAAACTCCCATCCTGTTCCCGCTCTTCTACCACCTCTGGTGTCTATCCTGTTTTGCCTTCTGAGTGAAAATTAAGAATCTTCCCTAGGGTCCTCCTTGTTGCTTAGCTTCTTTAGGTCTGTAGATTTCTATATGTTTATCCTATATTATATGGCTAATGTCCAGGTTCCACCAAGCAGGGAATGGAAGCAGCTGCAGAGACTCACAAGCAAACTCTGTACAGAGCACAGGGAATCTTATGGAAGGCGGGATATAAAACGATACAAACAGGACAGGCGCACACGAGAAGACCAACAAAGAAAAAAAAAACCTGGCCCAGGCAGGGGACTGCGGAGACTGATGCATCAACCAAAGACAATGAATAGAGGACCTAGACCCTCTGCTCAGATGTAGCCCACAGACATCTTAGTCTCCATGTGGGTTCCCTAATTAGGGGAGAAGAGACAGTCTCTGACTTGAATTTGCTTGCCTGCTCCTTTATCACTTCTCCCTGGTGGGGCGACCTAGGCAGCCCAGAGAGGAAGAGGATTCAGACAATCCTGATGGGACCTGATAGGCTAAGGTTAGACAGTAGGGGAGGAGGACATCCCCTATCAGTGGACTAGGGAAGAAGGACAGGGAAGGAAGAGGAAGGGACGGAGGATTGGGAGGAGATGAGAAAGGGAGTTACAACTGGGATATGAAGTGAATAAATTGTAAATAATAATAATAATAATAGTAATAATAATAAAAAAAGAAAAAAAGAGTCCTTCAAGGGGTTTGATAGTAGATTCTTGGAAATAACCCTACTGGTTAGTGTGTGTAAGATTTTATTGTGTACTTGAATTTGACTTGAAGTGAATTAGGAAGATGATAAACAGATGACCCTTAGTTATGGATAGTATGATAATTAGAACTGATAATGAGAAATAAAAAGGATTATTGAGATTATAACTAGCTATGCACTCATTACATTATACAATTGGTTTTTATGAAAAAATAACTCAATGAAAAAGATTATGTTTCAGTCAATAGTTTTTGTTTAAAAACCTGGTGGTAAAAATACATGATTTCATAGTGAATGCGCTGACTGTGCTGTGTGTTGTATTTCAGAAAAATTGACTCGTCCTTACAGACCACTTGTAGGAGCGGAGCTATTCTTTCTTTCTTTCTATCTATCTATCTATCTATCTATCTATCTATCTATCTATCTATCT
>NW_026585689.1:5977180-6011144 GCF_907164565.1 Psammomys obesus | reverse complement strand
TCTATCTATCTATCTATCTATCTATCTATCTATCTATCTATCTATCTATCTATCTATCTATCCATATATCTATCTTTACACTTTATTTATTCTTTATTTGAGATAGACTTTTTCTCTGCAGCCCTGGCTGTTCTGAAATGCACTCTGCATAGCAGAGGGACACTGAATTTATAGCACTCTTGCTGCTTCTATTTCTCATGTGCTGGGATTGCAGTCGCATGCTTCCACCCATTCCTAAGATCATCAGATAGAATTCTTGACACTAGAACCTGTAATCTAAAGCTATGAAACATCACTTCATTTTGTTTTCAGACTCATAAATTTATAAGAAAGCATGAAATAATTTCTATTGCTCTGAAATGACCCATTAATATGGTAGGCTGTTTATAACTTACCATGTCAAACTATATTACTAATTAATCTTCTGTGGTCTGAGTCCTCAACTTATAAAATCCTTTTATGTAGAATTATCTGTATCCTCGATAGTTCACCTTGTATATCACCTTGCACCTTGGGCAGTGATGAGTCATGGAGAAAAAAACATACTACCTTAGGCCACTCACATAGAGACCTTACATGTGATTCTCTGAATGGAACTTCAATGTCCTGGACTCAGTAGTCATGCCATAGCATAGGAAGGACACAATATGTGATAGAAGGAAATGTCAACAAATAAATTGTATTCTTTGAAAGGTTATAATTTGAATATAATGAGTTTGGGCAATGATATGAAATCCATGAACCTAGGCTTTGATACACTCAGCCTCCATTCTTCATACTTTCTGTTATACTAGGGACACACCTATTCACCCGAGTAAGTGAAATGAGGTGGCTCAGGCACCAGAGTATTTCTCAGCTGCCCTGGAAGTGCTCCTATGCACCCGGGACCCTATATACCATACGGAAGAGAACAAAACTGGACAACTCCAGCCTCTCTTTTGAGTCAAGCAGCACTTAAATAGGGAAACTTGTGCCTCTCTCTTTTATTTTACAGTTCTATATCTTTGAGAGGAGATCCCTCTTGTTTTCAATTCCCGAAGACACTAGAAAGAAAGTTTTGATTTATGAAACAAGAAGAATGTCACAACATATCAGACTTTTCTAGTCTTGGTAGTCCTGTTCGTTAAATATCAGTATTAGTGTGGTATGTTCCAGCCAAAGATCCCTTTGGAAAACCATGAATTCTTGGAAGTAGAAAAAAAAGGAACTTCTGGCATGAGTACTCCCTTGATGTTATTAGAAACAAGCAAAAAAGCTTTCATTCTCCAAACCTTCATTGATCCACAGTCCAGCAATACAGTTCAAAAGACAGAGGCTTTGGAATATGTGCCTTCAACTCTGGCCTTAGTCCCTGATTTTCACGTGTTAAATCTGGATAAGTCTCTGCCTCTCTGAACTTTAATTTCAATTAAAATAATGCAGTGACAATAAGACTTATCTTATGGATGATAGTAAGGACTAAATGAGACTAAATGGATAAAGGATTTGGATTGTGTCTAATGTAGCTAGAAAGTACTTAAAGTAAAAGAACAGAATCTTTACTGCTTATGCAGTGACTTATTCTGAATATCCTGGGTAGTATTGCCTTCTTGGGGTGAACTGAATCTTCTATTCAAGATAGCTGACCAGAATAGAGCCTGTACTTCAAAACACAGGGTGGGAGAGATAAATACATGCCCATCCACGTGTACTGTAGTGTGTCTCACAAACAGAAGCAGTCTTGACAGCTATTGGACAATGTGTATTTAAAGACTGTTTGGTAAATATTCATGATGAAATTGGGATTTTTTTTTGGACATAAAAAGAAATGAAATTATGACACTTGTAAGAAAATGGGCTAAATCACATGTCATTATATTAACTGGGAATCTGGATTTAATTCCCTCTGTGTCTGTCTGCTGATCTCTCCCTCTCTTTCCCTCTCTCTCTCTCTCTCTCTCTCTCTCTCTCTGTGGGTGTCTTTGTAGGTCATGAAAGCACAAAGAAGATTAGGTCAGGGAAACCTTTAGGGCATCAGGAAGGAAATACAGAGAAAGAGTAGAGCTGGGAAAGAGAGAATGGGAAAAGCCAATCATAAAAGTAGGGTTAATAAGAACAAATTACCATACACATAAGCAACATATACATATGCTACATATACAGATGTGTGTAAAAACGTACATACATAAATGTCACGATGAAAAACACCTTTGAATATGATGTTATTAAATTAATTTAAAAAGTAACAGCAAGGTGCACGTTGGAAACATGATCTCGGACTAGCTGGTCAGAGTCTTATGCTCAGACAGCAGCTATATGAGGAACTCGGTATGCATTCCTCTCCAGGATTTTACAAGCTACAGCTTGTTTGGAAGAATGTCTTTTAATCAACAGCCCAGGACTGAGGTCAACAAAGACCATAAGAAAGAGAATCTTCAAGGGTTCCAAAGCAAGGTCTCATCCAGCCCCTGGTCAGCTTCTCCTTCACTAGCTGATTCACACCAGGCTCTTGGTGCTCACATTCCAAAGTGTCCGGACTCACAGAACAGCTTCTTTTCATTATTTTCCAAATCTTCACGGCGTTCTAGGAATTTAGGGAACTCTCTACTTTGAATTGGGATGTCTAGATAAATCACTCAGCTTCTTGTCTTTAACTTGAAATGTTCTATTGCATTTGCCTCTCCTTACTTTTCTTTCCTTCTCTTATGACTCAAGCAATAGAAACCCAGGCATTCGAATTCTGTGGCTGCACTAATTACTCTGGGGACTTATGAGGAAAACATGAGACATCAACATGAAAACTAGGACTGGAGACTAAATGCCGTTATCAATATTCATAAAATAATGATAAAATATTTGGGACAAGACAATTTTTGTCAAGTAGAACATTTTCAGTGTTGGGCAGTCTTTTGACAAACCATTGCCATGTTTCTTGTTGAGCTTATAGATGCCCAAATGGAATACAGCTACAGAATACAAAATAATTACACAAACATTTATATGACTTCATTTCACTCTTTCAGTGCAAATAAAAGCAAAACCAAAACCACGATAAGGCAGTCAGCACTCTAACAAATAAATCTGCTTCATTTCTCTTCATTTCACCAATCTTCCTTGGAAATCAGAGGCCTTCATTCTGCCTACACTTGTTGGAAAGCTTGTCCCAGGTGCTAGGATGTGCTCAATGGGTTTGTGCCTCACAGAACCTCAGTTCTGCTTTCAGAGCCTGACATTCCTATTTTGGATCTCTCCAAGGGTCTGCTTTGAGAACATGCCCCATTTCTCTGACAGGGATCCTTTCTTGTTCTTACTAATTCCTGAAGCTAGAGCCCCAGCTTCTTACTTCCTGACACATATTAGAATTCACTGAAGACTGTGGTGGGGGTACAACAAAGAAGATGTGTACTAGCTAAGATCCAGCCACTCCAGCACTAGCGGCCTAGGTTTTAGTTTCTGGACTAGAGTATACCTGGGAAGAGGACTGGCTTCACATAGACAAAAGAAGGCCTTAGGCTTGGGCTATCTCACTAATAAATGAGGACAGAGGAATTGTCCTCTGGCCAAAGCGCTCTACTTTGAAATCATTTGAGATAAATTGTAGTTAGAATCTGTGTTGCATACTGGTGAAAGGCCAAACCAATTTAAAGGCTTATTTGGCATTGATGCTTCCTGCAAGGTCCTGGCAAAACATCAGGAGCCACATACAAGTGTCTGGTACAATGTAAATGTCTCTGGGAATAAAAGGATTAATGATGATAAGAAAATATATGAAGAACCCTGAAATCTCCTGAAGAATTTTCAAACACAACCACATATAAATTCATCCAATAGAAACAGGAATAACTAGAATCCCACCCCCCAAATAAGAATTAAAATGTGTAGAAAGAAATTTTTCATGTAACAACAAACTGTTGCAGCTAGAATTTTTAGTTTTACAATTTATAATTGAAAATTAGAATTCAAAGCCCATGCTATGATGTGCTAAACTTCCCCAAACTTCCATTCCCAATCTCATCTGACAGGTTAGTTGAGAGAGAGGCATGCTAACAAGGTTGCTTTAAGTGACTTTCATGGTATGGGGAAAGGATAGAATATGGAGAGGGTGCACACGAACACTTCTGTTTACACATGGGCAACCACACCCAAGACGCCTCATAACACATACTCAAGTATTCCAGAATCTAAAAATATCCAAAATGTAAAACACTCTTTTCTCAAAGATTTGGAGATAAAGTCCATTTAATGCATGTACTATAAAAAACCTGTTAAAGTACAGATTAGAGCAGCCAAGGAGAGATTTCTGGAGATAGAATATGAATTTATGCCTAATTTGGATGAAACTTTATAGATTTTAGGAAAAGAAATTGAAGATCATGGGAAATGTCAGAAACTTCAGAGTGTGTCTAATATGAGTCCCAGAAATGAAACCGGGGAAAGACAGTATTTGAAATTGAGTGTTGACTGTGAACTGCAACCTAGATATTTCACAATGGAATTAGTGTTACAACAACAGAAAAGGTCATAGAATCTACCAAGACATTTGCCCCACTACCCACTGGTACTTCAGGACAAGCTGTTAAGCAGCAAGCTGATCACAGATTCCAACTTCTGTTTTTAATTTAATTTTTAAAAAAATTTTTGACAATCCGCTTTATATCCTTATTGTAGCCCGCTCCCCCAATCTCCTCCATTCCCACCCTTACTTCATTCCCCCCTCTCCTAGTCCACTGAAAGGGGTTGTCCTCCTCCCCTACAATCTGACCTTAGTCTACCAAGTCTACCAAGACTGCCTGGATACTCTTCCTCTGTGGGCTGGTGAGGTTGCCCCATCCAGGAGAAGGAAGCAGGCAACCGAGTTCATGTCAGAGACAACCTCTGCCCCCCTTACTAGCGAACCCACATGGAGACTGAGTAACCTATGGGCTACATCTGAGCAGGGAGTCTAAGTCCTCTCCAAGCACAATCCTTGGTTAATGCATCAGTCTCTGCTGGTCCCCTGGGCCTAGCTTTCTTGGCTTTGTTGGTGTCTTGTGGAGTTTCTGTCTGCTCTGGGTCTTTCTATCCCCTCTTTCTTCCATGCACTCTGCCCAAAGTTTGGCTGTGAGTCTGTGCACCTGCTTCAATGCCCTGCTGGGTGGAGTCTTTCAGAGGACATCTATTGTAGGCTCCTGTCTTATTCTCTCTCTTCTGTCTCTTCCCATGTCTATCCTGTTTTCTCTTCTGAATGAGAAACAGGCATCCTCCCCAGGTCCTCCTCGTTGTTCAGCTTCTTTAGATCTGTAGATTTTAGTATGTTTAGCCTTCTTAGGCTGAAAGAACCTGGAGGAAATTTCTTTCTCCAGTTTTCGTAATCCTGTTCATAAATTACCACTCTTACCTCATTTCAAGGAGTGAAATACTTCTTGCTTCATGCACCCTTTTACTGTTTGGTCCTATTTTTCTGTTGTCTCTCACCCCCTGTTGGGAGACAGCATCACAGTAAATCAGACTATGCTGAAAGATTTTACAGGAGTACTCATGTGGGCTGCTTAGCACTGTTATCAGTTCTGCAGTGACACTTGTGTCAAGCTGATTGGGTTTTCTACATTCACCACTCAGAAACATAGGTGCTGGCTCAGGCACGCAAACATGCAATGCCGTGCTTGGTTGCATTGCACTCATTACAGATGACGCATTCTAATCTGCAGATGTTCTGGGCTATCATATTTCTTCGGAAATTGCACTTCCAGGAACTAGCAACAGTGAAGATGAATGTGAAATACAGACAGGAAGACACAGCATAGTACGTAGAAGAGACAAACAGGAATCCTTGGAACATGGAAGTGAAAGGAAGCTTTTGACAGGACATGTCTGCATGTAGTTGTACAAAGTCTGATGCAGGCTGGTTTTTTTTTTTAATTATGGAAAACATGAAAGAATGAAATTTGATGATTCAGGGTTGAATAACTGATGCCGGCTGTTTTCCTTTATTATGGAAACCATAATAGAATGAAATTCAGTGATACAGAGAGAAATGAAGTTCGGAATTATGCAAAGCATCATAGAGTTCAAGGAGGAGTCCAAGGGTCTGATTCGCCATGGAGGCCTGTAAAACATTATCAAGTAGGTTATCATAGTGTCTCTCTTGCGGGCACCGAGGTGCCTGGCCAGGTTCCACAGAAGTTTGTCCCGTGCACTGCCTCACGGGAAAGGATAAGCAACTCGTACATCTGCAGGAGCAAAACCTGGAGCTGGGGAGACACTGTCCCACCACCTGTCCTGGGTAAACATTCCCAACGGAATGATTTGTTTGTTTGTTGTTGTTTTGTTTGACTTTGTTTTGTTGTTGTTGTTGTTGTTTTGAAAACTGAAACACAGGCCCAGGTGATAACTCTACTAATGATATTTTATTTGTTTATGGTGGGAATATTTGGAAGAGGTTATTCAGAACTTAGCTCAAATCCCTTTTCTGAGGTTCAGGGTGTGCCTAGCCACCTGCCTACCTGGCTTGCTGGTTCTAACTCCTTTCACCCGGATCCTGTTTTAGAACTTGTTAATTCTTCTACAATATTTTAAGAGACCGCTGTTTACAAAACATTATTATATGCTATTAAAATTGCATCAGTACATATGAATGTGCTAATATTAAGTTTTCTGAATCTGCAAACAGAAACTCTCATGATGTCCAACTTTAATATGAAAAGAGTAGAACAGGATGTCATATGGATTCCCACTTCCTACATTCCAAAGGACTGGTCAAGACCTAGCCACCTCAGTCTGAAAGACGTGCAGACGTAGCTCTGATTTCCTTCCATCTGTTTGTTCTCACTCTATATTACAATGTCTTCTGTCATCAGGAACTCAATGCTGATTTCCATACTGTTCACTACTAAGTTTGCCAGTAAGTTAGGTGTCATTTTTCTTTTTCTGATCCATTTTCTCCTTTCCTGCCAGCCTCCCTTCCCTTCCTCTTCACTTCTGACATACAAACCTGTACCTGTCAATACACATCTCTGTGCTTACATGACAGTCATGTACACATCCCTCTAAACCAGTGTTTTTAGCTTTTGTCTTCGTTTTATAAGAATAAGGCTGTGCACTGTGTATACTGCTCTGTCTCCTCCCTATCTCATTTATGAGCATATTTTATAAAATTCGTCAAAAACCCCCCACAGGAGTAGCTTTGCTTCCTACCTTGGAGAGACATATGGTTTTCCACCATTGTGGGTAACGCTTTATCACACCTGAGGGAGTGCTGGAGTTTCCCTGTTCTGCCTTATGAGAACCAATCCTGTGCATTTTCCCTCCATTTTGTATTTAGTAAAATCATGTTGCTAGCTTAAAATCAGCAGTCACAGGACTATGAAAAACACCAAATGCAACAGACAGGTTTTACTTTCACAGAATCAGTTTATCAGCCTGCCAGTACTCATGGTTCTTTTTGAATGTGTGTGTGTGTGTGTGTGTGTGTGTGTGTGTGTGTGTGTGTGATTTCTTTGATTATATTTTTTAATTTTATTCTTTAATAAATCACATATGTTTCCTTAGTTTCTGGTCACTATATTTCCAGGAGTTGGATTGATGAAATAAAGAGCTTGTGTTTTATTAATTAAAATTTTTTATGTGGTATATTTTGACATGTATATTATTAACTTTAGCAGAGGTTGTAAGAATCATCTCTAGCATTTCTACAATATATGCATTTTTCTATTTATATAAAGGGATTATTTTATATCTCTTTCATCATCAAACATTGCCTTTATTGCTAGGGTGTTTCTCTGACTTCTTTGGAGACTAAGGATACACTCACATGGTCATCAGGCACCAAGGGTTGCTTTTCTGTGAAATGTCAATTCCTTTCATTTTTTTTTTTTTTTTTACAGCTTCCAGGTTGTTAAATTTGAGGTAACCATTTGCAAATCCTCTTCATGCTTTATCTGTAAGTATCCATGCTAAGCACTGCAATTATTTATTTTTAATGAATTTATTTATTTTGTGTGCATGAGTGTGTATACATGCGTACATGTCTGGAGGTCAGAGGATAGTTTCAAGAATGACTACTTCCTATGGCTGCGAAGGTTCCAGTGATCCAAGCTCTTGTCATGGGGCTTTGTCTTTATCCACTGGACCACCTTGCTAACCCCCCCCCCATTTATTTTTAAAATTGATGTCTTCTAGTCAATGATAATACATTTTGTATATCAAAATTTATTTTAGAACGTTTATGTTTATTTATTTAAAAAACTTTTTATGTGGATGGGTGGTAAGCCTTCGTGTATGTCTGTGTGCCATAAGTGTGTCTGGAGCCTTAGGGAGACCAGAAGAGAGCATAGGATCCCCTGTGACTGGAGTTACAGATAGTTGTAAGCTGCCTTGTGGATGCTGGGTATTGAAGCCAGGTCCTCTGGAAGAGTAGCCTGTGCTCCTAACTGTCGATTCATGTCTCCAGCCACACACATGTGCTTGTTTTCATTGATGGTGAGTACCTTTCCAAATTAGATCAGAAAGTTTCCTGTGTCGTTTAAAAGGTTTTAGGGAGGGAATGGAACTAAGATATTTTAGATGTCTGTATATTTTCTTTCACACTTGTAAAAGTAGTAGCATGCTCTTCAGTTTGCTTCAATTCAATGTTGGTTACCCCCAATCGTAAAATGAATACGTACTAAGCCAAACAGCAAACAAACAAACAAACAAAAAACTCCAGCACAACCTATAAAATTAATCTATTTTAATATTTTGTTGATGAAGTCAAATCAGTAAGCTCTTCAGTCACTGCCGAAATAAAATCTTTATAAAATTTGCTGGCAGTGTTATCTCAATGGATCCCTAGCCACCTTTTCTTATTCATGAAGGTCTCCATATGAATTTATAATTCATCATTTTTGGGATACCTCATAAGAACAAGGTGAGCAAGCTGCAGCACTGTAAAACATTCTAAACTAGTAGGTGAGGAAACATATTAAAACGTATTTTTAATATATATTTTTAGGAATTAAAAATTCAGATTTCAAAATGAATTAGAACTAGATGAAGAAAGTGATGATGAAGGAAATGATACTTTTGAAGGTGGGGTTGTGAAGATTCTGATGAACGTTTTATTTCCTGTTACTGTTTTAAGCTGTGCAATTGTGAGTAATTATTAAACATATGCACATAATTGAAAGCAGTATTTTGATAATTTCCTTTTTTGTAGAATTGACCATTATACTAATATCTGAAGTGTTCCATATCCCAATGGGAGGAAGTATTAGTCACCAAAGAGAGACCCTACATTTTGCTTAATGGCATAATGACGTATAGAATTCACAATATGAAACCAACAGGGACAAAATTTCTTTTTCCTATAAATTTACTAATTTTACATGTAAATGATAATTATTAGTAGTTACAGGTAGAATGTAACATAATTTTAAATATGTGTAATAAAGAGAGTTTGTGAAATGTTTAAGAATGAATGTGCTGTAAATGATTCTTAATTTTTGGATTAGTAAAAATAATCAGAGATATTTATTGCATGGAAACATTTTAAGATATTTTTAGATAAGGTTAATTTTCTTATTCAAGCTTCAGATACAGGACTTGTTTGTTTTGTTTTGTTTTATTTCTTCAGAATGTAGGAATGAAAGTGCTGGATTATATTAAGTGTGTAAGGCATAAGTAAGTGATGTAGAAAAAAGCAACTAATTCTCATGACCCCTTAATGCTCTTAAATATAACCTGTCATCTAGGTTTTTAAACAACATACAAATGAGTTAAATCTTCTACAGTAACTAGGAGAAATATTATAGGTAGCTCAACTCAAAATTTAAAAAAAAATTCAATTTGTATTTCTATGAAGTTAGTGTAATCACATTCATTGTTCAATATTTTATTATTTGCAATACCCATTCAATGCAAGCTATATTCAGAAGCACTAAAAAATACAACATGGAAAATATCTAAATGTAATTTAGATAAATTTATTGTTCTAAGCAATATTAGTCTTGGATAATAAATGCATTTTTACACAGCATTCTGCCTGCATATATGCTTGCAGATCAGAAGGCACAGATCTCACTATGGATGGTTGTGAGCCACCACGTGGTTGTTGGGAATTGAACTCAGAACCTTTGGAAGAACTGCCAATGCTCTTAACCTCTGAGCCATCTCTCCAGTCCAACAAATGCATTTTTAACTTAAAGGGATAAAGCCTTTTAAAATATAGCAAGGCAAAAATAAAATGGAAATTGTTTCTGATTGCTAATTTGATAAAAACTTTTGAAAAAAAGTGGGTTCCTCATACCCTGAAAACAAATCCATTTATAAGATGTATTTGCTCTGTGTAGTCTATAACAAACAAAGCCATGTGTATTGTTTATTTAAAACCACAATCTTTTGAGAGGGTTGAAATATATAGGAAAGCCTTTATGAATAGCACGTGTTGCGTTTATGAAGCACATACACAAATTCTTTCATATAGTCTATGGTCTGTGAGTATCTCCCTCCGTAGTAGTTTAATGACTCTGAAAAACATGCTTTAGGTCTTGGAGTTTACTGAATCATGCAAAAGAAACTGTTTGATTTAAGAGATTATTCTAGACATAGGTGAGGGAGAGGAAAAAGAGGGTGAGGGAGAAAGGAAATTTGGGGAGGGAGAGGGGAGGAAGAAAAGAGAAAGAGAAGGGTAGAGAAAGAGTGATCAAGTCAGAGATATATTTTATAAGAAAGGTTTTTGTTTGTTTGTTTTGAGACAGCATTTCCCTGTGTAGTCTTGCATTTCCTGGAGCTCACTCTGTAGACCAGGCTGGCCTCGAACTCAGAGATCCTTTTGCTTCTGCCTCACAAATGCTGGGATGTTTTGTTTTTTAAAATTGGAATTTTAATTTCTGATGATTTTATTCTTGAACACTGCATTTTTATCACTTCCATTCTTTTTTTCTCCTCCTCCTCTCGCATTTCCCACACATCCCTTTTTGAATCCATGGCCTGTTCTTTCTTTATTATTGTTACAGCCTACTGAGTACATATATTGGATCCTTGGCTCATTTCCCAGACTCCAGCACTTCACAGATGAGGTAGCTGCTGTGGTGTTAGCTCTCCAGGTCTGCCTCAGACATCAGAGGGTGATGTGTTATGGGGCAGGGCAAGGAGTGCATCTTTTTCTCTCATGCCAGCCTATGCTGGCACATCTACAACCCCTGCCACCAGAATCAGCTCTACTGTGCTGCTCAGGAAGTCCCTCTGACCCCAGTGCTGCAGCCAGAGAGGGGTGGGGCCAGCAATCTTGAGTGCAGTAGCCATTGAGGGGCAGGGCCAGCTCTGCACAGCCCTTGTATATATATCAACATGAGCCCAGGCAGCAGCCTAGACTGTGGAGGTCTGCATGGTTTTTACTGGTAATATGAGCCAAAGATATCAACACAGAGCCAGGCTTAGCCCTCAGCAGCAACAGGCCAAGACTTCACCATGGCCTCAGGCAGGCTATTCCTCTCCACCCTCATGTCTGCCTCTCTTTCTCTCCCATCTGTCCACCACAGACTTGCACATCTTAGTGACCCCCACTGCAACGAGCAGTGTAGCAGTCAGGCCTCTGGTTTGTTGTGACTACCTAGATGCCATTTGTCTCTAAATTCCTAGAAGATACGAAGCAAAATGGTATTACAAGTAGACTTTTATTATATAGATGATTAAACGTACTTGCTTGGGAATAAAGCTAATTAAGAAATTCTAATAATTACTTTGGGTGATTCTTGGAAGAGATGTAATATAGGAGAAAAGTTGCTGCTTAGCCATCCTGGGGTCCTGTTTTGATTCTCACTAAACCTCCACGACCTTGGAGTAGACAGGAAGTTTCCTTGAACTAAAATTAAGTCCTTGATAAAAACAAGGATGTTTACTTTGATATTAGCACCCTTGCTTTCTAGATCTAATGTTAAATGAAACTGGGAGCTGATAAACAAAAACAAATGTAGGAAATAATTAGTTAAACTGTAACCAAACAATTTCCTTTAAGCATCATTTGTGAATGAACAATTCAAAAAAATGCTCAGAGACTTTCCAGTTTAAGAATTTAATGGAGTAAGATAATGCTCAACATATTTTTGCATAATCATCTTATGTAAAATTACTTGAAAATTATATATATATGATAGGCTTGCCCTGGAACTCACTCTGTAGACTAGCCTGGCCACAAACTCACAGAGATCTTCCTGTCTCTGCCTTCCAAGTGCTGAGAGTAAGGGTGTTTGCCACTGCTGCTAGGCTAGATTTATATATTCTAAGTCATTATGCCTGTCATTGTTCCCACTGACATTTTATCTGATATAGTTAAATTCCAAGGAGGAAAGGCTTTCTTTGTTGCTGCATGGTTTCTTCAGTCCATGGTACATTGGCCTGTGGGTAGGCATCACATCATGGCAGGGAATATGTGATGGAGCAAAGATTCCCATCCCCTAAAGGCCCAGAAGTGAAAGAAAGGAGACAGAGTCCTGTCTTCCTCCTCAGCAAGTGACCCTAATTATCTAACTTTTCTCCACTCTGTCTCATACACTGAAGGTTCCACCACCTCCCAATAGAACCATTTACAGGCAACCAAGCCTTTAGCACATGGTCGACTGTTCTATACTACAGTATGAGAATATATGAGACTAAGACATACATTTTGTAACATCCATCTTCTATTTCTGTAAAATTAGGAAGGTTAATAAGACAAAATATTCAATAAGACCCTGGGTCTCAGCAAAGCTCTTTTTCCAAATATTTTCATTTACTGTTGCATTTGTCAAGCTGTCTTAGATGTTTTACCCCCTTTTTCCACTTATGCTCAGAAACAGTTGAGTCAGGGTAAAAACAAATGAAAAACAGAACATCCATTTTTATTATTATTAATTGTTATTATTATTATACATTATTATTAAAAATGTATTCTTCTTTCATATATTACATCGGACTGCAGTTTCCTTTCCCACCTCTCTTCCTAGTCCCCACCCATCCCCTTTTCCCCAGATCCATTCCTCGTTCTTTTCCTTCAGAAAAGGGCAAGCCTGCAAGGGATTTCAACCAAACGTGGCATACCATGTTGCAATAAAACTAGGCACATCCTCTCCTATTGATGAGGCAATCCAGTAGAAAGAAAAGGGTTCCAAAAGCTGGCAAAAGAGTCAGGGATAGCCAGCTCCTGCTTCCACTGGTAGGTGTCCCAGAAGAACATCAAGCTACACAATTATAGCATATAAACAGAACGCCTGAGTCAGATCTGTACAGGCTCCCTGAGTATTGGTTCAGTCTCTGTGAGCCTTGCTTAGTTGATTCTGTGGCCCATGTTCTTGTGGTGTCCTTGAACCCTCTGGCTCCTACAATCCTTCTTCTCCCTCTTCTACTGTTGAATAATGGTCTTAGAGTCCTTTTAATGTTGGGCAAGTAACACCAGCAACTTAGAATTAGATAAATTTTCTCAACAACACATAGACGGCATTAGTAATCAGCTCTTTTCTCTACAGAAGCGAACAGACGGATGGGCCATTTCATCCCTTACTCCTTCTCAGAACAGTTCTTTAGTTTTCATTATTCAGTCATATTCAGTTGATGAATTATGGGCATCATTGTGACATTTCCATGCGTGTACACACTCTTTTTTGTTCCTACTCACCTTTGCAGGTACCACTTCTTGTTTTTCCTTTCTCCCCTGGACTTGGCGATACAGTGTTTCTTGTTTTCCAAACGATGAAGAAGGTCTGATAAGGTCCGTGTTTCATGTTAACTGATAATTGTCCACGTGGAATGAGATGTAAGTAGTTAGAAATATTACTCATCTAAGTATCATCACCTTTGACCACCCACTATGTACAAAAGTATTTATAACAAAAATTTTAAAAGATAAACATAAGAACTTCTATGCTGTTCATGAAAACCTTTCATAACGTACTATTATGGGCATGTAATTTAAGTATTTCCTTTGCATTTTTCATAGTCTGTCTTGTCTTCTCTAACCACCTCAATGGGATTGACTAATTTCACTCAATGTGAGTGGAACTTTATAGAAAATTTTGCCATGAGTTTAAGTTTATATAAATAATATTAGACGGTGAATCTCATTCCATTTATCTTCCCCCCCCCCCCCCCCCCGCTGTTTTACATGTGCTTGTTGCTAGGCACCATGAGCTATTTTTATCACACTGACTCTGTTTCCAGCATTTACAGATTGGAACATTTTGGATTCCCATCTAGACTACTGGCTTCTCTTTGAGTCTACATTCCTGCATAACAAACAATCGTTGAAATTTTATTCACTGCTATCTTTATGTGTTCTGCCCTTAGGCCCTGTAATTCCTTGCTTCTTCCCTTTAGATTTTTCGGTTCTCTGAAACTATGAAACATGAACATGGTCCATTGCAGCCTGTTAAACTTTTACATTTCCTTTCCTTCAACCTGTCATTTTCCACACCACTAAGTTTCCAGTTAAATCACCAACTTCCAATTGTTTCCCCTGTTCTAACAAGTTTTTGTCTAAACACACACACACACACACACACAAAGATTTTTCTCTTCTAAATTCACAGTTTTAAAGACATTTCCCTTACCTTCACTATTATTTAAATGTATACATTTCCCCTTATCTATGAGATAAGGCTTCCTTCCTAGTCTCACTTCCTTTATTTGCCTTGTAACCCTGCCTTACGTACTCTTCTACACCCACAAGTAGTAGTTCTTTCTAAAAACAGGATCGTTTCCAGTGTCAAACATACCTCCTAGAAGTTGTTGCACTCACTGCTTGACTGCTTCATTTGTTAGCTTCTAACTGTCCATCTCTGCCACGTAATCACTGCTCTCGTGCTTCACGGGCTGACCCCTTCTCCAAAAACAAAACTTTACTTTTTGTGCTCAGATTTCTATTTATTGTTCAGTCCCATCTTCTGATATTTTTAAAGCTCTAATGACTTTAACAGTCCTTAGCATAAAATAGGGATAATATTTTATACTTGTTCAGAGAATACGCAGATAAACAGGTATCAACAGGAACTTGGATTTTGCTATTAATAATGTCTAATGCTGAAGAAAATAAAAAAAAATTGACTGCGCAGCCAGAGAGATGGCTCACTGGATAAAAGTGTTTCATGGTGCCTGACGACCTGAGCACAGTTTCCCAGAATAACGTGGTGGAAGAAAACAACTGACCTTAGAAGCTGTCATCTCACTTCTGCGTGTGTGTCTCGGCATATATGCCTATTCACCACCCTGTAAAATGAGTGCATACACTGTCACAGAAATAATTGAAGATTAAAGGCATCTAACTTCATTAATACTCTAGCCACCTTTGGGTAGAGACATTAATCATTAATCAAAAATTTTCTTTTTAGAAATTTGTCATTCTTCTTGAAGAACTTTCACCCAAATGAAATTTTTCATGCTCAGTCATTGGGTATACAGACCTTTAATGTCAAACACAAGACCCTTCAATATGACTAGACACTGGGTGGGCCATCATTTGTTCTTTTTCTTTTTTTAAAGAATCTTCTGGAGGTTTGATTTTCCTTTAGATTTTAATTTGAGTTATGAACCTTTTAACTTTTATCCGGCTTTCTTTTTCCTGGAATGAAAGTACTATCAAACAGTCAGCCACAGAGTATCATGTATGCTAGCCAGGAGAGTCCCCTGTATCTCGGAAGACCTAAAATCAGCCAATATTCATTTCTCTATTCTACGCAGTTCACTGACGATGTTGAGCAGCCACAGTCTCTTTGCTGAGGACCATCCGACCTTAAAATAACAAGCATCACCAGGAAAAAACATGTCTTACACATCTGAACTTAAATGAAGAAGAAATTAAAAAAGGAAAGAAGGGAGGAAAAGAATGAGAAAAAGAAAGCTTAAGATATTAAGATATTCTGTTTATTTTCTTAAATGATTTCTATGGAATTGACGCTCATGTGAACATTTAATAATCTTTGAGGCCAGACTTGATGTGTCTGTTCACTAAGGAGGCAATAAACTGTAAATAGGAGAGCTGAGAATGAAACACAGAGATTGTTTGATTTCCAAGCATGCACAAGGGCCGTTGGTTCTTCAAAATAAATAAAGAAAATAAATCAGATGTATCTTAAAGCTGTAAACCCACTCAGTTTAATCCTGGTTGCCTCTCATTCCTTGTTTGGCTTTCTCAGCAGTACCTGTTGTGACAATCTTCCCTTCATGGTCTGCCTCTATGTTTTTTACTATGGGAAATGGCTTGGTTGTATTTGTGTTGAATCAAATCATTATGTTAGGAATACTAACATTTGACCAAAGAACTTGTAAAGAGGTAGCAGTTCTCAAGAACAAGCTATGGAATTCAGCATAAATGATGGTCTTGCTGATGACTAGCAGTGGGTATGAGTTGGGTCTGAGTAAGTCTTCCCAGTACCCATAAAATCAAACTGAGTTAATCTACCAGAGCCCTGGTGAGAATCAAAGAATCCGCCTCTTCCGTGAAGCACAGTCGTTTTTCATGTGGGGGAAGGGTGAGATCTGTAACATGATAAGCTCTCTGCCAAGTTCTGAACACTTGGCTCCCTCTTCTCAGCATGTGAATATGTGTGTGTGGCGCTTTATTTAATATTCTCTAATTATACATCTGCCACGTGCTACCTGTATAATCCTCTTTAGAGTATTTATTCTTTATGCAACTCACTCAATGAGGCATCTTTAATTTAACAAGAATTGATTCATATTGTATCTTAATTACATGCATAGCTTAAATTATATATTGACTGATACATAGGGAGAGTCAGTAAATATTAGATCTTAGAATTGCAAAAACCAATGTCATTTGTATGCCTTGTCTTTTTAAAATGAAAATGCATACATTTTATTTGTAAGTGAAACTCATAAATACTATGAACTAGATAAATATTTGTTAAAACAATGAATAAAGAACCATCATATACAACCTAAAAACATATGAAAAAACTAATTAATATACAATGTGCATAGATTTTGGTACCAAGGGTTTTTTTATAACTTGAGTAGAACACGTGGACAAGGCTTAAATATGAAGCACCTGTGGTCTGACCGCTGCCCTCCTTTGTAGACCATGTCCTGGCTGCTTAGCCCTGACAGTTCATTCTTCAGGTTTCAGTTTTTCAAAGTGCTATTAAAGGAGAGATTGGCATGGCTGCTATTTGTAATTCAGTATTAAAAATTGAAGAAGAACAAAAGCGATTTCTGCAGAGCAGTAAGGATTTTAATTCTTAAACAGTCTCTAGCTGGGTCAAGTTGCTGGTGTGGCTGAAGGTTAAGGACTGAGTTCTACTTATTCAGTTTTCATATGTTCCCTTCAGCTGGAGATCATATCTGATTTTTTTTTCAAGCAGAGGCTTGGAAATTGCATGGGCAGGAAGTCAAGGAAGGTAAACATTCGGGGCTGTGAGTACCTTTATCACGTCAGCATCTCGTTCCAGCATTCACAGGCCTGCTCACAACAGCTGCTTAGGCATCGTGAGTACCTTGAGTAATTGCACAAGGTGAGAAATATGCTTGGTCTGTCCTCACATGCCACTGCACTGGAAAAGCGTCTCACAGATTACTAGTGACTCTTTTCTTCCCCTGCTTTTGATCTGTACTCACATTCTGTAAGTTCCCGGACTGCACTTTAGAAGTATGGATAAGATCGAAAATACACGACACCATGCTAACAAATGTGTTTGTTATTGCTATTGCGAGTCGTTTGACTTTAAAAGCAACAGTGTGCCTCTGGACACTGCTGCCATTTCTCAAAGCGTGGATCGTGCAGTACCTGCCAGATGGTTGGCATGACTCCGTAACCACCATTGATAGACTCCTGCTCTTAGCCAGAAAAATAACAGCCTTCAACAAAGGCTTACAAATGTGAGCCTGACAGTAAATCTATTACCCAAGCCACCTGTAATTCAATGTAAAGAAACTTTCCAAGTTGAAATATGACTTCAGCAGAACCATAGGATGTCATAGGCTCATTCCACATCCTAAGAGGGGGGAAAAAGTATTCCTAGCTTTTCTTTGTTGTAAAAGAAAGAACTTATCTTTCATATATATATATATATATATATATATGTTATTTGTATCCCCTCATAAGACCCTCCCTCCTCCCCTCCCGGTCCCACCCTCCCTACCCTTTCTTCATGCATGCCCCTCCCCAAGTCCACTGATAGGGGAGGTCCTCCTCTCCTTCCTTCTGATCTTAGTCTATCAGATCACATCAGGAGTGGCTCCATTGTCATCTTCTGTGGCCTGGTAAGACTGCTCTCCCCTCAGGGGGAGGTGAGGAGGTGATCAAAGAGTAGGCCTATCAGATTGTGTCAGAGGCAGTCCCTCTTCCCATTAAGAATTTATCTTTCTTATCTCAATTTCAGAGATATCCATAAAGCTTGTAAATTAATGATGTAAGTCCTAATGTTTCAGGTGGTATTTTATTAATGGAGGACTGAATAGACTTTCTTGGTTTGCTAAGAGATGTTTAGTGAAGGTCTGTGGAAGTGAAACATTCTAACAAATTACATTACTAGTGAGGATTGGCCAATGGATGGGGTACATTCATACTGAAGGTAGAGAGGGATCTCCGGAAGACCAATGACACTGTGCTTTTGACTGGAATGTGATTTGCTCTCCTTTTTCCTATCATAAAAACCAAGCACCACTTCCTCTTTAAGGCCTCTCAGATTTGTCCCCCACTCCAAAACTGACCATGCTCTCCTGCTTCATGTTCAGTATTCCCTCCATACTCAGCAAATGTTGATTAGTTTTACTTAATTGACTCCATTTTTTTGTTGTTGTTGTTGTTGCCAGACAACTGTCAGAACAGTCAACACATTGCTTTTTTAAATATATTGTGAAATGTAATAATATATGTTATGGTATGACATAAAATTTCTCATTGCCGTGATTTGAATTTTTGCTCTCTCTCTCCGCGCAAAGAACATATCTCTAGTATAACACAATTAATTGGAAATTGCGGTCTTGAGAGAATTCCTATCTCTCTTCCTCCTTCTCTGCCTTTACCATGTGAAAATACAGTTGTTCCTTTTCTCCAGGGAATGTAGCAAAAACATTCTCCCCAGATGTAGATACCTGACCTTGGAATTCTCATCATCTGGAACTGTAAGAAAGTGACCTTATATTTCTCATTTGATCGACATTTTTGTCACAGCAGCGCAGGAATGACCCAACACATTCATTTTATTTAATATTCCTAGAAAATGACTTCTTTGGCTGTTGAACGCCCCACACATACAATAGCATGCCTTGTTGTACCAGCCTCTTAGTGATGGGCATTTTTTTTCTAAACGTTTATTCTTATAGATAATGTACAGCTCAAAGTTTAAGCGTCAAAATCTCTCTAGCATTTGACCCTTGTTTCACATTCATTTTGCCAGTGACTTTTGACGGCGTTTCCTCGCAGGGAACACTAATCAAAACGACCTGTTCAGGATATGGTTCAGGATATGGGGGATAGTCTTGCTGTCAAATTATTAATTTGCCATCTTCTTGGTAACTGAAAGGACATCAAAGAGCCAAAGAAGTTTGCTTTGGTTTATTGGGGGAGGGGGATTGTTGGTTTGCTTACCACTGTTTTTTGTTTGTTTGTTTTGTTTTGTTTTTTTGTCAAGTATGTTTTCAGAGCTCTTCTGAACCTCTTGTCAAGGGGATGAACCGATGAGCAGAGCTCTTGAGTGTCACCTAAATATACTCTAGGACATATATTAGTTAGAGAATACACGAAAGGAAAGACTTCCTGAGCACAACTAGGGTAACAAACCAAATGAACAGGTCATCTGACACAAGCCACTTTGTCCCACAAGTCCATTTATTTATGTCAAGTATTGCTGTCACAGAGAGAACGCGTCTTTTTATTCCTTGAAAAGGACCATATGCTTCAACATGCCAACTTCCAGAAGGTCAGCAGCTCCCTACCCCCGCAGCACTTCCGTGCAGTGATCCTGTACCTAGGGTTCCTTGTGCTGGAGCCAGGAAACCTGCTTTTGAGACCCTAGGGGACTGTGGGTCTTTTCTGCTGGATCAGGCTCCTGGATCAGTTTCACTGTTTCTGGTCTTGGCAAAACCTGGGACAGACTGCAGGCTGGAATGTGCTTGGCATGCAGGTTCAGCGCTGCCATCTGTTTGAATTCCTCACTTCAAGTGCCTCCTCTTACCCGCTCAACTCGCACTAAAGTTATGAAAAAAATACGGATTCTGGATAATTTCATCTTCAAGTTTATTTATCAGTCTTTTCAAAGAAAATTATGCCATAAGACATCAGTAATGTTAAAATGAATTGTTATCATAAAGGAACTGAGAAATTCATTGATGTTAAATACTTAAGCCACAGCCAATTAGCAAGCTCATGAAAGCTGTAGTCTTGGTACCTTAATGAATGGATAAAAGAAAGCGAAGAAAAGAAAAGAAAAGAAAAGAAAAGAAAAGAAAAGAAAAGAAAGAAGGAAACAAAAAAGGAAAGAAAGAGAGAGAGAGAGAGATTAGGTACCGTGAAGCTGCCTTTCAAAAGCCAGGCCACTGTCACTGGTCATGCCTCTTTTGTAAAGTACTTTGGTTTCACAATGAAATGTCTTGAAGGTATTTCGTAGTACATATTACTGTAACTACTTACTTCTAATTTGGACTATACTGCCTTGCATAGAAGCTGGAAAACGAGAGCTCGATTGAAAGAATCACTGCCCTTTATACCATTTAACTAATCGCTAAAGCCTGAAGACATTTAAACATTTTAGAGAGGCTCTATTTACATTAGCATAATAATTATATTTCTCTCACCGATGACACAAATGTAAGTGCTACTCTTCTGTGAGTTTTTCCAGACCTTTACAAGAACTGCCAGATGGGTCATGTCTGAGACCTAGGCAGCCAGCAGACGCAGAAAGGCTGAGATGGCGCAGGTGGAATGCAGAACAAGTGATTGTGCTCTGAGCCCTGGAGCTGTCCACCAGCGTCCCCCACCAGGGTCAGCAGATACTCAAAAGCACCAATATGCCACACTGTTGAACTGCTAGACAAAGACATAGTAACTGGCCTAACACACTGAAATGGGTTGAGTCTCGGGCACAATTAGAAATAAAACTAGAATCCATATTCTCCAGTGTATTTGTAAACTACTTACTAAAAAGTCTTTGCTGAAACAGAACAAAACAACAACAACAACAAAACAGACGAAAACGTAGAATCCATGAGAAAACCCTGCATCACCGTCAGCTGTTCTCTCATCATTTCAGGTTTATTACAAAGAATAAAAGAAGAAGAACCTCACCTCAAATTAAATTAAATGGTGATAAAAAAAATTCTGAAGGCAGTTAAAATTGTATTTTTCCCATTCCTTGTGGAACTAAGAAGGAAAATGAGAAAAATCACCCTGAAATCCCTTAGCTGTTCTGACCATTCCTTAATAATTTGAAGTAAGAGTTTACAATTTGGCTTTAGCCCTGAAGGCAACTACCTGATGGAAATGCAAATGTGGCCAATCCCTTCAATTTTTCCACCTGCTAACACGCATGGCAAGAACTTCATTAAAACTGCACCTTTGTCTAATGACATGGTGTTCAAAACACATTTACTCTACTTTCCTCTAGTCTGGCCAGCATTGATTTTATTTTATTTTTCTAATTTTGTGTCTGTCTGTGGAAGATGAAATCGGATTGACGGATTGTGTGTGGAACATTTCTAAAGGGTTAGATTTGAGAGCGGTACCCATAGAACTCAATGAGATGGTCTAATACAACAGAAACCTAGTAAATCCAGGCTACAAGAGAAAGATAAAACATATTCTCTATCACAGGTATGGCTGTTTTTTTTTTGTTTTTTTGTTTTTTTTTTTCTTTCAAAGCTTGGAGGATCTTCACTCTGAGGGTGGTAACGACCAGTGACTAGTATTAGATTAAACACTTAATCACTGATAATATACCATTGTCTCTCTCCTCAAATATCAAACATTTCATAACTCAGACTACTGAATTAAAGACAAATTAGAAGAGCAAATGATAGAAATTTATGAAATATAAGTTTCAGGTGACACATGACCTTCCATAAAAACACAAAAACAAGACTACAGAAGAACAACAAAAGAAAACCAGGGTAGGATCTAATGGTAAAAAATTAGGGGAGACTTAGAAAAACTTGTTTGTTCTAATTCTTCTTTTTTTCATTCATTCATTAATTTGTTTACTTTACCTCACTATCAGAACTTCCTCTCCCTCCTCTCTTCCCAGTCCCTCCATTTTCTTCCCCTCCCCCATACCCTTTTCCCTTTCTCTTCCTAGAAGGGGAGACCTTCCATGGACATCAATCTATCTTGGTTTACTAACTTGTGGTACAACTGGGTGTATCTTCTTCTGATGAGGCTAGCTGTCCAGTAAGGGGAAAGGGATCCAATGGCAGGCAACAGAGTCAGAGACAACCCCTTGTTCCTTGTACATGAGGATCAAGCCGGATATCTGTTACCTAAGTGTAGGGGGCCTAGGTCTTTCCCATGCATGGTCTCTGGCTGGGAACCAGAGACCTGAGTCTCAGTCCTGAGCCCCTATGATAGAAATTTGATTTTGAGTAAGTTAATTGCGTAGGTTTTCTTGTTTTGTCCTTGACCTTTCTGCCTCTTTCAATCCTTCCTCCCCCTCATCCACAAGATTCCCCAAGCTCTGCCTAATGTTTGGCTGTGGTCTCTGCATCTGTTTTCATCAGCTGCTGGATGAAGCCACTTGGATGACAGGTACACTAGCCTCCTCTCTTCAAGAATATTAGAATATTATTAATAGTGTCAGGAGTGGGCTCTCTCTCTCATGGCATGGACTCAATTTGGGTCAGTCTTTGGTTGACAATTCCTTCACATTCTGCTTTCTCTTTATCCTTGGCCATCTTATAGGCAGGAAAAATTGTGGCTTGAAGATTTTGTGGCTGGGTTGGTATCCCCATCCCTCCACGGAAAGTCATGCCTGGTTACAGGAGGTTGACTGCTTTATGTTCCATATCCCTTATTTTTAGGAGTCTTACTCTACGTCATCTTCAAAGATTCCTACATCAAAGATTGCACTACATTTCTAGCTTGTCCCAGAGATATTCTCCACTGATTCCAGTTCTCTATCCCTCCATTCTCCACACACTTGCTCCCTTCCACTGTCTCTCCAACCCAGTTCCCTCTCCCCATCCACCTCAGATTTCTATTTTATTTCACCCTTTCAGTGAGATTCAAGTATCCTTCTTGGGCCCTCCCTGATAGTTAGCTTCTTTGAATTTACGTATTGTAGCATGGCTATCCTTTATGATATGGCTAATACCAACTTATGAGTTGATGTTTGTTTTTCTCTGTTTGGGTTACCTTAGGCAGGCTGTTTTTCTAGTTCTATCCATTTGCCTGCAAATTTTATGATGTTATCATTTTTAAAAGCTGAATAATATTTCATTGTGTAAATGTACCATAATTTCTTCATCCATTCTTCAGTTGAGGGACATCTAGGTTGTTTCCAGTTTCTGGCTATTACAAATAAAGCTGCTATGAACATAGTTGAGCAATTGTCTTGTTGTATGGTAAATCATCTTTTGGGTATATGCTCAGGAATGGTATAGCTGGGTCTTGAGGTAGAACTATTTCCAATTTTGTGAGAAAGAACCAGATTGATTGATAGAAGTTTGCACTCGCACCAGCAATGGAGGAGTATTATTCCCCTTGATCCACAATCTCTCCCGCATGAACAACCTTTAGAGTTTTTGATGTTAGCCATTATGATGGTGTAAGATGGAATCTCAGAGTGGTTTTGATTTACATTCCTTTGATGACTAAGGATGTTCAACATTTCTTTAAGTGTGTATCAGCACATAGCATCTGCTGTATTCTCTGTTTAGCTCTGTACACCATTCTTAAAATTGCAATGATTGGTTTCTTTGTGTCTAATTTCTTGAGTTCTTTATATATTTTGTTTATCAGCCCTCTGTCAGATATAGGGTTGATAAAGATATTGTGTTCTGTAGGCTGCAGTTTTGTCCTTTTAATGTTGTCCTTTGCCTTACATAAGCTTTTCAATTTTATAAAATTCCATTTACTAATTGTTGATTTTACTGCCTGAGCTGTTGGTGTTCTGTTCAGGGAGTTGTCTCCTGTGCCAATAAGGTCAAGGCTATTTCCCAGTTTTTCTATCAAATTTAGTGCATCCAGTTTTATGTTGAGGTCTTTGATGCACTTGGATTTATGTTTTGTGCAAGGGGATGAATATGGATCTCTTTGCATTCTTCTACATGCAGATATACAGTTAGACCAGCACCATATGATAAAAAAGTTTTTTTTCCATTTTATAGTTTTGACTTCTTTGCCAAAAATCAAATGTCTGTGGGTTTACTTTTGGGTCTGTAATGAATTGTGTTGGGATTTTGATGAGAACTGCATTGAATCTATAGATTTTTTTTTAAGATGGCCATTTTTGTTATGTTAATTCTACTGATTCAAGAGTATAGGAGATCTTTCCATCTTCTGATATCTTATTCAATTTCTTTCTTCAAAAACTCAAAGTTCTTATTATATAGGTCTTTCATTTGCTTGGTCAGAGTTACATCAAGATATTTTATATTATTTGTGGCTATTGTGAAAGGTGCTGTTTCTCTAACTTCTTTATCAATAGTATAAAAGAAGGCTACTAGTTTTTTGTTTTGTTTTGTTTTGTTTTTTGAGTTAATTTTGTACTCATCCACTTTCCTGAAGGTATTTTTCAGCTGTAGGGAATTCTCTGGTAGGATTTTTGGGATCACTTATGTATACTATCATATCATCTGTGAATAGTGATATTTTGATGTCTTCCTTTCCAATTTGTAATCCCCTGATCTCATTTAGTTTTCTTACTTCTGTAGATAGATATTCAAGCACTATATTGAATAGACATGGAAAGAGTGAGCATCCTTGTCTTGTCCCTGATTTTAGTAGAATTGCTTTAAGTTTTTTTACATTTACTTGTTGGCTATTGGCTTGTTTTATACTGCCTTTATTGTGTTTAGGTATATTCCTTGTATCCCTAATCTCTCTAAGTTTTTAAACAAGAAATGTGTTGGATTTTTGTCAAAGCTTTTTGTCAGCATCAACTGAGATGATCATGTGTTTTTTTCTTTGAATTTGTTTATATGGTGGATTACAATGATGGATTTTTCTATGTTGAACCACTGCTGTGTCCTTAGGATGAAACCTGCATGATCATGGTGGATATGTTTCGGTTTGAGAGTTTTTTGTTGTTGTTGTGTTTCTTTTTTTTCTTTATATATATATTTTTTGCAACAATGTTCATAATGAAAAGCAGGCTGACATTAATAACATAAAGTACCTTGGTGTGACTCTAACCAAGCAAGTGAAAGACCTGTTTGAGAAAAACTTCAAGTCTTTGAAGAAAGAAATTGAAGAAGATCTCAGAAGATGGAAAGATCTCCCGTGCTCATGGATTGGTAGGATTAACATTGTGAAAATGGCCATCCTGCCAAAAGCAATCTACAGATTCAATGCAATTCCCATCAAAATACCAACTCAATTCTTTACAGACCTTGAAAAAAAAGATTCTCAGCTTCATATGGAGAAACAAAACACCCAGAATCTCCAAAACGATCCTGTACAACAACAGATCATCTGGAGGTATCTCCATTCCCGATCTCAAGCTGTACTACAGGGCAACAGTAATAAAAACTGCATGGTATTGGCATAGAAACAGAAAGGAGGATCAATGGAAGCGCATAGAAGACCCAGAAATAAACCCACACACCTATGAATAGTCAATATTTGACAAAGAAGCCAAATCCATTCAATGGAAAAAAGACAGCATCTTCAACAAATGGTGCTGGACCAACTGGATGTCTACATGCAGAAAAATGAAAATAGATCCATATTTATCACCCTGCACAAAACTAAAGTCCAAGTGGATCAAGGACCTCAACATAAAACCAGATACTCTAAATCAGTTGGAAAAAAAAGTGGGAAACAGCCTAGAACTCATTGGCACAGGAGACAACTTCCTGAACAGAACACCAACAGCACAGGCTCTAAGAGCAACAATCAATAAATGGGACCTCATGAAACTGAAAAGCTTCTGTAAAGCAAAAGACACTGTCATCAAAACAAATAGACAGCCTACAGATTGGGAAAGAATCTTCACTAACCCTTTATCTGACAGAGGGCTAATATCCAGTATATATAAAGCACTAAAGAAGCAGAAAAGCAACAAACCAAGTAATCCACTTAAAAAATGGGGAACAGAGCTAAACAGAGAACTCTCGAAAGAGGACCATCGAATGGCAGAGAAACACTTAAAGAAATGCTCAACCTCATTAGCCATCAGGGAAATGCAAATCAAAACGACCCTGAGATTTCACCTTACACCCATCAGAATGGCCAAGATGAAAAACTCAAGTGATAGCACATTCTGGAGAGGTTGTGGAGAAAAGGGAACCCTCCTCCATTGCTGGTGGGAATGTAAACTGGTTCAACCACTCTGGAAGTCAATCTGGCGCTTTCTCAGACAACTAGGAGTAGTGCTACCTCAAGACCCAGCTATACCACTCCTAGGTATATACCCAAAATTTGCTCAAGTACACAACAAGGACATTTGTTCAACCATGTTTGTAGCAGCTTTATTTGTAATAGCCAGAACTTGGAAACAACCCAGATGTCCATCAACGGAGGAATGGATACAGAAATTGTGGTATTTTTACACAATGGAATACTACTCAGCAATCAAAAAGGAGGAAATCATGAAATTTGCAGGCAAATAAATGGTGGGATCTAGAAAAGATCATTCTGAGTGAAGTATCCCAGAAGGAGAAAGACAAACTTGGTATATACTCGCTTATATAGACCTACAAGATATGATAAACATAATGAAATCTACACACCTAAAGAAGATAATCAAGAAAGTAGACACAGGCGAAGGTGATTAATCCTCATTTAGAAAGACAAATGGGATGTGCATTGAACTTATGACAGGAGTCTACCACAAAAGGCATCTGAAAGACTCTACCTAGCAGTGTTTCAAAGCAGACACTAAGACTCATAACCAAACCCTCGGCAGAGTGCAGGGAATCATATGAAAGAAGGGGAGTTAGTATGATATGGAAAGGATAGGAGCTCTACAAGGACCAAATATATCCGGGCACAGGGTCTTTTCTGAGACTGACACTCAACCAAGGACCATCTATGGATATAACCTAGAACTTCTGCTCGGATGTGGCCTGTGGTAGCTCAGTAACCAAGTAGTTTTCCAAAGTAAGGGGAACACGGACTATTTCTAACAGGATCTCAAGGGCAGGCTGTTTGACCCCCCCCCCAGGGGAGGAGCAGTCTGTTAGGCCACAGAGGAGGACTTTGCAGCCAGCCCTGAAGATACCTGATAAAACAGGGTCAGATGAAAGGGGAGGAGGTCCTCCCCTATCAGTGGACTTGGAAAGGGGCAGGGAGGAGACCAGGGAGGGAGTGTGGGGTTGGAGAGGGAATGAGGGAGCGGGATACAGCTGGGACACAGAGTTAACAAAATGTAACTAAAAAGAAAAATAAAAAAAAAAGTAAAAAAAAAAAAAAAAAAAAAAAAAGAAAAGCAGGCTGAAATTCTCTTTGTTAAGTCTTTGTGTGTTTTAGGTAAAAAAAAAAGAAGAAATATGGTGTAATTTTATTAGATCTGTCTTTTTATGTTACTTGGCCTTTTCACCTTGCTGCTTTTAATATTCTTTCTTTGTTCTGCACATTTAGTGTTTTTATTATTATGTGGTGGGAGAATTTTTTATTTTTTGATTCAAACTGTTTGGTGCTCTGTAAGCTTCTTGTACATCTTTCTTTAGGTTAGAAAAAATTTCTTCTATGATTTTGTAGAAAATACTTTCTGGGCCACTGAGCTGAGAATCTTTTCCTTCTATTCCTATTATTCTTAGTTTAGTCTTTTCATAGTGTTACAAATTTCCTGGATGTTTTGTGTTATAAACTTTTTAAATTTAACATTTTCTTTGACAGATGTATCAATTTCTTCCTTCTTCTATGCCTGAGATTCTCTTTTCCATCCCTTAAATTCTGTTGATGATGCTTGTGTCTATAGTTTCTGTTCTTAGCTGTCCTTTAATTTGTTTTTCCTTTATTGCTTCTATTTCCGTTTTCAGGTCTTGAACAGTTTTACTCTTTTCCTTTACTTGTTTGATTGTATTTTTCATGTATTTCTTTAAAAGATTAATTCATTTCCTCTTTAAAGACTTCTATCATCTTCCTACAATTGGATTTAAGGTCATTTTCTTTTGCTTCAGCTGTGTTAGGATATCCAGTGGTTATGTAGTTACTGGTGGTGCCATATTGCCCTGGCTCTTGTTGCTTGTGCTTTTATGCTGGCGTTGAACTATCCGGCTGTCCTTGGTATTGGCAGACCTTCAGTAATACAGGCAGAGTTGTGGGTCAGAACATGGAGTTCAGAAGAGCTCTGTTTACCTCTGTTGGAAATGTTTTAGGTGGACCAGTGAGCAGGGTATTGGGGCATAGTGGTCTCACCTGTCTCAGGTGGCATTAGGCCACCAGGGATGCAGACAAAGCTGTTGGCTGGGAAGTGGAGTCCACAGAGGACAGTGTGAAGCTCACCACCGCTAGGCTTGTCTAGAGGGGGCCCAGCAGGCATGACATTGGGGGAACGGTGTGTGGGGCCTTACCTGGTAATCCCTGGTGGCATTAGGCCTCTGGGGATGCACTTTGAGCTGTGGGCTGCGTATGGAGTGCACAGGGGTAGGGTGGAGTTCACTGCTGCTGGGTTTTCAGGAGTGGTGGCAACACACACACACACACACACACACACACACACACACACACACACAAAACCACATGACAGGACAGGCAGAGAATTAGAGGGGTGGATACTTACCTGGTAGTTCCTGATGGAAGCAGGCCTCTGGGGATGCCTCTAAATCTTTTGGACCCCTAGTTGGTCTTTCCTCTGGATATGGGGCAGAACACTTACTACACAAAATTTTCAGAAAAGACATAAAAAGGAAGGCTAGGGGAAATTTTTCTATGGTTTGCTTCAGTGGAGAAATGCATAAGAGGAATCTTTATTTCTAGTTCAGAAAGTCCTTTTCAATAACTTCAGGTAGGTTTTGTGTGTGTGTGTGTGTGTGTGTGTGTGTGTGTGATATTTATATCTGTATCTGGTATCATCTATCTGTTTATCCATCTATCTATGTAGCTATATGTATGTGTTTATGTGTGTATGCCTATCTGTCTGCCTGTCTGTCTGTCTGTATGTTTATGGGATGCACTTATTGTGTGTGTGCATTTGGAAGGCAGATGTCGATGGTATTGGGTGTCTTCCTCTATCGCTCTCCACCTTTGAGACAGGATCTTTTTCTGCACCTGGAACTTTCATTTTGGGTATGTTGGCTAACCAACAAGTTCTCAAAGTCCATCTATCTCTGCCTCCCAGAGGTGGGGTTATTAATGTGGGCCACAACACCCTGATTTTACAGTTATGCTAGGGATATACATTCTGGTCATCATGCTTAAGCATCTAGGATTTTATCCACTGAGCCATTTCCCTACATTTCCCCATAGTTCACTGGGACATTTTGAAAAGACCAAACCTAAGAATAACAGGAATAGAAGAAGGATAATATTCCCAGCTCAAAGGCCCAGAAAATATGTTCAACAAAAACATAGAAGAAAACTTTCCTAACATAAAGAGACACCTATAAATGTACCAGATGCTTACAGAACACCGAATAGATTGAACCAAAAAGGAAAACTTCTATAGTTTCTGTCATACTACAATATTCAGTATGTTAAGGTGCCATGCTTTTGGGGGAAGTGTTTCTTATACTCTCTGAATATCAAATTAGAAGAAAGGGTCAACAACAGGTTAAAATAGTGAGCAGACAGCAGAACAGCACTGACTCAGGATACACATGACAGATGGCAATTCTGCTGAGATACTGTTAACTGAGAAGCTCAAGTATGACGCAGTATCCTGAAAACATGTGAGGGAAGTGGACCTAGTCAATGGAAGAGGACTTACTAAAATCTCTATTTCTTATTGCTTTGAATTTTTTTTTTTTTTTTGTCAGATCACATATGTGTATAGGTTTGGGCTGCAATGAACTCCCTCAAGGCTCAAAAAAGCATCATCAAATTCTGAACACTGTTCAGCATCCTGGCATCCCATCAAAACAAACGGGTCTCTATACAATATATTTAATTTATTCTGCTGATGAATTTTAAACATGTCAAGTGGTCCCCAACAGACATGAAATGGGTTCCTATTCAAATAATTTCTTCATTTAAATTCGTTGTTATAGAATACACAATTACAAAATAGATGAATTCTTTCTAGAATTTGGACATTATATATTAAAGAAGTACAAACTTATTATGTTCTATTATTTAACCTGTAGAAAGAATATTGTGTATTTATATTCTCTATTAAGAATCATAAATATCCAGAGTAAACAAAGTGTATATATTGACATAATACAAAAAATAAAAAATGAGAAAGCTGCAAGAAGAGAATTTCCTGATAATAAAGCAATGTGGGCAATAGCTTAGAATGTATAATTACAGTGTTAGAGTCAAGAAACACAAAATACTAAACCTGCCATAGAAGCAAATTTGTATAGTCAATCTCATATTTTCTCCTATTTTTTCCCCCCGGTGAAATAATTTGTCTGCACTTTCCCTTAAAAAAATCACATCCTTATTTCATCAAGAAACCGATTTTTCAGGATTGTCTTTCATAAGTAATTTTTCTGTAGTCTTTAGTTTATTTAGTTTAGAAGGGACTGTTATTCCTGTGAGTTCCCTGTGAGGTGCCCTGATTTTGCAAGGGGTGAGTGCTGACAAAGCACTTTAGTATCTCATAATCATATGAGCCGTGTGTCAGAGTCCTGTTTCCGGATAGAGCTCCTTCCCTCTGTGCAACCTACACTTAAGTCAGATTTATGCTTTTTGTCAGTGTGAAGCATTTTCTACTGAGTGCCAAAGAGGCTCTCACATACCTTCTAATAGTTAGACTGAGGATTTCACACTCTTCAAAGCATCTCTGATTTTACATCCAGTGAATTATTTTGTTTCTTTATTTTCATCATTCCTCATAAACACATACACACAGAAACAGACACATACAGAGAGGAAGAGGGAAAGGGAGGGGGGAGAGAGAGAGAGAGAGAGAGAAAGAGAAAGAGAGAAAGAGAGAGAGAGAGAGAGAGAGAGAGCTCACATGCATCATGCAGATCCTGGGTAGGAAAGACTAAAAGTTCTTGCTTAATCATAAGGACCAGGTTCTTGATCACAGCCCCCAGGCATCCTGAAAGTGCTTTTACTCCCAGCTCTGAGAAATCCAAAACTTTCTTCTGGCCTCTGTTGACTCCCAGGCATGCATATTTCATACATGTGTGCATACACTCATACAAAGATACACATGTACATAAACGCATGAATTACATCCTAAAGTGTCTTTGGTATTCATAAACCCCTCTACTCACAAGAATTAAAGATCTATATGATGTCAAGTGAATTCAGTTCTTCTGAGATTTAAGGTTCCAGGATGACTCAGTGAGGGACACTTCATAAAGTGTATTATTATCAAATTTACTCTTCCTCGGTCCTTTCCTTCTGTACTTTTCTTCTTTCTTTTCTTACCTCTTGTACTTTTTAGTATTTGCTTCCACATACAAAATAATAGTTGTTAATTATTATTTAAAAATAAATGATTAAAATATAACCTAAGAGGTAAGAAGTCTAAAATAAGAACTTTTTCATGCAATCTAAACTAGCAGTTCTCATTTCTCGCTGGCATTATGAAATTTCTATGCTTTTTTATTCTTTAATAAACCTTGTAATTGTGCACACATGAAATATTTAAATTTTGCTCTCCAAGTTTATCTTAGTAAAGCAACTAAAATTGACTGAGCTGAGTAGCATTTTACTAGGGAAAAGAAACTGGGAGGGTTAATTATATAAAACAAATATATTAATAATAAGCAAAAAATACAGTGACTCATTGGCAAGGCCTTTAATTAATAATATAAAAATTTATTCACAGCAAGTTATTTCAATAGGATCATCACTGACAGATTTCCATAGAGCAGACAACGAGATGGTATCAAACTACAGCTGATATTCAAACCATCATTTTTTTGGAAACTGGTATGAATGGAATATGTATGTCAATCAAGAACTGTAGATCTTGTAGTGTTCTTTGCTGTCATATGTGAATACTTCTTGACATACAGGAATATCTATGCAAGTAATACAATACATGTCTCTCAAAATCTTCTTAGAAGTTTAAGAAGTATTAATATTATTAACATGTTTGGTTTTGAGATTTGTAAGTTAAGAAGGGAAAGGAGGAGGAGAAGAGTGGTAGGAATGAGTGGGGGAAGAGGAAGAAGATATAGAAGAGGAGAGAATGAGCAGAAAATGATAGAGGTGAAGGAAGGGAAGGAAAAGGGGGAGGAAGAGAAGGAGCAGGAAAAGATAGAGGTGAAGGAAGGGAAAGAAGAGGAGAAGAAAGAGGAATCCGTATTATTTTTTTTAATTTTTATTTTTTATTCTTTACAATTTATTATTTCAAAATTTAATTCAATTTATATATTTATTTATTACAATTTATTTACTTTGTTTTCCTAATGCAACCCCCTTCTTTGTCTCCTCCCAGTCCCACCCATCCTCTCTCTTCTTTGTCTATGCCCTTTCCCCAGTCCCCTGATAGGGGAGGCCTTCTTCCCCTTCTATCTGACTCTAACTAATCAGGTTTCTTCTTACTCTGTGGCCTGGCAAAGCTGCATCCCACAGGGGGAGGTGATCAACAATATGGCCACTGAGTTCATGTCAGAGACAGGTATCCCTTACTAGGGAACCTACTTGAAAACTGAGCTTCCTTTGAACAGGGGTTCTAGGTCCTCTCCATGCATGGCCCTTAGTTGAAATATCGGTCTCTGCAGGGCCCCCCTGGGCCCAGGTATTTTGGCTCTGTTGTTTTCCTTGCGGAGATCCTGTCCCCTCCAGGTCTTTATATCTCACACTTCTTCGATAAGGATTCTGCACTCTGCCCAAAGTTTGACTATGAGTCTTAGTACCTCCTTCTATACCCTGGTGGGTAGAGTCTTTCAGAGGTCCTCTGTGAAAGGCTCCTGTCTTGTTTCTTGTCTTCTCCTACTTTCAATGTCTTTCCTGTTTGCTCTTCTGAATGAAGCTTAAGCATCTTCCCTAGGGCCCTCCTTGTTATTTAGTTTCTTTAGGACTATAGATTTTAGTATGTTTATCCTATATTATCAGAACAAAACTACAGCCTACAGACTGGGAAAAGATCACCAACCCTACATCTGACAGAGGGTTAATATCCAGAATATTTAAAGAACTCAAGAAGTTAAACACAAGCAAACCAAGTAACACAATTAAAAAATGGGGTACAGAACAAAACATGGAATTCTCAACAGAAGAATATCAAATGGCAGAGAAACACTTAAAGAAATACTCAACATCTTTAGTCGTTTGGGAAATGCAAATTAAAACGACTCTGAGATTTTACCTCACACCCATCAAAAATGGCTAAGATCAAAAACTCAAGAAATTATGCTTACTGGAGAGGATTTAGAAAAAGGGGAACCCTCCTCCATTGCTGGTCAGAATGTAACCTTGTACAACCACTTTGAAAATCAATCTGGCACTTTTTCAGAAAATTAGGAATAGTGCTACCTCAAGATCCAGCTATATCACTCCTAGGCATGTACCCAAAAGATGCTGCACCATTCAGTAAGGACATTTGCTCAACTATGTTCATAGCAGCTTTATTTGTAATATGCAAAATCTAGAAACAACCTTTATGGCCCTCAGTGGAGGAATGGACACAGAAATTGTGGTACATTTACACAATGGAATACTACTCAGCAATTAAAACAAGGAAATCATGAAATTTGCAGGCAAATGGTGGAAACTAGAAATGATCATCCTTAGTGAGGTATCCCAGAAGGAGAAAGACACACACACACACATCTATCTATCTATCTATCTATCTATCTATCTATCTATCTATCTATC
>NW_026585689.1:5936296-5977170 GCF_907164565.1 Psammomys obesus | reverse complement strand
ATCTATCTATCTATCTATCTATCTATCTATCTATCTATCTATCTATCTATCTATCTATCTATCTATCGATATGTGTGTGTGTGTGTGTGTGTGTGTGTGTGTATGTGATCCTCACTTGTGGATATTAGCCATATAATAAGACAGTTTATTCATTTTATATTCTGACTATAGCCATCTCCTTCATCTCTTCCCAGTCCTACCTTCACTCCCTCTTCCCGCCTATGCCCTTACCTTAGTCCACTGTAAAGGGGAGTTCTCCTCCCCTGCCATCTGACCCTACATTATCAAGTCTCCTCAGGACTGCCTGGGTCTTCTTCCTCTGTGGCCTGGCAAGGCAGCATTGCCAGGGGAAAGTGATCAAAGATAACAAAGCAAATGGATACAAAATTAACTTAAAAAAAATCAGTAGCCCTCCTGTACACAAAAGACAAATGGGCTGAGAACGAAATTAGGGAAACAAAACCCTTCACAATAGACACAAATAAACGAAGTATCTTGGTGTAACCAAGCAAATGAAAGACTTGTAAAAAAAAAAAACACAAAACAAAAACAAACTTCAGGTTTCTGAAGAAAGAACTTGAAGAAGATATCAGAAGATGGAAAGATCTTCTATGCTCATGGTTCGGTAGGCTTAACATAGTAAAAATTGCCATCCTAGCAAAAGCAATCTACAGATTCAATGCAATTCCCATCAAAATTCCAACACAATTCTTCACCTTGAGAGAAAAAATAATTTCAGCTTCATAGGAAACAAACAAACAAATAAACAAAAATTCAGAATAGCTAAAACAATCTCTACAATAAAAGATTTTCTGGAGGATTTTCTACATCCCTGATCTCAATCAGGATTATTTTTACAGGTTTGAATTTAAGTAGACTTGGTTTGGGAAACCCACTTGCACCATTTTCTCACTGGTGATATCTGAAGGAGAGCCTCAGCATTCTTATCTATAAAATAAGGCTAATGATGTTAACTGTCCAAAAAGACTGAAAAGTGTTTTTGCAAACTACTAAAGGTTAGAATGTTGTTATTTTGATGTGATTATTTTGAAATGGGAATTCTACTCTTTTTAAGATTTTAGTAAGCCACTACACGCAGACAGAGTAACTGGCATGCCTGTGGGCTGACACATGGCATCCTCATGCACACCCAGAGACCTTGTTCTTCAGGATGTTAAGATTCAGTGGGGAGCTTGACCAACACTGACCATCTCTGTCTACTCTAGCTGACCCATGTTCTGATTGCTTCGAGATTGGTAAACTATTGAGAACAGCTAAAATTTCAGTCTCCAACATTAGGAATGTTTTAACATAAAACAAAATCTGAAGACCCATGTACTAGGATTTGAATAAAAGAAGTTTTAGAGGGTGTACAGCAAAAGAATTAATTTTCCTCTCTCAAGAGTGTGTACAGTGTTAGCTTCATTCATTATACAATGAATGAGAATTATTGATGTACATTTGCCATTCACTTGTAAACATTAATCTTATATTCACTCATTCCTCTAGAGTCATAGAATACATTTACATATGACAACAGCTAAAGAAATGATAGCTACAATCAAAATTACCCCATGACTTCATATAGTAGACCTGGTGGGAATCCATACACCATTTCCAAAAAAAAAAAAAAAAAAAAAAAAATCTCAGCTTTGATCAAATGCACATTTCTTCCCTTATATGTCATTATAAGAAACCCAAGTCTTTTGGTAGTTGTGGGGTCTACTTATGTCATGATTTGGATATGAAATATACTTCAAAAGGCTCACTATTTGAAAGCTTAGTTCAAGTTACTGGTTGAGGGAATAATGAGGGCTCAATTAGTTAATAGGTTAATCAATAGGTTAATTCATTTATGGATTTATTGTGTGGTGGACTTATTAGGAAGTAGGGTAGAGTTGGAATTGTCTGAGGGTATGACCTAGATAGATATATGAGATTTCCAGCTACTTTTTTTGTCTGCCTATCTCTGTTTCTTGGCAACTTTGCTTATGTTTTCCCTCATCCCCAAAGTTTCAGCCTTACCATTGTCTCTTAGAAATGAAGCATTTGGACTGTGAATGGAAACTTCTGAAATCCTAAGCCCAAATAATTTTTTTTTTCCTGCAAGCTGTTTCTCACAGATATTTATCTCAATGATGAACTGATTTATACATTTGGTTACTAGAGGACTAAGACCGTTCTTCTGCAATGTGAAATAACTAAGAATTTTAATACTTAATTGCAATATTGTACTTAACAGCAAAATTGAAATAGCCTTTTCTCTCTCTCTCTTTTTAAACAAAATGTCACAGGAAAAGGTGCAGCCATTGGGTGTATTCCCTGCATCTGACCGTTTACTCTGTCATCCTCACATGGAAGATACTTTAATTCTTAACCCACTATGTGTAAGAATGCAACTTCTATTGCTTTATGCCAGTTAATTTTAGTTTGTTAGGTTTTTTTTTCACCAAAGTCATTATAAATTTTGAGCAAACACACCTTTCTCCATTGCTTTTTTCCCCTTCATCTTTTCTAATGGGCTTCCAAGACTAAGCCCATTATTATCTTGATCATGATTCTCCAGATACCTTTTAACTTGTTGAAAGCTCAAACTGGAAGTACTAGCTCCTTCCAGAATGTCCAAGATAGAATATTCTGTGGTTTTATGCTGGACTTCATGTAAATCAAATATTTTTATGCTTGTTTCTGGGACATCATATCTCCTGCATCTTTAGTAAAGCTTAGTATCTCCTGCATCCTAAGTACATATATATATATATATATATATATATATATATATATATATATATACATGTATGTATATATATGTATGAAGGAGCCTGTTGAAGTTCCAAGAGGCATCCAGTCTCTTGAAGATAGAATTTGAAATGTTTGTGACCTCAGAACTTAAGCCAGGTCCTACGCAAATAAGAGTGCTTAACCACTGAGCCATCTTTCTAGTCCCTGGCCAAAGGATCTCTCTCTCTCTCTCTTGCTCTCTTTCTCTGTGTGTGTGTGTCTCTGTCTTTTTCTCTCTCTGAGACAGGTTCTCACTATGTTGGTCTGGTTGTGCTAAAACTCACTATGTAGCCCAGGCTAACCTCGAAGTCCCAGAGATGCACTTGCATCTTCCTCAGAAGTTTTGGGATTAAAAGTCTGCACCATTACATCTGGCTCCTAAAAAAGTATTTATTTATTTATTTATCTATCTATTTATTTATTTATTTATTTATCCCACATATAATACATTCCAACCACAGCCTCCCTCCCCTCCATTCCTCACAGCACCAGCATCTCTCCTCTCCCTCAGACCCACTGCTCCTTGTTTCTCTTCAGAAAAGAGCAAGCCGCCTAGGGATATCTATGAGCATGCCGTAACAAGATGCAATAAGAATAGGCACAAACCTTCATATCATAGCTGGACAGAGCAACCCAGTATGAGGAAAGGGTTCTCAAGATCAGGCAAAAAAGTCAGAGAACCCTACCCTCCTTTCACTGTTTCGAGTCCCACAAGAACACCCAGCCATACAACCATAAGATATTTATAGAAGACATAGCTCACACCCATTCAGGTTCCATGATTGCCACTTCATACTTTCTGAGTCCCTATAAGCCTGGCTTAGTTGATTATTTGTTCTTGTGGTGTTCTCAACCCCTTTAAAATCATTCTTCTCTCTTTTCCATGGTAACCCAAAGTACTTTTTAAAAGTATCCTCATCTGGGAGATTTAGTCCCTTGTTATGTGACACAGTGCTCCTTTCTGAAAAATCACACATTTGGTTATCACACCCCCTTAAACTCATCATTAAGCTTGTTAAATGCTTTTATATCTTTGTTGATAAACTGTTTGATGCAGAAAGAACTGGAAACAAGCCTCTCAATCACCATGAAAAGCTTTAGTTTTGATTGACGTGGATCTGCCAGCAAGTGCCTCATACCCTAGTGCAGCCATTAAAGATGCACAGCATTGAATTATCCTGCAAACAGTCTGACCCACACTCCGCTGAAGTTGCCAGGTGCTTTCTTTTAATCAAAAGATTGTTGTTTTGTTTTAAAAGCATTAGTACTCAATTTGTTCTGTTTAAATTTTAATTACTAATTTATTTCTGCAATAACTTCACACATCTGAGTGGTGGTACATCACTGGGGTGCTGTTGATTTCATGGAAATTGTCATGTGTCATGGCTTAGTCTTCATGAACGCAGCCGATCTTCACTGACCAACACACTATTTTGTGAACCTTTTCTGATACATCTTTATGAATTTTTTTATAACAGACATTATATAAATAGTTCATTGTTATAGAAATTTCAAGTTTCCTTTTATTCTGAAAGCTTGAGAAATCATTTATTTGCTCCCAGTCGTTAGATAACAGATGGCTCTTCCAAAATCCTTTACAGATCACTGCAAGAGGTATAGTGACCTCAGACATGTGTAGTTGTGGTTTTCTGTCAAATAATTATTTTTGTCCAGGTGGCTAAAACTCATCTGTAGTGTGTATTAGTCAGTTCTCTACAGTTACAGATATGGTAGAAAAAATATAATAATAAGAAAGGATTTATTGGGAGGGCAGACAGGATCAGAGGATGGATAGGTTTATAATGACTGCTTAGAAGATGGATAGCCAGGAAAGGCAGTAGCTGCTCGTAGCTGCTCAGCCCAACAGGCCACATGCTGGTATCAAGAAAGTCTCAATTATGAAACCCCAGGCTGAGTTTGAAGCCTTGCAAACTCCTCTGAGAACCCCTGGAGTAAGCCCATATTCACAGTCTACAGAAGCTGTTGTCTAATGCCCAGGATCATTTTAATAGAAAAATGCACTTGCCCCAGAAGAACTGAGCTTGCATACATAGGTGTGTTTGTTTGTCCCTCCTTTTTTTTGTCCCCTCTGAATTCTCATTTCATATGGCTGAAGGTTATTGCCCACACGTGGCACAGACCCTCCCTCATGGTTCACTGACCTCTGCAGGCAAGCATCTCTGGAAACATTCTCAGACACACAGACAGAACTGTTTCACTGATCTAGGTGTTTTTCAGTGCAGTAAGTTTCCAACTGTGGTGAACCATCACAGTGTCTTTTAGGCATTAGGTTATTGTGTAATTAAAATGCTTATTTCTGTACCCCCCATATCTGATTGCAATCCTTTTTCTGAGAATCTGTTCTCTCAATGTTGTGTAAACACTGCTCCCCTATTGTTCCCTGGCATGCCAATAAAGCAGTTTATGGTCAATCACTCAGCAGGGGAAAGAATAGGGCTGGACTTCCTGCAAGCCAGGGGAGGAGGCCTTAGAAAAGGAAGTAGGGGATTCAGCCACTGGCAAATGTCCCAGAGAGAGGGCCAAGCAAGAAAAGCTACTAAGTGCAAGTACATCCGAGATGTATGTTGGTAGGAAGCCGAATTAGCATAGAGGGTTAAAAATGGAGTAATAACTGCTCAGTTATTATGTTATGAAGCTTATTATTAAACAAATTTAAACACCTCAATTATTTGTGTGTAGTGAGGTTAAGAGGGAAACAGAGAAACAAGCACATTTTTGTAAAAATAACATTAACAGTGTCTAGATCTTCATGCTTTGAACTTCAGAGTCTCATATTCTTGCTCATTTTATCACTTCCATTGGGAAGGATGCCCCATTTTGATTGAATACAGTAGTACTTCAGAACAGTGACTAAAGGCTTGAGCTCTGAAATTAGATTACTGAGGTTCAGCTCCTTACTTTAAAACATACTGTGAGACTGTGGACTTCTCATTTAGTCTCTTTACATTTGAATTTTCTCACGTATAAGAGAAGGTATGTTCACAAGATTCACCTTATGGTTTTGATTTTGGTCAAAGTAAGAATACCCTGCCTTAAGCTCTTAATATGAGTTGAAGATTCTCCTAGTTAACTGCAGTTTTTACAGAGGAAGAGCCATAGGCTATTGCATTCTTCTTGTCAAGATTATTGTTGCAAGAAATAGAACAGTAGTTTCTTACTGTTTTCGCATCAAGCCATTATTTTACAGAAACTACTGAGAGACCAAAAGATAAATTAGCATCTATTATTAAGACCTAAAATAGTTGGGTAGAGAAGTCCAGTAATGCCCTGAAGGGAAGGATCGCCCTACTGCATTCTTTCCCCACCAACTAGAGATAACAGTTGCTAGGAATCTGGCCCATCCCCCTAGGGAGGGACACCTGGTCATTAATGATATGGGAACCTTCCTATAGCCAATCAATTCAAAATGTAGCATCTTGACCAATAGATGCTTGCCAGGCAAGAATCTCCCCTGCCTTGGGCATGCTGGGATGGACCAGAATCTTTATATCACCCAACTAACCTGGGCGCAGCGCGCTCAACTTGTGGGCCCAAGCTGCAGCTTGTAATTTACAATAAAAAGACCCTCATGTGTTTTGCAATGGAGTCGATTCCTGTAGACCTTTTGGGGGCTCGCGAACTGGGTATAACACTACCATCATCCTCAGTACAGTCCATGAGTTGACACTCATTCTTACCATTGCATTTCTTAGTTCTTAGAGGTCATACCTCATTCATTCATCTCTCCTACTCTCTGCTTTATGCATATTTACAGACAGGTCAGTTTATCTTGCTGTTCTTTGCACAACCTTCCTCTTTACCACATAAGGAGATATTTGCAGCTGATTGTCAAGGTCCTAGCCTCTAAGGACCTAGGGAAACACAGCTTCCTGCTGGTGTTAATTCTGACCCAGGAGTGTCCTCATTTCCATGTTAGCACCTCTACATTCATGCAAGTAATCCATCTCCTCCAAGATAAGAAAGATCCATCATGGTTGTTGGGGATTAGCTCTGTGATTATTTTTGCCACTCAATATAAATTCTCAAAAGCAAAATGGCCTACAAGGCACTTCCAGAACTTACCAGGTATGGATTTTACCCAAATTAAAAAAATTGAAATTTTTCTAGAAGATGTAAGTGCTACCATTGTCTGAAACAACCCTATTCCTTTTATACACAAAGTTGTTTCATTGCTGCCTGGTGGATAAGAGCTTCTCTATCTTTTTATATTCTCCCAGATTAAATAGATTTGGAATCCCAAAATTAGGATCTGCATTTCTGTTTGTTTATTCCTCCTCCATTGTTTCATCATTCAGCTCCCAGGGACTGCATAGTTTGTGGTAATAATCTTTTTAGTTTCTTCCTGTAAAATGCTTGGTAAGTCCCTTTTTACTTTGGCATAAAAATCCCCCAAAGGAATACTTCTCAACAGGATGAGAAGAACACTTTTCTTTTTATGTAAGGAGTCCAATTGTAAAAATAAAAACAATGAACTAACTAGTTGGTGCAAAATATTTCCACTCAGCAAATTCATTGTATTTTCCATCTACAACTGAGCCATTGTTGGATTAGGGGAAAGGCAAAATGGTTTTTATAGTTGATTTGTCTATTTACCAGAGAGTCCTCAAGCTTCTCCTTGACTTTGCATGAAGGCTTGACATTAAGTTCTTGATTAGTTCTATTAAGATTAAAATATAATTGAGTCAGTGACTCTTTCTCTTGAGAATCTTGCATGCATCTTTGGGTGTGTTCAATTATCCTCCAAAATCTCTCTCTATGCATGCAGAAAGGGGAGGAATGGTGGGATCGGGAGGGGAGGAGGGAGGGTCTTATGGGGAGATACAAAATGAATAAAGTGTAATTAATAATAAAAATAATAATAATAAAAAAAAGAGAATAGGGACTTTTTCTGACATGAACTCAGTGGTGGGCTCTTTGACCACCCCCCTGGGGGGGAGGAGTAGCCTTGCTAAGCCACAGAGGAGGACATTGCAGCCAATCCTGATGAGACCTGATAAACTAGGGTCAAATGGAAGGGGAGGAGACCTCTCCTACCAGAGGACTTAGAGAGGGGCAGAGAGGACATGAGGGAGGGAGGGTGGGATGGAAGGGAATGAAGGAGGGGGCTAAGGCTGGTATACAAAGTAAATAACCTGTGATTAATATAAAAAATAAAAATTATAAAAAAGAAAAAAAGATAATTCTTAAATCTACATGAAAACCATTTTTGTTAAAGAATTTAATCCAAACTTTTTATTAAAATATACATACTACATATTCATACACTAAAGTATGTAACTGATTCCAAACCTCTATTTTCAGATATTTTACAAATAGATACTCTTGAAATATGAATTTCTGTTCACTGGAGTGTGTTCATGGAGCTAATTAAAGGTAATTTTTGACTTCTCATTAAGGTATTATAATGACCATCTTAATTTTGTAAATGTAATCATACTTTTATAAAATACATTTAGAATCTCTTTTTATATTCATTAAATATCAAGTCTACATCAGACAGAAACTGACAATATGATTTATATAAAATATAAGAAATTATTAATGAATACTATAAAACTGAGAGGCATTCTTTAAAAAGGTAAATTTTTCTAAAGAGATCTGAGGGAACCCAACCGATTAAAAACACCTCTTTACTATGATGTGGTATTACTCTTTATTGTAAATTTAAATTTTAACATTAAATTCATAAGTGAATCACTATCCAATACATATTCTAATAATTTTAATAGCTTCATGGAAGCTCAAAAATAAAAATTAAGTTGTAACTGTTTAAAGAATGTAATTTGACATATGTATGTGTGTGAATCCAGAACAACTGTGGCAATGACCGTATCTATCATCATCCTCAAAGTCTTTCTCAAGCCCTTTTATAGTCCTTCATCTCCACCACAATATAGTCTCATCCTTGGGGAACCTTGGACTGCTTTAAATATTGATGGAGTGCTTCCTGTTTCCTAACATTGAATGTAAATGAAATCAGGTGGCTTATCCCCTTTTTATGGGGCTACATTCAGTCAGTAAATTGCTTTAAGATTCAAACACACCATCATTTGGTCACTGACTATATGGTTGCTATATGATAATGCTATATACTTATATATAGTTGTGTGTGTATGTGCCATGTTGTGAGCAAAGTCCCTGACAAAAGTCATTTAAGAAGGAGGGGTTTATTTTGGCTTATAGTTCTGAGTGACTGTCCACTATGGTGGGGAAATCAAGGCAGCAGGATCTGTAAGCAGCTGGCCATGTTTCAGCCAAACAGAGGAAAGAGAGTTTGCTGAATGTGCCCAGCATACTTTCTTCTTTTCAATCAACTTTAATGGGTCCCAACCTATGGAATGATCCCCAACCCATGGAATGGACCCCAGCCAATGAAATAGACTCCAGTTTATGGAATGGTATAACCTGCAGTGTGTAGATATTAATAGAGATAATGCAGCAGAGGCAGGACAAAAGCTTCTCTCATCAATGATTCTAGATCAGGTGAAGTTTACAGCCACTAATAGTCATTGCATCATATTGGTTTCTTCCTATATATAAATGTCTTTTTGTTTACCCACTCACTTACTACCTGCTAATGGACACTCATTTCGAGTTTGGAGGCATTTCTGATAATTATTTTATAGAATATGTGTTTTTATGTTTTGAGGGAAATAACCAGAAGTATAAAGGCTAAGTCTATATATTTAACATCTACCACATACAGTGTATCCTCTCTTATCGATATACAATTACATTATTATACATTTATAATTTTACATGAGTTTTTCACAGTTAATTAGTTAATATTTCTATAGAATTATTGACAAAAGTTCTAAAGAGAACATTTTTATTTTCAAGTTGCAGCTGTAAGATCCTGCCATAAACACATTTGTTCCAAGGAGTAGGAATGTTTCTCATACTGTAATGAACTATCTTTCAGTGTATCTGGGTCTTAGGGCTATGGTCTTCATCACCATGGTATCCCTGTTATAGCACAGTGACACAGTGACCTCCTAAGTCTATTTTTTCTAAAGTACAATCTCCTGTCCATGTTTTTTTTTTTTTTTTTTTTTTTTTTTTTTTTTTTTTTTTTTTTTTTTATGCCAGCTGAGATCATAACCCTGGTAGGGGATTAAGGTGGAAAATTTCCCTTTACTAGAAGGTTGAATTATCAGAAAGGAAGCATTATAGCTGTCTTTGGAGTGGTGCCTTTTTCACATAGGGCCCTAAAGTTTTTCTGCAGCATGATTCTCCTTTCTCCTGGACCATCAGGAAATAAATTATTTTTCATTTTATTCTTTTAAAAAAATTAAAAATTAATTACAGTTTATTCATTTTGTATCACAGCTGTAGCCCCCTCTCTCTTTCCCTCCCAATTCCACTATCCCTCTCTCATCTCCTCCCATGCCTCTCTCCAAGTCCACTGATAAGGAAGGTCCTCCTCCCTTTCGATCTGACCCTAGCCTATCTGGTCTCATCAGGACTGGCTGCATTGTCTTCCTCTGTGGCCTGGCAAGGCTGCTCCCCGCTCAGGGTGAGGTGATCAAAGATCCAGTCACTGAGTTCATGTCAGAGACAGCCCCTGTTCCCTTTACTAGGGAACCCACTTGGGTACTGAGCTGCCATGGGCTACATATGTGCAGGGGTTCTAGATTATCTCCATGCATGGTCCTTGGTTGGAGTATCAGTCTCAGAAAAGACCGCTGGGCCCAGATTTCTTGATTTTGTTGCTCTCCTTATGAAGCTCCAGTCCCATCTAGGTCTTTCTATCTCATTCTTCTTTCATAAGATTCCTTGCACCTGCCTAAAGTTTGGCTGTGAGTCTCAGCATCTGCTTTGATAACCTGCTGTGTAGAGTCTTTCAGAGGCCCTCTGTAATAGGCTCCAGCTCCTGTCCTGTTCCTATCTTCCCAGGGAAAACTCATCTGGGATGGCTGAAGGAAAGTCACTTGAAGGTGTAGGGGAAAGCTTGGCATTAGAACTTTTTATGCTATCCACAGTCATCAGCCAGCAATTCTTCAAAATTAGAGCCCACCATTTTCTGCCATTTTTCCAGTTATACTGGTTTTCAGAATGAGTAAGCAACTCCCTGTTGCAACCCAGGCATTGTTGCATGGCATTTAGATTCCAAGATTACAGGTTAATGGTGCAGTTTGTTGACTGGTCCAAGAAAATCAGATTAACTAAATTTCTTTCATTTTTTTTATTAATTACAGTTTATTTATGTTGTATCCTAGCTATAGCCCCCTCCCCCACTCCTCCCAATCTCACCCTCCCTCTTCCTCTGCTATGCCCCTCCCCCAGTCCAATGATAGGGGTGGTCCATCTGACCCTAGCTTATCAGATCTCATCAGGACTGGCTTGTTTGTTTTCCTCTGTGGACTGGTTAGGCTGTTCCTCCCTCAGGTGGAGGTAATCAAAGAGCCAGCCCATGAGTTCAGGTGAGAGACAGTCACTGTTTCTATTATTAGGGAACCCTCTTCGACACTGAGCTACCTTGGGCTGCTTCTGTGCAGGGGTTCTAAGTTATCTCCATGCACTGTCCTTGTCTGGAGTATTGGTCTGAGAGCAACAGAACCAAAAATTCTGGGCACAGCGGTCTTTCCTGAGACTAAATTTTCTTTTTAAAGAAGAGACTGGTGATATCTAAATTCCCTTGAAGATTTAACTGCCACTGACGTTGTGGCAGTTTAAATAAGAATGGCTTCCATAGACTCATATATTTGAATGCTTAGTTAACAGGGAGTGGAGCTACTTGATAAGATTAGAAGTATTACAAGGTGTGGCCTTGTTGTTGGAAGTGTTTTCCTGGCTGTAGGCTTTGAGGCCTCAAAAGCACATGCCAGGCTTAATCTTGGTCTCTCTCTCTCTTTCTCTCTCCCTACAAAAGATCAGTGATCCAATGCCATTTGTGTCACCATGTTCCTCGCCATGATGATAATGTACCAAGCCTTTGAAACTGTAAGCAAGCCCCTGTTAAATGCTTTCCTTTGTAAGACTCGCCTTCGTATCAAAGCAGATGCTGGGACTCATAACCAAACCTTCGGTAGACTGCAGGGAATCATATGATAAAAGGGGAAGTTAGTATGACCAGGAGAGGACAGGAGCTTCATAAGGACAAATATATCAGGGCACGGGGGTCGTCTCTGAGACTGTTTCTCCAACCAAGGACCATGTATGGATATAACCTAGAAACCCTGCTGGGATGTAGCCCATGGTAGCTCAGTATCCAAGTGGGTTTTCCTAGTAAGGGGAACAGGAACTATTTCCGACATAAACTCAAGGACTGGGTCCTTTACCTCCTCCCACTCCCCAAGGGAGGAACAGCCTTGCTAGGCCACAGAAGAGGACATTGCAGCCAGTACTGAAGATACCTGATAAGCTAGGGTCAGATGGAAGGGGAGGAGGACTTCCCCTAGCAGTGGACTTCAAAAGGGACAGGTAAGAGATGAGGGAGGGATGGTGAGATTCGGAGGGAATAAGGGAGGAGGCTATAGGTGGGATACAATGTGAATAACCTGTGATTAATATTAAAAAAATAAAAATTAAAAAAAAAAGACTCACCTTTGTCCTGTTGTCTTTTCATAGCAATAGAAGAGTGACTAGGACAGAAGCTAAGATTTTTTTTTTTTTAAGTTTAAGTCCTACTTTAGACCTCCACTGGCAGTGTATAGAATCCCACTTTGCTCACTTCCTTTCCACTACGTGTGACATTCTAATGTGTTATCTTCCTTTAGTTTTGATTTTCATTTCCCTAATGACTAATGATGTTGAGCAACTTTTCATGTGCTTATATGTCATTACTTTTGTGCTTTGCTGAAGGGACGGTTTGCTCATTCCTTTCAAGGAAGTTGAATTTTTATTGCTGAGTTCTAGATATAACAGTTTGATGAGATATGTGGTCTAACAATATATCCTACCAGACCTTGGTTTGAGATTTTATTTTCTACACCAGATTTAAAAAGTAAAATTTAAGTGCTCCACATGTTGATGAAGTCAGACTTAATTTTTCATTTTGTGGGTTGAGCTTCTGGTAATATGTCTACTAAAACTGCTTAACATCGGCCAGATTTTCTTTTCTGTTTTTGTTTTAAACCTTTTGCAATTTTAGACTTCCCATTTAGATCTTTGATACACTGGAGTTGGTTTTTGGATGTCAGTTTTTAGAAATGGGAATTACACTGATGATGACTTCTTGGTATGTGACTGTCAGCTGTTCTAGCATAATTAGAAGTAAGTACACTAATTTCCCATACATTTGCCCCTGGGACCCACCCACTTCCACAGAATACTTGTCCATGAATATTTGAATGTAGTTTTTGGACCTTGATTCTGCTGCTCCACTCTGTGTATTTTGAAGTTAGTCTAGATTAACATAGTTTTTAGGTAAGTTGAGACACTTTTGCTAATTTCTAATTTAATTCCATTATAATCATAGAAAGTATTTGTGTATCTGGAATCCATTTATATTTGCTGCAATTTCTCACTTGGAGACTGAGCAGCCTATGGGCTTCCTCTGAGCAGGACATCTAGGTCCACTCCATTCATGATCTTTTGTTGGAGTATCAGTCCCTGAAGGAGCCCCTGGGCCCAGGTATTTTGAGTCTGCTGGTCTCCTTGTGGAGTTCCTGTCCCCTCCAGGTTTTTGTATCTCCCTCTTCTTCCATAAGGTTTCTGGTGCTCTGTCCAAAGTTTGGCTATGATTTTCAGTATCTCTTTCAATACCGTGGTGGGTAGAGTCTTTCAGAGGTCCCCTGTAGAAGACTCCTGTCCTGTTCCTTGTCTTCTACTCCTGATATGTATATTGTTTGCCTTTTTGAGTGAGGTTTCAGCCTCTTCCCTAGTGCCCTCCTTGTTGTTAAGCTTCTTTAGGACTATAGATTTTAGTATGCTTATCCTATATTATGTGTCTAATATCCACTTATAAGTGAGTATATACCATATGTGTCTTTCTGCTTCTGGGTTACCTCACTCATAATGATCTTTTCTAGTTCCCACTATTTGCCTGTAAATTTCATGATTTCCTTGTTTTTAATTGCTGAGTAGTATTCCATTGTGTAAATGTAGCACACTCTCTGTATCCATTCCTCTGTTGAGGGACATCTAGGTTGTTTCCAGATTCTGGATATTACAAATAAAGCTGCTATGAACATAGTTGAACAAATGTCCTAATTGAATGGTGGGGCATCATTAGTGTATATGCCTAGGAGTCATATAGCTGGATCTTAAGGTAGCACTATTTCTAATTTTCTGAGAAAGTGCCAGATTGATTTTCAAAGTGGTTGTACAAGGTAACATTCCCACTAGCAATGGAGGAGGGTTCCCCTTTCTCCACAACCTCTCCAACATGCATCATTCATTGAGTTTTTGATCTTAGCCATTCTGATGGGTGTATGGTGGAATCTCAGGTTTGTTTTGATTTGCATTTCCCAAATGACTGATGATGTTGAGCATTTCTATTTCATTTTAAATTTATTTTAATTTTTTAAATTAATTACAGTTTATTCACTTAGTATCCAAGATGTAAGCCCCCTCCCTATCCCATCCTTCCTCTTCTCCCTCCCATGGCCATCTCCAAGTCCAAAAATATGAGAGGTCCTCCCCCCTTTCATCTGACTCTAGCCCATCAGGCCTCATCAGGACTGGCTACATTGTTGTCCTCTGTGGCCTGGTAAGGCTGCTCCCCCATCAAGCGGAGGTGAACAAAGAGCTGGACACTGAGTTCATGCCAGAGACAGTCCCTATTCTCCTTACTAGAGAGCACACTTGGAGACTGAGCTGACATGGGCCACATCTGTGTAGGGGTTTTAGTTTTTCTCCATTCATGGTCCTTGGTTGGAGTATCAGTCTCAGAAAAGACCCCTGTGTCCAGATTTTTTGCTTATGTTGCTCTCCTTGTGGAGCTCCTGTTCCCTCCAGATCTTTCTATCCCCCCTTCTTTCATAAGATTGCCTGTACTTGAGCATTTTTGTGTTTTTGTGCCATTCAATATTCTTCTCTTGAGAATTCTCTGTTTAGCTCTCTATCCCATTTTTTAAAATTGGATTAATTGGTTTGTTGATGTTTAACTCTTTAGTTCTTTATATATTCTGGATATTAGCCCTCTGTCAGATATACGGTTGGTGAAGATCTTTTCCCAGTGTGTAGGCTGTTGTTTGTTCTGATGACAGTGTCCTTTGCTTTACAGAAGCTTTTCAGTTTCATGAGGTTCCTGTTTTTGGTTGTTGATCTTAGAGCCTGTGCTGTTGATTTTCTATTGTTTTCATCAATTTTAAACAATACATTTACAGACTATCTGTATTCTTACTTCTGATGTATGAAAACATATTGATGTTATATGATATATTTTCTAAAAGCTTATTCAAAGTTATAATATAGAATATCTAATTTTTTTGTCTCTTTTGAATTGCGACTGCCTGTTTTCTCTTTCAGAGCCTGCTGTCACTTGAGTGCTGTCAGTATTATATGGTACTTTCCAATGCTTCATAATCTTTTTAGATATATAATTAATATGTATATCACCCAGTTCTATAGCAAATTGCTTTATGTGGAAATTTAATTAAATTTTCAGTACAAGTGATTGAATACACATGCTAAGCAAATATTCTATTACCTCAGATATTTTTGTACTTAAAAAAAAACAAAATAAAAAACAAAACCCCTCACGATAGGTTGCCTAGGTTAGCTTTGAACTTGACATATTGCTGTCTCCTAAGCAGTTGGGTTTCACAGGCTTGTGCCATAGGGCCTACATTTTTTATGGAATATTTCACAAGACTTAGTTTTAATTTTAAAGAATTGTTTTAATTTTTTCACACATCTATTGCATTGCTGTCTTCAGTCCTTACCATGTTCAATATCATTTTATTTCTTTAAGGCAGATTACATTAACGAATAACCCTCCCCCTTTTGTATGTCCAGTGAATTTCTTGTTTTGGAGTAGGATTATTTCAAGGAAGATATATTTATATATTTGTTGAATTAGTTACAATAGCAGTAGTCCAACATCCTAAGGAATTCACAGATCAATAAGCACTATAATCCTATAAAATCCTACAAGCACTGGCTTATAGGAGATCTTTAAAAAAATATGTATATAGCGCTATTTAAAAAGAGAACAATAAAGACCCACTATGTCTGGGTTTACTACCTTTTAAATATCTGCTGCATGGTATTTAAAATAAATCTTTTATATGAGTCTTAAGATAAACCCATCATATAAGTATCAGGCATAAAACTCACCTTTTCTAACTCATAGTCGTGAATCTTCAATTTTAGTAAAACCACTTCTAACCAGGTATGCTTGACCACCGCTCTGGCGGTGTGCATGAGTATGTATCACTTACACAAACACAGATTAAATTTGAGATTAATACTGCATTCACCTTCAAAGGGAGATAGAATCATGCTCTGGTTTCATGTCTAAAATCCAGAGACTAGCTGGAGGCAGAATTACCTGAGGGGGAGTGGGATCCACATTTTCAAAAGGCTCATATATGTGCTGCTATTTTTCTAATGGTTTCTTTTCATGCACCAGGCAAATCTGCCTGCGGAGTTTGCGATTTGCCATCAGCAAATCATGTTAATGTGTGGTATCATCTTAGTGTTACTTCTCCTAAGGTTCATAAATAGAGATAATTTTTCTTTTAGCTGTCTCTCCTTAACTGTGTGAACAGAGAAGTCTTATGGCAATGGATATTAAGTATGTGTGTGTGAGTACATACATACACACACACACACACACATATATATATATACACACATAAACACACAGATAGATGTACTTATATACACATATGTGAGTATGTAATATATGCCTGTATATTCACACACACACTTTTTGAATGGTTGGTAAAAGTAAAATTACCAGATAATTTTTGGTTGTGTTTTTGTAACTTTAAAGACTTAACACAAATGACAAACCTTCATTTGTAGGGGAAAAAAAATCAATTTTAGCAATTTAAGTATTAATGTTTCAGTTTCTAAATTTGTATAGACAGACTAGACAGATCTGTTCCCTTATTTATTAAAGTCTTTAATTCTAGTTAGGCCTACTCAATTCATAAAATGTGTAACATTTTCATTTCTTTTCTTTCTGATAATTTATTTAGTTGTTAGCAAAACTTATTTCTCTCCCTTCTTTACTTTTTTTTTTTTTTTTTTTTTACTTTCAGATGAGATCTCTTAAAATCTGAAGCTGACTGCAAACTATCTATTTGGCCTTTGTCACCGGCTGTGACATCAGGCATTGACCTTTTGAATTCTATTTCACCCTTGCACTTTGTCATTATCTAGTCTAAATCATTACTCATAATGCAAACACTATCTAGCTGATCTACCTGCTAGACAGGAGGTTTTTTTTTTTTTCTTCAATGAACTATGCTTTATATACAAATCAATCATCTCAAAACATGATATGAGTCTTTTGTTTTCCTCCCTCCACTGGGTTTTCGCCAGCTCAGATTATAGACATCATTGTTTCAATGGTCTGAAAGAGCTTGCATGATGAATTCTTATTTATTACTGACCTTATATCTTTCTTCTTTCTTATTCAATTACAGTTGTGTAGACTTTCTTGTTATTTAAAAATATATTAAGCATGGTCTAGCTGAAGAAGTTTGCATGGGATGTTTCTCTTGCAGCCTTGAGGTGATTTTGCTCAGGGACTCATATGGTTGCAGCTTGTTCTTCCTCCTCCTGTCCTGTGCCTCAGGCAAGAGGTTTCTGGGCTCTTGTTTCACTAGGACCTCTCCCCTCACCCTTCTTTCTTGTGCTCTTTCTGTGCAGCATCTATCACCACACGAATGGTCCTATTTCCTCGTATTTGTTTTACTCAGTTTTATGTTTCTATATCTTGACCTGTACCTTGCACAGAAGGAGCATGTGAAATGATTGGGTGGAAGTTGGGTAAACTGAATGACCAAAAAAACAATTTCTGCATGCTCTCCCTTTGAAAGAATGAAGGTGCTTACTTACAAAGAAGATGTGATAAAATATTTTAATCAAGACTATCTCCAATGTTTTTGAATAGTCATCACCATAGGGAAAAGAAGTTAAAGCCAGAAAGAAAACTAAAACAAAATGAATAAAATAAATAAATAATAAATAAATAAAACAAAACAGTACAAGAGGAGTTAGCTAAAATCAGCTATCAGTAATATGTAATAAAAATCACTTTGTGGAAACAAGGAATAAAAATGAAATGTTTGGGAGTGAGAAACAAAATTCCTATTTCTAACATGTGCTGTGGCTGGAATCTCTTTGAGAGTATATAATTTTTCTTCTCCCTAGACCATCTTGGTATCACAGTTTTCCTGGGACCTGACAGCCCTTGAAACTTGAACAGCAAAGAAAATTACAGATTTGGTGTCTAATAGAAGTATCTGAGGAATAGATGAAGAGCAATGGTTTATCAGTGTTCCTGGGCTACCATGACAGAATGCTTCAGATTGGGTAACTTGATTAACAGAAATTTATTTTCTCAGTTTTCAAGACTAAAATTCCAAGTTCAAGGTGTTGAGTGGTTGGTTAGGGGAGAAATTTTTCTCTTGGGCCAGATTGTCATCTTCTTGCTGTCTAAAAGGGAAAAAAAAATGTAATAGAAGAGATTGGACAGGGAGTAGGCAAAAGCATGAGACCTCTGGTGTCTCTACCTCTGTTTGTAAAAGCACTAGTATGAGAATAAGAAATCACCCTTATTTGTGGCTATTGTGAAGGGTGTAGTTTCCCTAATTTCTTTCTCATACCTTTTGTCTTTTGTATACAAGAGGGCTACTGATTTATTTTCTATTGAGTTAATTTTGTATCCAGCCACTTTGCTGAAGGTGTTTATCAGCTAAAGGAGTTCTCTGGTTGAATTTTTGAGATCACTCATGTATGATATAATATAGCCAAACCTTGGGCAGAGTGCAGGGAATCTTATGAAAGAAGGAGGAGATAGAAAGACCTGGAGGGGCCAGGAGCTCTACAAGGAGAGCAACAGATCCAAAAAATCTGGGCCCACGGGTCTTTTCTGAGACTGATACTCCAACCAAGGACCATGCATGGATAACTTAGAACCTCTGCACAGATGTAGCCCATGGCAGCTCAATCTCCAAGTGGTTTCTTTAGTAATGGGAACAGGGACTGTCTCTGACATGAACTTAGTGGCTGGCACTTTAATCACCTCTCCCTTACCAGGGCACAGAGGAAGTCAATGCAGTCAGTCCTGATGAGACCAGATAGGCTAGGGTCAGATGGAGGGGAGGAAGACATCCCCTATCAGTGACTTGGAGAGTCATGTGAGAAGAGGGAGGGAGGGTGGGATTGGGAGGGAAAGAGAGAGGGGGCTACAGCTGGGATACAAAGTGAATAAACTATAATTAACATAAAAAATTAAAATTAAAAAAAGAAATCCCCCGTATAACCCCCCTTATCTTGTATAACCGTTTTAAATGGACTTACATCCTAATACTCTCATACTGTTGATCAGAGCTTCAATACATGAATTGGGTGGGGCGGGGAGCATTCACTACAACCTACAAGGTTCCGTGAAAAGGCAGTCGACAGCTGGAGATGAGGGACAGCCCGCTTGGGTGAGGAACCACCAAAGCAGATGGGTGCCGAGGCGCTTGGAGCTTTGTGAGAAGCTTGGTAAACCTTCCAGCACCTGGGCGTGTGTCCCCAGATAGTCTAAACCAGCAGCTGCTGTCTGTCATCCTGCCTGCCCCCTCTCAGCTGGCAGAGCTCTGTGACAAACACAGGCTCTTTCCACTGACAGCGTTATTTGGGCACACAAACTGGCAGTGCTTCTCCGCATAGAGTCCTGGAGGCCCCCGCGAAACACTTGGGAAGAGTGAGAAATCTGTCAGTCTTAGAGGCCTACTTCACACACACTAAATTGAAACCTCTATTGGGGCTCAGTATGAATCCACACACAACAATATTCAAAAGACGCTGTGGAGGTTTTTGACAGCTTATTATATTTCTATATTGTGGTTTTAATTGCAATATTCTTTCTTTTTCCTATTCCTTCCCCCCCCTCTTTTATTCATTTGTCTCTTTGTTTCTTCACTCCCTCCCCCCAATAAAGGACGTGCTAAATCAGGAGTTTAAAATAGTATATATGATTTACTAGGACAATAAATTAGTATTCTGTTACTGTGTTCTCAGTAGCTGTCAATATAGGAAAGTGTATGTACTGTAGCAGCTTGTAGTGATGCTGAACAGCTGGTGGGAAGAAGGAAAAGCCCACAGTGATGGAGGGGTTACAGGTCATAGGATCTCTGAGGGCAAGGATGGGAAGCATGGAACAGCTTTCTGTTTAAATGATATTGCTGTCACCAGTATTTAAGAGACTAACGTGCCTTGGGGGAAATTAACAAACACTTGCCATAGTCCAGTTTCTCTATTTCCTGTCCCCCTCTTTTATTTCTGTGTGATTAGAAGTTTAAGGCAGGAAAACTCCTCACCAGAGGAAGCAGTCTCCCACTTGCTGCTTTGCAAGACTTCTATTTGTTGTGCCTAAGCTTCAGAAAGGTGAGATCAATTGGCTTGAATGGGTCATTTCTGCCCCAATCCCCATAGAGCTAGGAGAACTAAGAAAGTAATACTTTTCAGAAAATTGAGTTTGGGAAGCCAGTTTAATCAGTTCATGCATCATGCCGAGACATCTGAATATTAGAATTCCTAGATATCGAGTGTGATTCTAAAACAGATCATCTATTTGACAGGCCCTCAAATTTTGTATTACTCCAAAACAGCCTTACTGCACAAAGGCTTTTGATGTATGGGTTTATCCAGGCCTGTTAAGCATAATTTGGAAAATCGGACAAGGCAGAAACAGAGGCAATATCTTCTGTTCCTTTTTCTTTTGACCCAGAAAGAAATGGAATTTGAAGTGATCTGGTGATGTGAGGGAGCTTTGCTTCACTCTGTCACCCTGCATTTGTGGCCTCAATCCCACTCAGAAAAGGCAGCCCCTGAAGCCTGCCTGATGGTTGTCAGCTCAGCGTTTATGCAGGAAGGTTTATTGTATGGAACCACAGTTCGTGCATATGGTTAATCCTAAATGCCAGGCAAGCTATAATTACACAGCTGGGGTCAAGAGACAAATGCCTATAGAGCTTCTGTGCCCCATATGTGCTCGGTCCCCAACGCATTGATGCTTCACTGAATCCTGGCAGGACCTTTAATTCCCTAGTTTCTCTGGGCTGATTTGGTCTCTATCTAATGTGTCCTGTATGTTGCTCTATATGAATAGTCTTCCTGAGGGATTATTCTGATTAATGGCTTTGTCCTGTCTCATACTGAATTCCTAATATCCTTCCAAGCCTCTGGAATCTCTAGTGCTCAGAAATGTGCCTCACAGATGGGTATTTATGTGTTTATGTGAGTGTATACATGTGTCCCTGTGTTCTGTGTGTCCATGTGTGCATGTGTTTGTGTCTGTGTGTGTGTTCCATGTGTTTGTGTGCATATGTGTGTGTATGTTCTGTGTATGTACGTGTGTGTGTATGTCCATACCTGTGTGTGTGCTCTTGGGTGTCTGTCTATGTGTGTGGGCCAGACGTACGTATCAGGTGTCTTCATTGTTCTCCCTCCATCTTACTTTCACAAGACTGAACTGGAGCTTATGAATTCAGCTAAGTTGGCTGGCTTCAGCTAAGTGAGCTTCAAGGATCCTACCTTCCCCTCCCTTCAAGCACTTAAGTGACAGAATCCTGCTGCCATGAAAGGTTTTTTACATGGTTCTAAGGATTAAACCTCAGGTCCTCATGCTTGGACATCAAACAATTTATCAATTCAACCAAACTGAACCTATGCAAACAACCAATGAACCAAGCACCTGAAGCCAAACATATTCTCTCTCTCTCTCTCTCTCTCTCTCTCTCTCTATATATATATATATATATATATATATATATGTATATATATATATATATATGACACAGAACTTAGTTGACAACTTCTTTATTATTTGCCAAAATGTCTTTGTGATTTCTAAAATCTCAATAACTAAAGCTCTCTTTAAGTATTAGTTCTTTGATTCATCACCATGACCTAAAGCCTGACCAAAACAAGAAGGAAAGTTATATTTTGGCTCACAACTTCAGAGGGTTTAGCCTGTGGTTACTTTGGCCTCATAAGCTTCAAAGGAGCAATATGTGGGCAGGAGAATATGGTAAAGGTTATTGGACATTGCTTGCAAGTGAGGAAAAAAAGGAGAGCGGGACAAAGGAATGGGCTAGAGGAAGTTATAGCCCCAAGGACATGGTTTCAATGAATCAGGAAACTACATCCTTCAAAGGTTTCAACTTCTTTCTACCACTTCCTAGTAATGTCATCATGTTATAAATCCATCAAAATTAATATGCTAATAAGGCCAATGGCCCCATTATTTTATTGCCCCTAAGATGATTCCCCCAAATATATCTAGAGATACAGTTTACTATGCTTGTAAGCATTTCTCGTTGTTAAGAAGGGGACAATCTAGATTTACCATCACACATTGCTTTTGAAAATGTCAGACTGTTTTATTTAGTCTAGGCATTTTATGCAAGTAGGCTAATGAATGACTTACCAGGAAAAGCAATTTTATGAATGATTTACCAAAATATAATCAAGGGTGATTGATGAATATAAAACCCATTAATAATAAGAAAATCATGCATAGTTGATTTCTTGACAATATCTTTGGGCAACTGACAATATCTTTGTATTGCTTCCTGTCTTTGACAATATGATTGATAAAGTGTCAAGGTGTGTGTAACTTTTCTACATGAACACTTTTACAGTTTCTGACTACTTACCTGCCTTTTTCTTTAGTTGGGAAATGTTATAACTATTACCTGTCCATTACCAAGATATTGGGAGTACTATGAAAATGGTCCAGATCTTCTTCAAGATTCTTTTATTTATTTATCATATTTTTTTATTATTAGTTACATTTAATTAACTCTGTATCCCAGCTCTATCCCGTTCCCTCATTCCCTCCCAATCCCTACCTTCCTCTCTCCCTCCCTCCCTCCCTCCCTTTCTCCCTCCCTCCCTCCCTCCCTCCCTCATCTCCTCGCTGTCCCTTTCCAAGTCTACTGATTGGGGAGGACCTCCTCCCATTTCATCTGACCCTGTTTTATCAGGTATCTTCAGGACTGGCTGCAAAGTCCTCCTCTGTTACATGGAAAGGATAGGAGCTCCACAAAGACCAAATATATCTGGGCACAGGGGTCTTTTCTTAGACTGACACTCCACCAAGGACCATGTATGGATATAACCTAGAACCTCTGCTCAGATGAAGCTGTGGTAGCTCAGTAACCAACTGATTTCTTATAGTAAGGGGAACAGGGACTATTTCTGACAGGAACTCAATGGCAGGCTCTTTGACCTCCCCACCCCCAAGGGAGGAGCGGTCCTGCTAGGCCACAGATGAGGACTTTGCAGCCAGTTCTTCAGGATTCTGATTCATATACCTAGATTGCTTCCAGACATTAGCACTTTCAGAAAGTGCATGGGGAATTTCTGATGGATGTGGAAGAGATACCATGGTTTGTAAATATGAGAATAGTCTAAGTCCCTAACACACTAATAATATTCTGAAGATGTAACCCAGTGTTATCAATCTTTAGCATTGCAGAACAAAAAAGTGAATTTAAAACAGGTAATGCCTTAGATAGACCTTTAAGGCTTTTCTATATACTTGTTATAGATACGGGAAATGACTACAAAAGTTAAAGGACTGTTTTTAATCACTAAATTAACCATTTCTCTCATTTCTCATCTCTCCTTTCTTTCTTCCTTTCTTTTTTGTTATATTCTCTTTTATTTTTTTCTTTACTCATTTCTTTAATCATTTTACATCCTCATCATATCCCCCTCCTGCCTCTCCTCCCAGTCCCACCCTCACCTCCCTCCTCCCATTCCCCCTCCCCTACTCCTCAGAGAAGGGGAAGCCCCCGTGGGTACCAGCCCACCCTGAAGTATCAAGTTGCAGCAGGACTAAATGCGTCTCCCTTTCTTTCTTATTCCGAAAAGATTGCTCTAGGTTTCAGCAATTATAAGTGACTTAAATTCATCAAAAATGAATTATTTCAGTATTTTCCAATTTACATTTCCATTATACACTTTGGATGTTACTATAAAAGCAGTTAGAATTGATACCGAAATTTAACCAAATTATAAACTAAGTAAACAGCAGGTAGGATTTCTAATTTTTAAAATAAGTGGCAGTGCATGTATTTCATTTCTCAATTTGGCTGACGCTGTTCAATGAAGATTCATCACATAAATTTGGCACTCATCAGTTTAACGAGTGGGAGGAAAGTATCTCAGTGTAGAAGCCAGAATATTTTCTTACAGGAAATGAGGAAGCAGATTCTAGAGGCACTTTGACCCTCTTGAACACATGGTACAGAATAAAGAATGAGTAATAGAATGAGGAACACTTCCAAGAACACAGTAACAGACAATCCAGAAAAGCATTAGCAAAACAAAAAGGAACTATAAACAAGAGCACCATACCAATAGACTGAGAAAACTTGAGAGCTGCTTATCATGGCTATATAAAATGAGTGATTGGAGTGATTATAAATGCTCAAAAGCAAAAAATGAGTTCTCAGGGACTTAAGATGGTGTGTCCTAGTAGGAGAGGGTACTTGTCACTTTGGAGGAACAATAAAAATAATCTGTGTACGAGTCAACTGGACTTACTCTAAGCAACAGAAGTTTATTTTCTAAGAGATCTGGAAGCTAGAAATCCATTGATTGGTTGCCTCTGGGGTTTCTTTCTTCTGAGGCTTCTTTTCTTTCCTCTAGACAGCCATCGTTTCATGTTTCTTTGTGGGATTTCTACCCTGTAGATTTAAGATCACAGCCCCAAATATTTTTATTTATTTATTTATTTTTCTTCTTTTAACAGCAGTTAATGGGATTATGGTTCACCCTAATAACCTCATTTTAATCCACTTACCTCTTTAAAATTTCTATTTGCAGGGGGCAGTGGATGAAAATGCTTGCTGGGCATGCATAAGTATCTAAATTCAAGACTGTTCCCAGAACCTGCCTGGAAACCTGACCATGATCATATGCCCTGTAACTTCAGTGCTGTGTGGGATAGAGACCAGAGGATTACTAGGGCTTGTTGGCCACAAGCCTAGCTCCAGATTCAGTGAATAACAGAATATTTGATGTGGTTTTTTTTTTTTTTTGGGCCTCCATGTGTCCACTGACACATTCACCTGCATAGACACATGTGCCTATGAAATGCACACACACACACACACACACACACACACACACACACACACACACAAGCTGAAATAGTAAGTTTAAATTTTCTTTTTCAGAGTAGAATTATATTTTAAGATATCAGGGTTGAGATTTCAGCATATAGATTTGAGGGAGGGCCACAAACCATCCCCCATCCATCTGACACAAACTGATTCTTATGCCATGTAAACAGAAGCCGTGTACACACAGTGAGAGACACATGTCTGTAAGGAATGCTGACACTTTAAGCTACGGAACATCAGAACGTATGTCAGAATCACTCCAGTTGCAGCTTTCCACCATTCCATCCTGTTCCCATCATGTGGCCCGAGAGAAGTGTTGGCACCACATCAGTTTGGCTTCCACAGACAGGCGTGCAGCAGAGAGAATGCATGGAACTTAATGTGCTGCAGCCAAGCGTTAGACAGCCTGGCAATGCTGGAAGATTAATTTCTTGCCAACAAACCCATAGAGGTGCTTTCGGGATGACTGGTCTTATGGGTCATGACGGAAAAATCATGGTCATGTACAGTGTGCTCCGCACAGACAGTAGTGGGTGGGAGAAAAGGGCTACATGCCATCTGGAATTCTGCAAAGAAGCCTGCAGACTTGTTGAATTTTTCTGGAATGCTAGGGAATATTTTAAGTATGTTAAAGATAAATATGATGTTTCACCTATTAATAATTTTCTAAGGTTGATAAGAGTTCTTATTACCACTTAAAATAACTGATATTCAGGTTTCTACTTTTCTCAGAGTTAGATATTTTATATATATCAGGGATGAAGAAATGACATACAGAAGTCTCACACAGTCAAGATGTACATTTGAAGTGTTTGATATAAAAAGTATACATATCTGTGAAAGCATCATTGTAACAGCAGTTCTGGTTTCACACATGTCCTGCAAATTCTCCATACTCCTTTTGTAACCCTTTCTTCCTGCATTCTCTACAACTTTTCCAACTAGGACACATATCCCAAGGCAACCTTTGACCTGTGTTCTGCCATTATATATTAGTATAATTCTTCTGTAACTTTCTAAATTCAATTTAATCTCTTTTGTCATTGGTACATAGATTAGCAAACCTTGTTTGTTCTCTGTCTTTCTTGTTTGATATCCAACCATTTAATTAATATGTTATTTTTTGTTTTGTGATTGTTCAGATAGAAACTTAAGTCTACTCTTTGTTTGATCTCATCAAGATAACTGGGAGCTTTTATCTATCTGTGATACTCAGAGATAGATTGGAGCTGGAAGCCAAATGTCTTGTGTCCGTTGTGTTACACTGACAAGTGTATTAGTCAGGGAGCTCTCAAGTAATAAAAGCAACAGGATGAGCACAAACACGGGGTACTGAGGAAGGAGGGAGGGAGAGAGACGAAAATTAATAAATTAGCTTATGCTGAAATAGTAATAATAGTATCTCACCTCTGACAGGCAGGGAGCCCAGTAGATGCTTAATTAGTAATGCTAAGTATCTTTTTTTTTAATCTTTTATTTTTTTTTATTAATTACACTTTATTCATTTTGTATCCCTCCATGAGCCCCTCCCTCCTCCCCTGCCGATCCCACCCTCCCTCCCCTTTCTGCATGCATGCCACTCCCCAAGTCCACTGATAGGGAAGGTCCTCCTCTCCTTCTTTCTGATCTTAGTCTATCAGTTCTCATCAAAAGTGGCTGCATTGTCCTCTACTGTGGCCTGGTAAGGCTGCTCCCCCCTCAGGGGGAAGTGATCAACGAGCAGGCCAATCAGATTATGTCAGAGGCAGTCCCTCTTCCCATTACTATGGAACCCACTTGGACACTGAACTGCCATGGGCTACACCTGTGCAGGGGTTCCAGGTCATCTCCACAAATAGTCCTTGGTTGGAGTATGAGTCTCTGGGAAGTTCCCTGTGTTCCAATTATCTTGTTCTGTTGCTCTGCTTGTGGAGTTCCCGTTCCCTCCAGCTCTTACTATTTCCCACTTCTTACATAAAATTCCATTCACTCTGCCCATCAGTTGGCCATCAGGCTCAGCATCTGCTTTGACAGTCTATACTGCATAAGCTTTCAGAGGCCCTCTGTGGCAGGTTTCAAGGTTGTTTCCTGTTTTCTTCTGGCTTTCAGAGGCCCTCTGTAGCGGGTTCCGAGGTTGTTTCCTGTTTTCTTTTTCTTCTGATGTCCATCCTCTTTGCCTTTCAGGATGGGGATTGAACATTTTAGTTAGGGTCCTCTCTTTTGCTTAGTTTGTTTAGATGTACAGCTTTTAGTGGGTTTATTCTATATTGTATGTTTATATGAGTGAGTATATACCGTGAGTGTCTTTTTGCTTCTGGGTCAACTCACTCAGGATGATCCTTTCCAGGTCCCACCATTTACCTGCAAATTTCATGATTTCCTTATTTTTCATTGCTGAGTAATACTCCATTGTATAGATGTACCACAGTTTCTGCATCCATTCTTCAGTTGAGGGGCATCTGGGTTGTTTCCAGCTTCTGGCTATTACAAATAAAGCTGCTGATAACATGGTTGAGCAAATGTCCTTGTTGTGTACTTGCGCCTCTTTTGGGTATATGCCTAGGAGTGGTATGGCTGGATCTTGAGGAAGCGCTATTCCTAGTTGTCTGAGAAAGCGCCAGATTGCTTTCCAGAGTGGTTGTACCAGTTTACATTCCCACCAGCAGTGGAGAAGGGTTCCCCTTTCTCCACAACCTCTCCAGCATGTGTTGTCCCTTGAGATTTTCATCTTGGCCATTCTGATGGGTGTAAGGTGAAATCTCAGGGTTGTTTTGATTTGCATTTCCCTAATGGCTAATGAGGTTGAGCATTTCTTTAAGTGCTTCTCTGCCATTCGATATTCCTCTGCAGAGAATTCTCTCTTTAGCTCTGTTCCCCATTTTTTAAGTGGATTACTTGGTTTGTTGCTTTTCAGCTTGTTTAGTTCTTTATATATATTGGATATGAGTCCTCTGTCAGATAGAGGGAATGCTAAGTATCTTAACAGTACCAATCTGGTACTGAAAAATCTGGAGGCTTCCTGGAGAGCAACTGGCCCTGAGTCAATAATGGAAGACTAGGAATTCTGTTTCTAATTTATCAGTGAAGGAATCATCATCAACAACAGGATAAATCGACTACACAGCAAGAGGGAAGGCCAAGTGAGCAAAAGATGAATGTTTTTTCCTGCCTTGCCTGCTTCTCTCTCTTTCTCTCTCTCTCTCTCTTATCTAGGCACACATCAGAAGATGATACTTATGTTTAATATAGTCTTCCCACTTAAGCAATCAGGATTCTTCTTCAGTTGAAGCTCCCTATTAATGTGATTCTATTTGTTAAGGTTGACATTAATGCCAACCATCACCACAACTCAGTAGGTTATAGAGCCCAGGATTTCACTCCAAAGTACCATGTCACCTTTCCATGAACTTTTCTCCTCAATTTGGTTCTTGGGTTTCTTACTGTCCTATATGTGAAGATAGGTGTCCTCACATTCTCTTTCAATATTTGCTTAATATCACACTTGGTTGTAAATTCGGTGTAATCAATAAAAGTGATGATAATTTTCTTAGAAATTGTGTCATTTTATAGGTCTTATAATGAACTAATTAATATAATATTTAACAATTTAACAATGATTTTATAAGATAGTTTTAATCAATAATTCCCATCAATAATCCTAAAGTGTCCCAAAAACACTATGTGAGAAACTGGTTAAACATTATATGACAAACACAAACTGACGACGGAAGTATGTGAAACAAACCAGAACTTATTGTGTGAACATCAGGACTGTTTCTTAAATTCAATTTTTAATCTTTATCTGCTAGACTTTAGAATGTACATTTTTTTTAAACTGGGATTCTTCTTCATTTATCCCTATTATTTTTTTCAATTCTTTTTTTTTTACATTTTTTCTTTATTAATTACACTTTATTCACTTTGTATCCCCCCTGTGTTTCCCTCCCTCCTCCCATCCCAATCCCTCCCTTCCTCCACCCTCTGCATACATGCCCCTCCCCAAGTCCACTGATAGGGGAGATAAATCAAAACAACCCTAAGATTTCACCTTACACCCATCAGAATGGCTAAGATAAAAAACTCAAGAGACAACACATGCTGGAGAGGTTGTGGAGAAAGGGGAACCCTCCTCCACAGCTGGTGGGAATGTAAACTTGTACAACCACTCTGGAAAGCAATCTGGCGCTTTCTCAGACAACTAGGAATAGCACTTCCTCAAGATCCAGCCATACCACTCCTAGGCATATACCTAAAAGAGGCTCAAGTACACAATAAGGACATTTGCTCAACCATGTTGTAGCAGCCTTATTTGTAATAGCCAGAAGCTGGAAACAGGCCAGATGCCCCTCAGAGGAGGAATAGATGCACAAATTGTGGTATATCTACACAATGGAATATTAATCAGCAATAAAAAACAAGGAAATCATGAAATTTGCAGATAAATGGTAGGAACTGGAAAAGATCATCCTGAGTGAGCTATCCCAGAAGCAGAAAGATGCACACGGTATATACTCACTCATATAGACATATAATATAGGATAAACCTACTAAAATCTGTACACCTATAGAATTTACAGTTTAAGGGTCATTACCACTGCTATTATTTCCTGAAGCACAAGACAACTTCCTTATTTTCCCAAAGTTAAAAAAAAAAGTGTATTAAGAATCTTTTCATTATTAGATTTCCACAAACTTCCATTAATGGTTTTTCAAAGGGTAACTTAAGTCCAAAACACCATTTGTTTTCAGGGGATCTGGGTAATATTGGGAGAGAGCTTACCTTTCTTTTTTTAAATTAAATTTTCACATTTTATATTAATTACAGTTTATTCACTTTGCATCCCCGTTGTAGCCCCCTACCTCCTCCCCCTCCAATCCCACCCTCGTTCTCCCATCTCCTCCCATGACCCTCTCCAAGTCCAGGGATAGGGGAGGTCCTCTTCCCCTTCAATCTGACCCTAGCCTATCAGGTCTCATCAGAACTGGCTGCATGGTTTTCCTCTGTGGCCTGGCAAGGCTGCTCCCCCATCACAAAGTTCCACTGAGTTCATGTCAGAGACAGTCCCTGTTCCCCTTAAGAACCCACTTGGATACTGAGCTCCCACAGGCTACATCCGAGCAGGGGTTCTAGGTTATATCCATGAATGGTCCTTTCTAAGGATGTCTTATTGATCACCAAAGAGACCATAGTTGAGATGGGTGTGGTAATCATTGTGTGTGCCCTTGGGAGTTACCAAGGACCTTGAAAAAATACATGTATCTCACTCTTTCTTTATCTGATGAAATCTTTGCAACATTTAGTTTGATAAAAACAACAGAAGAAGAAAATAGTATTGGGTCAAACCACATGGTTAAATATGAGAAGGTCCTACTTGACCCCAGTAAGATTGTATTGTGGGAAGATCTTTTAGGGAGAACTAGAACACAGTTCAGCTATGTGTTCGTGTTTGCAATCTTAGGTAATAACTGAGAATCCTCAAATTCTAACTTCAGTAAGAGGATGAACTGAGGAAGCTGATCTGATGAGACACTGTAAACTATTAACTGTGACAGAACTGAGTCATTTTATTGTAAATCATGTCTTTCTCTTATTTCATTTATAGCCATTAAAATGGATGATTCATAAGCCATTTGTCCCACTTATCTCTACCCAAGGATTCTATTTCTATTCATAATTAAGTGCCAATGTGTGTCTACTTATGCATAACTCCACATGTGTATGTGTACCTGTGTCTATTAGTTTCCATGTGTTTGTATGTGCTTGTGTGTATATATCTGTGTGTTTGTCTTTTCACATGTACATGCATATGAATCTGTGATATATGCAAAGGTATATGCATACACACATATATATTTAATATATATATTCAAGAGCTATACTGATGGAAAAATAATAGATCCTAATGCTGGGTGATGCTGGAAAATCCTTTCCATTCATCCTTTTATTCCTATTGCCATAATTTTCTTCATGTCTTTATACACTTGCTTCTGTTATTTACAATAACCTCCCTGCTTCAATTATAGATTTTATGTATCCTTGAAAGCTGACTGGCATTGCTTCCTTTAAGTGAAGATCATTTTTACATTTCTGGTTAATGATAAGCTGGTTTTTTTTTTTTTTTTTTTTTACTTTCATACAGGCTTAGGGTTAGTGCAACTCAGCTTTATACATAGTATTTAGTTCTTTGTTTTTGCTCCCCATGTAGTTACACAGATATTACTCTTGAGAAGGTTGTGAATGTATCAGCCATTGGCCAACACCACTCAGAAATTGCCTGAACACTTTAGACTCGGCAAGAGCACATAAAGACTCCACATCAATTTTTCTTTTTTTATTCCTTCTCTAGGTGGATTATAAACATACCCTAGAAGTCATGAAACCTCAGGTTTCTCAGGGACACACTTGACATCTTCTTTACTTTAACCTCTCGATTCAGGATGGAAATAAGGAGTTATTTTTTAGCACAGCATGCAAAATGCTTCATAACTTGACCTCTGACTCTCTCCACAAATCTTTCTCAACGTCATATTATTGCTATGTACTGCTGTATTACTGCTCTGCTGTTGAAGTCAACATTCTGTGACTACCACAATGTTCTTCAAATTATGCCAGAAGCCTTTGAATTCCTAGTGTCTCTGTGGGAATTCTCAAGAGCTCTCTCCTCTGCCTTTTTCTTCCTCATTTGTCATTCCCCTTGAATGTAAATTAACCACTGTCTTAGAAATTGTAGGTAAATTTAGCTTTGTCATCCAGTTATGTGTTCTTAAATCACCTTGAATTTCTTCCTTTGTGATGATTGTCATTATTAAAAGCAGTTACTGATTTCTATAATTACTTTCATTTTACCTGTTGTATTTTTATATTTCAAAGACTCGGAGATTCTCCAACTCCTATCATATTCTAGCAGTATCAAGCTATGCTTATATAATGCATATATAACAATATATGACATTATATAATGCCAGCTCATGCACATTTTCAGCATGCATTTCTAGAAAGAAGAAAAGAATGAGTGAATACCTCTATGCATACAATGCATCACTTGCTAACATTTCTTCCTTGCATTCAAGCCCAGGCTTACATATGATTTCCCACTTTTGAACTCGTAATTTCTCTGACTGAGAAAAGCACTAGCTGCTGTCCTTAATGTTCCTGTTTATTCTTTTTTCTTTTCTTTTCTTTTCTTTTTTTTTTTTTTTTTTGGCTGGTTGATGACATCTTTCAAAATGGCAGCTGCCAGACTTCTTTTCTTTTTTAATTTTAATTTTTATATTTTTATTACGGTTTGTTCACTTTGTATCCCAACTGTAGCCTCCTCCCTCCTATTCCTACCCTTTCTCCTTCATCTCCTCCCATGCCCTTCTCAAAGTCCGCTGATGGGGGAGTTCCTTCTCCCCTTCCCTCTGACACTAGCCTATCAGGCCTCATCAGGACTGGCTGCATTGTCTTCCTCTGTACCCTGGTAAGGCTGCTTCCCCCTCAGGGAGAGATGATCAAGGAGCCAGCTCATGAGTTCATGTCAGAGACAGTCTCTGTTCCCCTTACTAGGGAAACCCATTTGGACACTGAGCTGCCATGAGCTATATCTGAGCAGTGGTTCTAGGTTACCTCCATGAATGGTCCTTGGTTGAAGTATCAGTCTCAGAAAAGACCCCAGGGCCCAGAGTTTTGGGTTCTGTTGTGGAGCTCCTGTCCCTTCCAGGTCTTTCTATCTCCTCCTTCTTTCATAAGATTCCCTGCACTCTGCTTAAAGTTTGGTTATGAGCCTGAGCATCTGCTTTGTTACACTGCTGGGTAGAGTCTTTCAGAGACCCTCTGTGGTAGGTTCCTGTCTTGTTCCCTGTTTTCTCCCTCTTCTGATGTCCATCCCATTTGTCTTTCTGAGTGAGGATTGATCATCTTACCCAGGATCCTCCTTCTTGCTTAGGTTCTTTAGGTGTACAGATTTTAGTATGTTTATCTTATATTTTATGTGTAATATCTACTTATAAGTGAGTACCATGTGTGTCTTTCTGCTTCTGGGATACCTTACTCAGGATGATCTTTTCTAGATCCCACCATTTGTCTGCAAATTTCATGAGTTCCTTGTTTTTAATTGCTGAGTAGTATTCCATTGTGTAAATGTACCAAATATCCTGTATCCATTCCTCAGTTGAGGGACACCTGGGTTGTTTCTAGGTTCTGGCTATTATGAATAATGCTGCTATGAACATGGTTGAGCAAATGCCCTTGTTGCGTACTTGAGCATATTTTGGATTTATGCGTAGGAGTGGTATAGCTGGATCTTGAGGAAGCGCTATTCCTAATTGTCTAAGAAAGTTCCAGATTGATTTCCAAAGTGGTTGTACAAGTTTACATTCCCACCAGCAATGAAGGAGAGTTCCTCTTTCTCCATATGCCCTCCAGCATGTGTTGTCACTTGAGTTTTTGATCTTAGCTATTCTGATGGGTGTAAGATGAAATCTCAGGGTCATTTTGGTTAGTATATCCCTGATGACTAAGGACATTGAACATTTTCTTTAAGTGTTTCTCTGCCATTCAATATTCCTCTACAGAGAATTCTGTTTAGCTCTGTGCCTCATTTTTTAATTGGATTACTTGATTTGTTGCTTTTTAACTTCTTAAGTTCTTTATATATACTGGATAATAGCACTCTATCAGAGATAAGGTTGATGAAGATCCTTTTCCAGTCTATAGGCTGTCATTTTGTTCTAACTACAGTGTCCTTTGCTTTACAGAAGCTTTTCAGTTTCATGAGGTCCCGTTTATTGATTGTTGCTCTTAGATCCTGTGCTATTGGTGTTCTTTTCAGGAAGTTGTCTCCTGTGCTCTTCCCCAATTTTTCTTCTAACGGATTTAGTGTGTCTGGCTTTATATGGAGGTCTTTGATCCATTGGACTTTATTCTCCTCTGCATAAAACTAAATTCCAAGTGGATCAAAGATCTCCACATAAAACCAGACTTCTTATAGGCTTTCTAGACTGGTCATCAAGTTATCTCACACTGTGACTCCACCGCCATGAACCTCACTTCTAGCCACTCCCACTCTTTAGTGTTTGGTTGCCTTTGCTTTCTCTGTGAGTGTCATGTGTCTAGAGAGTAAACTAGTACTGCTGCAGTCTGCATCTTCAGAGGCTAATGCCAATATTGGCATTTAGACAATGGACAGTCTACAACTATAATAACAACTAATGAACAAACAGAGACTCACTGACAGCTGATAGAATTTGGTTAATACCTTCTCAAGGGGTCTAGTAGGCCCAAGTATGGCAAACCTGGCTCTGGCAGGCCTGACTTTTTCCCAATTCCGTCTGCCTTGCTAAACTGTTAGATTATATTGCTAAAGCTAGATCTCTTCTCTTATTTGTCTTCTTCCTCCCACTAAGGCTGACCACAAAGGTCCAGCTATCAAAGTACTGAGGTCCAACAATAAAAAGCCCCCTTTTGGCTACCTTAATTAACATGACCAATCAATCAATCAAACAAACAAACAAAATCCAACCTATCCTAACATGGTTAGCTTATGGGCCAGGTCTGTCTCCTCTCTATGCAGAGGCAGTCATTTGTCATTCCAGGTCAATATCCCTTCTGCTTTTCTCTGGTTCCTTTCACTCTTCTCTCTAGTCTCCTATCTCCTCCTGTTGTCTCTTTCCTTTCTCCCTCAGGGGCAAATGCATCTCCTTTGGGCTGAGAACTTACTCTTGGGATGTCTTGTGCCAACTTCAAGGTTCTTTAACATCTATCATTAAGTTTCGTGCAGCCCTAAATAAGAATATTCATCTAGATTAAAGAGCTACATATTCACTTATGCTATTTAAGTGATACTTATGAGTGGTTTCTCATTTTATTCCTCATGTTCTATCCTTTTATTCTGTGTGGTGTTCCTACACATTGCTAAGATCTGTGTGCAATACACAGATTGTGGTGGAAATATGGAAAGGCAAATGTCAAGTAAGTCGTAAAAAAGTGGGACAGATAATGTAGAGATATACATGCTTAGTAGGAATTTTACTGAGTGCAATGTTGTATTAAAGGTAGGTGGACACTGGACATCCACTTATACAGCTCATTCTAAATGAAAATATAGTATTTCTTCTCACCTTCAGTGAAAGCTTTATGAACGTTGACATCTGCTTGAAATGCTCACATGTGTTTTCACGGCACATATTTACCGTGTGTCTCTTCTTCCTTTCCACTGAGAAAGCAACATACACAGGTAAGGAGGTTTCAGCTATGAATTTACAGCTCCATCTCAATCTTTCCATACACATTTATATATGTGTATAATTGCATGTGTTTGACAATTCATAAAATACAATTTTTTAAAATTTCGACACTATAAATATAATTGTTTGCAAGACCATTTTTCATGGGAAGAGAAGGCATTTTGAAAGCAATTTATAGTTCATAATGTATGCTAAAATAAAAATTTAATACAAAACAAAATAAAAAATAAAGTCATTTATTTATAAGCCACTCTTTAAAGTATTTAATTTGGGTTTTGTAGGGGTGTGTGTGTGTGTGTGTGTGTGTGTGTGTGTGTGTATTTGTGTGTGCTGATATCTGAATCCAGGGACTTGTGCATACAAAGGAATTATACAACCATGGCCTGGTACTCCAAGTTTTGAAAATACAACCTTCAATACACATTATCTTTTTCAAAACTCCACGGAAAATTTTAGAGGTTAGTTTTCTAAACTATGATCTGTTCTTGTCTTCTGTTTCTGGCTATGCTATGCTGTGTAATTTTATTGACCATTTTTGATAGATAAGATTTAGCATTCACCGTTTGAAAGGTCACGCTTTCCCTAAAACAATCTTAAATCCTCAGATGTTTGATACAACAGAGTCAATGTTTTGTAGCAAAATATAAAAACAATTTGTGTGTTTTATTTTTAAGTATAGGTCAAAGAATACAGAGTAAAAATCTAGGGATGTAGCACACAACATGAGAACTACAGTTAATGCAAGCATACTATATTATGAATTTTTATTCAGTAGCAAATTTAGATTTTTTTAAAAAAGAAACATAACTATATGAGAAAGTGAATATATTAATAGGATTGATAATACTAAGCATAAATCATCTTGTAGCACACTGGATAATCCCCAATATATTTCATAGTAATATTTCATTTTAAAACCCACTCAATTGCTTTTGGAATTTCAAAATAAAAACTGATAGGGCTAAGCATGTTAGTTGTCGATAATCTGATCATCATTCAACTCCATCAGATAATGTCATAATGAAAAAAATATCTTTTAAGGTATGATATAGGGAAGATACCAGGAGAACATGGCCCACTGAATCAGCTAAGCAGGGCTCCTGTGGGCTCAACAGAGACTGAAGCAGCAAGCATGCGGCCTGCATGGGTCTGCACCAAGTCCTCTGTGTATACATTATGGTTGTTAACTTGGTGTTTTTTTGTGGGATTTCTAACAGTGGGAACAGGTGTGTTTCTGACTCTTTTGCCTTCTTCTTTTGGGACTCCTTTCCTCCTATTGGGTTGCCTTGTACAGCCTTTATAAAACAGCTTTCCCTTTATCTTATTATATCTTGTTTGGTCCTGTTTGTTGTTGTCTTTTGGAGTCCTGCTCTTTTCTGAAGGCAAAATAAAAAGGGTCTGGGAGAGAGGGGTGGTGAGAAGGTCTGAGGGGAGTGGGGCCAGAGAAACTGGTCAAGATGTAACATATGAGAGAAGAAACTTTATTCAATATTTTAAAATTAGACATGTTCCTAATAATTTGTTTTCCTATCTCGCTCCTCCCTTTTCTTCCATCCTTCTCTTGTCCCTCTCTCTGTCTTTCCTCTTTCTCTCTCTCTTCTCACTTGATGAGTCTTGGGAATTAAGCAGAGACTCGCATGCTGTGCAAACAGCTCTACTATTCAGGTCCACTCCCAGCTCCCTAATTATTTCTTAAATAGAATCTTTTATATTTCCCCAGGCAGTTTTTAAGACAAGAGTCTTTAAAGTAATCATTTAAACATAAAGAAATTCTGTGACAACTCTGTCCACAACTAATAAATAAATTGGTCCCACATGGTGCCACTATAAATTGGCTAAAATCTGTCTAGGCACTATCAAGGATTTTCATCTTAGGTCTCTGATCTGTATTCAGCCGAAGAATGAAACCCCCAAGAGAACAATTTTTTTTCTCTCTCTCATTTTCTATTTCTGCAAAAAAAAAAATCCAGATCAAATGAATGCTTGTCCCAGATGGTCAGTGCTGTTACTTCATATAAAGTTGGATTTTCAGCCCTTGTACATGTGGATTAAGTCTTGAATGAACACAGTTGTTCTGAATTAGTGTGGAATATAGTCACTCTTTGAAATGGTCCTTTGGAGGCTTTTTCTTTGCTGAGGGGACCAATATTAAGTGGGCCTTGTTATTTGATATTATTAGTTGCATTTTAATATGGCACCAACCTAACACATAGGTCTCAGGTGAGCTTTCAAAAGACCCTGCTAAAACTGAAAGTGTAAGTGGATTGTTAAAATGAGGAATGACTGCTCACTTTTCTCCTCATAGTAGCCTTCATTCTCACCCTTCTTTTTCATATATAGAGGTATCTGAGAAATGTACAGCTATAGCACCCTCAACAAATCCACTTTCAATGTCCCACCACAAAGCATTAAGCTGAAGACCCAGAAATGCCTCTATGAACAGAACTTTTAACACTTAGTCACAGGGAGCAGATGTATGTTGGCTTCACATGTTTTATGCCTTTTATATACAATTTTAAAAACACCAAAATAAGTTTCTATTTGACTCCTATCCCCAAACACACTGAAATACAGCTAACAAAATCCAATAAATTTAACTATATGACCTAACACAGCATTCAGCTATTGCATTTATTAGGCTTCACACTAAGAATGGATGTTTGGTGCAACCTGGAATGGACATCTACCAAGTAGCCTAGTGAGACTTAACAAAGTTTATGTACTAGAAGTAGTATACAGTGAAACTAAAGAGAATGATTGGAGCAAGGGTGCCTTGACCTAATATACACATGTCGATGTTTGATCTCTGATTAAATAATATGAAATGACTCCATCTTCATATATAGAACTAACACTGCTATAAAGGCATGTCAAGAGGCCACTTTTCTTCTCCTTCTCTGAAAAGGCATAATAGATTCTAAGTGTGAAGAACAGGACCCCACCAAATTTTAAATTACCTCTTTCTATGTGTTTTATGATTACTATAGGAATTGACAAAGACACTGTACCTTCAATCCAGGATATGGACTTCTGACTTAAGTTTTTTGAGTCAGAAGATCATGGCATGACTAGAGCAGGTGAGTGTTCCTCAGACCCCAGCAATTCTCATCTTCAGTAGAGATTATTTCTCATGCTGCTGTGAAGTACCTGAAATAATTTTTAAGGATCTGGAAGCCTCATGAAAACATGTAATGAGAAAGATGATTTACAATCAATCATTTGTGTGTTGGGGAGTGCCACCACAGAATTAACAGCTGTTCTTCAGTTTTGATATCCAGCAAGATTTCAGCATCTTCACCTTGCTTGAATAGATGTGTGCCTGAGTTGCAACTAAGTTATAGTGGGCTATTTCGCATGATGAACATAATAAAAGATTGGGAAGTGAGAGCAAGAATTCAAGGTTAAGTAATGTACATACTGTTGACCTATCACAATGACAGAAGTCGAAATTATGGTTTATAATGACATAATAGGAGCTATTATTTCTTCCAGAAGAAAAGGAAAAGGAATGGAGTGAAATGGTCACATGCTATAATAGGGGCTATTTAGGTCAAACACAGACAAAAGTTCAACATGAAGAACATTTAAACAAGTGTCTTCTGGAAGATTGAGCTGGGCTTCTATTCTGTAAGGAACAGTAAAGTCTTCCACATGCTAAAATGACTCTGGGTAGTTTTTTATTTTTTATTTTTATTTTTGTGAGGCAAGCTTTCTCCCCAGCCACGATATTTGCATTTATCATTATAATAATTATTATTGTTTATTACCACTTTTTCACTTTGTATTCCAGCTACAGGCTGCTCCCTCATCTCCTCCCAATCCCACCCTCCTTCCCTTTTCTACCTCTATGCTCCTCCCCTAGTCCACTGATAGGGGAGGTCCTCCTCCCCTTCTATCTATCCCTCGCCTATCAGGTCTCATCAGGAATGCCTGCATTGTCTTCCTCTGTGGTCTGGCAAGGCTGCACCCCACAGGGGGAGGTGTCAGAGAGCTTGCCACTGAGTTCATTCCAAAGACAGCCTCTGCTCCCTTTACTGGGAAATTCACTTGGAGACTGAGTCTATGGGCTACATCTGAGCAGGGGTTTTTAGGTCCTCTCCAAGCATGGTCCTTGGTTGGGGTATCAGTCTCTGCAGGGTCTCCAGGGCCCAGTTTTTTCTTTGGCTCTGTTGGTCTCCTTTTGGAGCTCCTATCCCCTCCAGGTCTTTCTATCTCCCCATTCTTTCATAAAATTCCATATACTCTGCCCAAAGTTTGGCTATGAGTCTCAGCCTCTGCTTCCATACCTCAATCAGTAGAGTATTTCAGAGGCCCTCAGTGGTAGGCTCCTGCCCCATCTCTTTCTTCTCCTGCTTCTGATGTCTATCACATTTGTCCTTCTGAATGAGAATTGAACATCTTCCTTAGGGGCTTCCTTGTTGTTTAACTTCTTTAGGAGTGTAGATTTTAGTATGTTTATCCTATATTATATGTCTAATAACCACTTAGGAGTGAGTATGTACTATGTGTGTCTTTCTGCTTCTAGGGTTACTTCACTCAAGATGATCTTTTCTAGTTCCACCATTTGCCAGCACATTTAATGAATTTCCTTGTTTTTAATAGCTGATTAGTATTCCATTGTATAAATGCCCTACAATTTCTGTATCCATTCCTCAGTTGAGGGACCTCTAGGTTGTTTCCAAATTCTGACTATTATGATTAGTGCTGCTATGAACATGGTTGAGCAAATGTCCTTGTTGTATAGTTCAGCATATTTTGGATATATTGGTCTTAAGGTAGCACTAACTGTCTGAGAAAGTGCCAGATTGGTTTTCAAAGTGGTTGTATAAGTTTAGATTCCCATCTGCAGTGGAGGAGGGTCCTCCTTTCTCCACATCTTCTCCAGTATGTGTTGTTACTTGAGTTTTTGATCTTAGCCATTTTAATGGGTGTAAGGTGAAATCTCCAGGTCATTTTGATTTGCATCTCCCTGATGACTAAGGATGTTGAAAAAGCATACTTCTTCTGATTTTACAGAGCTACAAACTTTCTTTATTTTAAAAGACATGTCAGCCAGTTGTGGCAGCACACCCCTGGAATCCCAGCACTTAGGAACAGGAGAGAGCAGGATCAGGCTCCTCTTCAAAGTCATTCATGGCTACCCTGAGAATTTGAAGCCAGCTTAGGCTACGTGTCTCAAAAAAAGAAAGCAGTTGATTGATTAATCAACAAATGGACAAGCAATGTTTGTGAAACTAAGGGTGATTAAATTCAGTCACACTGCAAAACCTAACATCATTGCAGAATATTGATAGAGATGCATAATTGACTTTTCACATAAAATTAACTAGGTTATTAATGATTGATTTTCAAGTTTTCCATTGTTGAAAGTTACTGTAAGCAACCATGTTAATGCTATAAACAAACAATCAACATCAAACCATGTAAACAATATTTTGAAATCCTTTGTAAGGCTGAACCAGAAACATTGTCTTTGCCAGAACCAGGCATTGGGAGCATACAAAGGCCATTGTGGGGTTAATAATTCCCTTATCCCCTAACCTTTTCTTTTCTTTCTTTCTTTCTTTCTTTCTTTCTTTCTTTCTTTCTTTCTTTCTTTCTTTCTTTCTTTCTTTC
>NW_026585689.1:5879992-5936286 GCF_907164565.1 Psammomys obesus | reverse complement strand
TTCCTTCCTTCCTTCCTTCCTTCCTTCCTTCCTTCCTTCCTTCCTTCCTTCTTTCTTTCTTTCTTTCTTTCTTTCTTTCCTTCTTCCTTTCTTTCAAAGTATTTTAGTATTTTTTTTTTATTTAAAACTATGTTTATAGTGGCTTTCTTTGTAATAAAAAGGAACCGGAAACAACCCAGATGCTCCTCATCAGAAGAATGGATAAAGAAACTGCGGCACATCTACACAGTGGAATACTATTCGGCAATTAAAAACAAGAAAATCATGAAATTTGCAGGCAAATATATGGACCCGAAAAAGTAACCCAGGCCTAGAAAGACAAGCATGGTATATACTCACTTATAAGCAGATATTAGCCATATAATACAAGATAACTATACTACAATCCACAGACCTAAAGAAGCTAAGTAACAAGGAAGACCCTAGGGAGAATACTTTATTCTCATTCATAAGGGCAAATAGAATAGACAACAGAAGCAGCTGAAGAGAGGAAACAGGACAATGGGAGTCTACCATAGATGAAAGACACCACTCACCAGGGAATCAAAGCATATGCTGAGACTCACAGCCAAACTTTGGGCAGAGTGCTGGGATTTTTATGGAAGAGTGTTCATATGGGGGGTGACAGAAGGAGCCAGATTGGATGGGACCTCCACAGGAAGAACAACAGAGCCAACAAATCTGGGCCCAGGGGCCTCTATGGAGACTGATGCATGGAGAGGACCTAGACCCCCTGCTCAGATGTAGCCTATAGGCAGCTTAGACTCCATGTGGTCCTCTTCATAAGGGAAGCTGGAGCTGTCTCTGACATGGACTCTGATGCCTGCTCCCTGATCACTTTCCCCTGGTGGGATGGCCTTGCCAGGCCACAGAGGAAGAGGATGCAGCCAGTCCTGATGAGACTTGATAGACTAAGGTCTGTTGGTAGGGGAGGGGGACTCCCCCTTTCTGAGGCTAGGGGAGGGGGATAGGAGAGAAAGAGGGAGGAGAGTTGAAGTGGAATGAGATGAGGGAGGGAGATATGATTGGGATGTAAATTGAATACATTATTTTACTTTCAATGGAAGCTAGAGAGAAGAAGGGACCATGACATGAACCAAATTATTTTTTCTTAATATTTAAAATAATTCTCTCATATAATACATGCTGACCACAGTTTTCCTCTCTCCACTCCTCCCAGCTTCCCCCTAGCCCACCTTCCCTATGCCCCAGATCTGCTCCTCTCTGCTTCCTTTCACAAAAGAGCAGGCCTCCAAGAGCCAAAACCCAACCACGACTAAACAAGATACAGTAAGACAAGGCAAAGCCCTCATATAGTGGATGGAAAAGGCAACCCAATAGGGGAAAAGGAGTTTTAAAAGGAGGCAAAAGAGTCAGAGACACCTGCTCTCACTATTAGGACTGCCACAGAAATAGTAAGCTAACAGTCATATACACAGAGAACTTGGAGCAGGCTGAGCCATACTTGCTGCTTCTGTCTCTGTTGAGCCCATACGAGTCCTGCTTCGCTGATTCGGTTGACCATGTTCTCCTGGTCCATCCCCTCTGAATCCTACAGTTTCTCCCGCAGACTTTGGCAGGGTTTCTCAGTTTCATAGACTGGGTTCTCCTTGGAGACCTCTAATTTAGGCTCTCTCTGCATAATGTCTGGCTCTGGGTCTCTGATAAACCAAATCCTTATGCACTTTCTCTCAAGATGATTTATATCATACCATCACTAATTAAAACAGAATTCATAAGTGGAGGTTGTGACACTGCAAAGATTCAGTCAGTAAGTTAAAAAGAGAAATTATCACCACTGCCCAGTGGAGACATGAAAAGCTGAACTAATATGAGCTTAACAGTTTTAAGTATCTCCCGATCTGATTTGATAGGCTCTGCCTTTTCATCTGCTGGTGATTGGTGTGCATCTGTATGTAATGTGGTTTTAAAAGAGGGATTTCTTTACTTCCTATGACCTATTAATTTCTGACTTTTGACATTTAACTTTGGCTTCCCCTCAGCCCCTTTCTTGAATTTGGACCATAAGCATTGAGTATTGTATGTTACCTTTAGTTTCCTGATTTTGGTGCACACCAGGGCCTATGCGGTGTCATAAGTTCTGGACTGCTCATGTTGTTCTCTCCTGTGAGACCCCTCATTATAAGACACTCTTGACTACTCTCACTTCCAAAAAAGAGAGAAAGCAAGGGTTGTGGGAAACCAAGTCCTGATAAGCATCTGCATATAGTTCTGAGGTAAAAAGAATCCTTGTTAGGAAAAGGAAAGCATGCCCCTCCCCAAGTCCATTGATAGGGGAGGTCTTCTTTTCCTTCTTTCTGATCCTTGTCTATTAGGTCTCACCAGGAGTGGCTGCATTGTCTTCCTCTGTGGCCTGGTAAGGCTGCTCCCCCCTCAGGGTGAGGTGATCAAATAGCATGCTTGGAGGAGAGGGAGGAAGGGAGGGGTTGGGAGGGGAGGAGGGAGAGAGGGAGCTATAGGGGGGATACAAAGTGAATAAAGTGTTATTAATAAAAAATTAAAAATAAATAAATAAAATGGAAAAAAAAGAAAAAGAAAGCAAGTTATAGTGGACAGAGGAGGAAAGATTTTTCTGTAGATCAGTCTGCTCATCTTCTTCAGAGTCATTGAATTAGGGCTGATGGTTCCTGCTGAGGACAACAGTAAAGGAGAGAATCTGATGCTGAATTTTAGAGAAGGATATCTCAGAATTTATTTCTACAAATAATAGCAAGGCTAGACTTTTACTTTCCCCTGTCTTTGAGACATAGTTTTTATTTTGAGGAACACTGTATTTCCTTTTTACTTAGTTCACAGTCTTGCAGGTATTTGTTCTAAAGGTTTTATTGTACTACATACTTTCTCAGGGTCTATGTGGTGGAAATACGGTTTATGTGAATGTCAGTATGAAGAAGGAAAATGAATCTAGGGAATTTTTCAGAGCATTTTTATTTCTGACTTAACCATAACATTAAAAACCAACAATGTACTATGTTCGGTCAATAAGGCACACAAGGCATTTGCCATGGCTTGGAATTTCTCATAGACAAATAGGATAATATAAAAAAGATTGGTACCAGGGAATAAATTTAAACTTAGGAGGCATTTTAAAAAAGTAATTTAAAATTTTAGCACTAAGCAGAATCAAATTATTAGGAACCCCTCAGGCTCTATTTGTCTAGAATTATAGATTCTGGATAGAACAAGATCTCATAGGGTACTTGGTCCACTGCTCATGTGATGTTTAAATGCCCTTATATCATCCAAAATAATTATAAAATCATAGCTTGAAATTTCTCATTTGGGGCTAAGTCCACTGAATTTTTAACAGTTCTACTTCTTAGAAATGGTTTTTAAAGAATATTTTTAAAATGCCTTTCTTATAATTTAACCTTTACTCTGCCCTCTGGAACCATACAAAGTTAAGTTAACTTCTTTGACACTGGAAGTCTTATAATTAATTATGGAGTCCTGTTTGACACTAACATATTTCTCAAAAATTGGATGCTAAGCTAGATGGCCTCCAAATGAAGAGATTTATCATGATGACTTGCTTAGTAATGCCTCATAATTAATGCTTAGGAAATTGGATGTGGTTTATTATTCTTTTTGCATATTAGTACATCAGTGTAAAATGCATTATGATGGATGTTCTGAATTACCATTAACTTACTCCCAGGAGACAGAACAGATGCATCTATTGCCAGAGATGTACCAGCATATTTCTAAGATGAGCTTTTGAAAGCATGAATATATTTTTTTGTCACCTAATCAGAAGGAATATTAGTTGCAGTGTGCAAAACAGTATAATAAGAGAAAAGCCATCAAATCGTTGCATTAAATAATATGAAGGAGAGTAGTCAGGGAGCTTCTAATGAGGGGCTCTATAGCAGTGTCAAGCACGGGGCAGATTCACCACTGCACATGGTATGACCCTGACTGTCGTAATCCCAGAAACACAAACTTGCCAGCTACACAAGTCAAGTCAGTTCTTGCAATGGATCCTCAGGACCAAGTTTGGAAATGATCTGTGGTTGTAAATGTTTGCAAAATGATGTGAGGGTCACAGATTGCACCGGAGAAACTTGTGGAAGAATTAAGACCCCTTTATGCCTTGATTTTTAAAAGCACATTTTGAACGTATGTATTTTGAAAATCCTCCTCCTCTCCACTTCTTCCATGATGTTAAATATTTTCTAATGCTTTAGTCATTACAACATATTTCTACTGCTACCATACAACCATACACTGGAAATTCAGTATATTATAGAATGAAAGGAAGGGAAAAGGAGAATTTATTATACTTAGAATTTTGTAATTTTAGATCCTTATAGTGCCTATAATCTAGGGTACCATATTTTCTCTCTTAGCACATTACTAGAATACAACTATATGTAAGAAATGCACTTGTCAATGTCTTACTCTCTGTTACAAGTTAAGTTACCCATGAATTGTTCTTTTTAAAAATTATTATTAAGCTACTAATCTCTAATGCCTTATGTCCATCACATAAGACATTTATTTAGCCAGTTTTAGGTTCAAACCAATAAATTCTTATTGTAGCATTATTTTTCTTTGTATAAGTATAGACAGCTCATTACTTTAACTCATCATAATATTACTCAGGTAAATATACAACTTCTTTTTCCATACTTAAGCAGTAGCCTAGAAAATAAATTGTGATCACTATAATTAGATCAAAGTACATTTTTTTTATTATACTCAAGAGATGACTTGATCATTTTCCAGAAGTGTTAATTTCCTTTTCAGATACCACCATTTAAATGGCCCAGGTTACTTGTTTCTATTGATTTTATTAGGCTGTACTTCAAATGATGATGTCTTATCACTAAACCAAATACATGGTTGCATAGTCTTCCTGGGAAATCTAGTAAGAATCAACAAACTGCAACAAAAACCTAGACTCTTGGTGGGAAATCCATGATGTAAGTGACGTTTACAGTTAGACAAGTTAGGCATGTCATTCAATCCTCTTGTAACCTCACCAAAGATTAATGTAATTATTCACCCCAAGTCTGTAAATGAAATGGTAATAGCTAGCCCTGTAAAGTTGTATATTAAATATTATCAAGCCCTTTGTGATATAATGTTTCCACCAAGCCTCACAGTACCAGTAGATGATGACAGGTGGTGACTTTTAACCTTTAGATGAAGAGCAATTCTTTAAATGTGGTTTACTTGGTGGCAGCATCAGCATCTCCTCGGAGTGTCATGGAAATGCAATAACATTGTGCTACTTGCCAGGAATGCTGAGTCAGTACTGTCAAATTTCTGTTTTTATCTTGTATATATCAATGCTTTTCCTCATCATGTGATTTGTCCCTCTCTAAGTCCACTGATAGGGGAGGTCCTCTTCCCCTTCCATCTGATCCCAGTTTATCAGGTCTCATCAGGACTGGCTGCAATGTCCTCTTCTGTGGCCTAGCAAGGCTGCCCCTCCCTTGGGGGCAGAGAGGTCAAAGAGCCTGCCACTGAGTTCATGTCAGAGACAGTCCCTGTTCCCTTTACCAGGGTACCCACTTGTATAATGAGCTGCCATGGGCTACATCTGAGCAGGGGTTCTAGGTTATATCCATGCATGGTCCTTGGCTGGAGAATCAGTCTCAGAAAAGACTCCTGTGACCAGATATATTTGGTCCTTGTGATGCTCCCATCCTCTCCAGGCTTTACTAACTCCCCCTTTTTTCATATGATTCGCTGCACTCTGCCCAAGGTTTGGTTATGAGTCTCAGCATCTGCTTTGATACACTGCTAGGTAGAGTCTTTCAGAGGCCCTCTATGGTAGGCTCCTGTCCTGTTTCTTGTTTTCTCCTACTTCCAATATCCATTCCATTTGTCTTTCTAAGTTAAGATTGACCATCTTACCCCAGAACCTCCTCCTTGTTTAGCTTCTTTAGGTGTACAGATTTTAAATATGTTTATCCTATCTTAAATTAATGAACAACAAATGAATGAATTAAATGCAATCTCCAAAGCCAATGAAGAACTCAGTTGAGAGGAAGAGGACTTGCAGGAGGAGGAGGAGGCAGAAGAGGAGAAAGCAGTAGAAGACAAAGGAGGAGGAGGATAAGGAGGATGAGGAGAAGAAAGATAAAAGGATTATTTTTGGCTTGGGGTATGAGTGAAACAAAGCTGCAATTTTACATTCAACAGAAGAACTAGCATTCAGCAGCCTTCAGCACCCCCAGCAGTGCCCTTAGGAGGAAAGTAGAGCTACTCAGGCAAGTCAGAGTTTATCCTAGGAACTTGGTGCGGACCTCCCGCCTCTACAGCAATTTCTTCACCAGGATTCCCCTTCTAAATCTCTTCTGATTGAGGTAACATGAAGATATTTTTCTTAGTCCATTTATGCTAATGTAGCAAAATGATTTAAACTAGAGAGATTATGAACAACAGAAATATGTTCCTCAGAGTTCTGCAGCTTGAGAAGTTCAGGAACAAAGCCCCAGCAAATTCTCTATCTTTGGACTTCCGTCTTTTTGGATTTTTAGAAAGAGCTAAGGTGTAAACTTGCCATAATCCTCCTGCCTTTGTCTCCTAAGTGCCAGGATTGCAAATGTTAGCAGCATGCACCCCTTGGATTGCTTTTATAAGCTACTAAAACATATCTGAGGACTCTGTCTTCAACCTAAAAATGTCCTTAAAGCTACTCCTTCTAATACTATCATTTTTCAAGTTTTGCTTCAAAATATGAATTTTAGGAGTACCATAAACATTCGGTATTTGGCAAGGTTCTGTTGTCTACCTTTAAAGTGAAAATTGAGTAATACAATAATTGCATACCATTGATTGCAGGTAATCAAGTCCCAAAGAAAAATACATCTTTTGTTGATAATGTATGGAGGGCTTTAGTTATTATTGGATGATAGAATGTTTCCATGACAACCAATGGAAAAGTTATTTAAAGTATCTCTTGTGGTAATCCTAGAATGAAATCCTTTCAGGGAAAAAAAAAAAAAAAAACAGCTTTCATGAGTCAATGACTTTTCTAATAGTTCATTAATGGTGGTTCAATCTGAGAAGATTCTGAGTGGAATTGCTGCCTCTGAGGGTTCTACAGTGTTCTGAGGGTTCTGAAGGCCTGAAAACATCTTTGGCTGTCTCAAAATATCTATGTGCTTAGATGATGTCTGTTATACAAACACAGTGGAAAACGTATAAATTCAGAAACTTTGTGATTTTCAAGTGTTATATGATATTTAAAGATGGCTTCTGTGCCCTAGCGCTGTTCGGTTTTCTACCTTATATTCTGCTGCGAAGTTTCATTAGTTCAAAAGCTACCAATATCAAACTCTATTATACACCTCCAGTGGTTCTAAACATAATTCAAAAAGATACATTCTTAGCCATTTAAAATCTACTTATTTTCCATACTCTATCAATTTCCTCTCAGAATCTGATAATCATACATAAGAAAAATCTTTTTGCTATTAAAGACATTGAAACTTTCCAGATGGTGGCAACGGGTACTGTGGGCTACTGATTCATATCAGCATGCAGTATTAATAATCCTAAACATGCAAGTCTCTTTTGAATGTCTATCTCCCTAGAAGTTTTCTTACATTCCTATCATTGTCAGTAAGAGTCTCCAAGTCATACAGTTGGATAGTCTTATTCTGTGAGGCTTTTCCTCTGCATATCTGTTAAGTTGTTTCTCAGATAAAACTTATCTAATGCTCACTATGTTGTTGCTTTCACTTTCTTGACATTTTTTTTTCTTAAAAAAAAATACAGGATAACCACACTACAATCCACAGACCCAAAGAAGCTAATTAACAAGGAGGGCCCAAGGGAGGATGCTTAATTCTCATTCAGAAGGACAAACACAATAGACACCGGACATGCTAGGGAACATGTTGGGAGCCTTCCATCAAAGTCCTCTGAAAACTCCAACTAGCAGGGGATCAAAGCAGATGCTGAGACTCACAGACAAACTTTGGGCAGAGCACAGAGAGTCTTATGGAAGACTGGGAGGATAGAAGGACCTGGAGGGGTCAGAAGCTCCACAAGAAGAACAACAGAGCCAACAAATGTTGGCCCAGGAGGGGCCTATGGAAACTAACGAAGCAACCAAACACCATGCATTAAGAGGGCCCATGGCCCTTGCTCAGATGTACCATATAAGCAGCTCAGTCTCCATGTAGTCACCTAATTAGGAGACTAGTGACTCTCTCTGCCATGAACTCTGCTGCCTGCACTTTGATGACTCCTCCTGGGCTAGGAGGCCTTACCAGGCCTCAGAGCCAGAACATGCAGGTAGTCTTGAAGAGACTTGATAGTCTAGAGTTAGTTGGTAATGGAAGAGGGCTCCTCATTTCTGAAGACTAGAGGAGAGGAATTGGTGGGAGGTAGGAAGGAGGATGAAACCAGAAGGATGTCAAGGAGGGGGCTATGCTTGGGATACAAAATGAATATATTAATAAAAAAAGAAGAAAATGAAAAAAAATCAGTTGGATGTAGGTGTGGTGAAGATTTATTTGCATTTGGTGGGCTGCTGATTTTTTTCTGCTGGCAGTCCTTTGCCTTACAGAGAAGCTTTTCAGTTTCACGATGTGCCATTAATTGTTGATCCAAAAGCCTGTGCTGTTGGTGTTCTGTTCAGGAAGTTGTCTCCTTGTGCCAATAAGTCCAAGGCTCTTCTCCACTTCCTTTTTTAATTAGATTTGGTGGATCTGGTTTTATGTTGAGGTCTTTGATCCACTTGGACCTGATAAATATGGATCTATTTGCAATTTTTCTCCATGAAGACATCCAGTTAGATCAGCACCATTTGTTGAAGATTTTTTTTTTTTTTTTATTGTATGGTTCTGGCTTCTTTTTCAAAACTCAGGTGACCATAGGTTTGTGTGTTTATTTCTGGGTCTTTGATTCAATTCCATTGATCAACAAGTCTGTTGCTATGCAATCCCATGCGGGTTTTTATTACTATTGCTCTATAGTACAGCTTGAAATCAGGGATGGTGATACCTCCAGACGTTCTTTTATTGTAAAGAATTGTTTTAGTTATCCCTGGTCATTTATTTTTTTCATATGAAATTGAGAAATGTTCTTTCAAGATCCATAAAGAATTGTGTTGGTATTCTGATGGGAATTGCACTGAATCTGTAGATTGCTTTTGGTAAAATGGCCATTTTCACTATGTTGGTCTGACCAATCATGAGCATGGGAGATCTTTCCATCTTCTGATATTTTTTGCAAATTCCCTTCTTTAAGGACTTGAAGTTCTTGTCATACAAGTCTTACTTTGCTTGCTTTTACAGAGTTACACCAAGATACCTTGTATTATTTGTGGCTATTGTGAAGGGTGTGTTTCCCTCATTTCTTTCTCAGGCCAATCATCACTTGTATATAGGAGAGCTACAGATTTTTTGAGTTTAATTTTTTTATCCAGCTACTCACTGAAGGTGTTTTTCACCTGTAGGAGTTCTCCGGTAGAATTTTTGGGGTCATGCATGTATACTATTGTATCATCTGTAAACAGTGATACTTTGACCTTTTGGATTTGTATCCCCTTGATCTCCTTTAGTTGCATTATTGCTCTATCTATATCTTCAAATACTATACTGAATAGATTTGGATATAGTGGACAGTCTCGTCTTCGTCCTGATTTTAGCGGAATTGCTTTAAGCTTCTCTCTGTTTAATTTGATGTTGGCTATTGGCTTGCTGTCTATTGCCTTTATTGTGTTTGGGTATGCACCTGAGCTTGTGGAGTTTTGTGGAATAGTGGAAGGAAGGATTGAGGGAGCCAGAGGAGTCAAGAACACCACAAGAGGATCTACAGAGCAAACTAACCTGGGTCCATGAAGGCTCACAGAGACTGAACCACCAACCAAAGAACTTGTATGGGCTGGACCTAAACTCCCTACACATATGTATCAGATGTCCAGCATGGTCATTATGTGGGTCCTCTAATAACAGGAGTGGGGGTTGTCTCTGACTCTGTTGCCTGCCTTTGGATATCATTTCTCTAGCTGTGCTGCCTTGTCTGGCCTCAGTGGGAAAAGATGTACTTATTCCTTCTGTGATTTAAGGTACATAGGTACCCCTTAGGATATTCCTCTTCTCTGAGATGAAAGAGAGGGTAGTGTGGGTATGTGTGTGTGGGTGGACTGATGGCAGGACTGGGAGGGAGGGAGGAGACTGAGATCAGACTGTAAAGTGATCTTTAAAAATCAGGTAGGTTTAGTGTGTCTGGTTTTATATTAAGGTCTTTGATCCACTTAGACTTTAGTTTTGTCCAAGGTGATAAGTATGGATATTTCTACATGTAGACATCCAGTTAGACCAGTACCATTTGTTGAAGATGCTGTCTTTTTTCCATTGAATGGTTTTGGCATCTTTGTCAAAGATCAGGTGTCCATAAGTGTGTGGGTTTATTTCTGGGTCTTCTATTCAATTCCATTGATCCGCCAGTCTGTTTCTATGCCAGTACCATGCAGTTTTCAGTATTGTTGTTCTATAGTACAGCTTGAGATCGTTGATGGAGATCCCTCCAGAAGATCTTTTATTGTAGAGGATTGTTTTAGCAATTATGGGTTTCTTGTTATTCCATATGAAGTTGAGAACTTTTCTTTCAAGGTTTGTAAAGAATTGTGTTGGTAATTTGATGGGAATTGCATTGAATCTGTAGATTGCTTTTGGTAAGATGGCCATTTTTACTATATTATTTCTGCCAAGCCATGAGCATGGGAGATCTTTCCATCTTCTGATTTCTTCTTCTAATTCTTTCTTCAGAGACTGGAAATTTTTTTTCATACAGAGGTCTTTTCTGAGACTGATACTCCAACCAAGGACCATTCATGGAGATAACCTAGAACCCCTGCACAGATGTAGCCCATGACAGTTCAGTATCCAATGGGTTCCATAGCAATAGGAACAGGGACTGCCTCTGACATAAATTGATTGATCTTCTCTTTGATCACCTCCCCCTGAGGGGGGAGAAGCCTTACCATGCTACAGAGGAAGACAATGCAACCACTCCTGATGAGACCTGATAGACTAGGATCAGAAGGAAGGGGAGGAAGACTTTCCTTATCAGTGGTCTTGGGAAGGGGCATGGATGTAGAAGGGGGAGGGAAGGTAGGATTGGGAAAGAGAAAAGGAGGGAGCTACAGGGGAATAGAAAGTGAATAAATTGTAATTAATAAAAATAAAAATTAAAAAAAAATTACGTATGATTCTATTGCTGCAGACACCATACATGCTACAGACAGGATTTGGAGTAATCAAGCTGAAACCAACCTGGAAGTGTCCCCAGAGGATTAAGTCTCAAAGAGTCCAAATGCTCTATTGAAGATGCCACAGAAGAAACACAATCGAGTTCTACCTGTTGTAAAGCCTATCAATCACAACAATGGCCAGCCCACAAAATATCCTAAAGGGTGCCATAGAAGCACTTAAATTTTGGGAGTAACCAACAGCAATCTAATTGGTCTGAATGTTTTCTCAATAGGAGGAAATTATAGCCTGGTACTACAAAGCTAGCTAACTACCATGGTTGGTTAGGCCATGGAATCTAGAAGAAAGCCTAATATTAAAACTTTCCTAAACTGGTGTAATTTCTAGCTGCATTCTAAATGCTTATCCTTATACCCACAGATAACTAGTTTATTCTTACTCCTTATCATAATCTTATAGAACATTGAGACTATAACATAAAACCCCAATGACTTAAATTCAGAAAACAACTGACCTTGAAGTTTTCAACCTCAATTAATATATTTATAAAGCAACTCCTATATTAGGTTCTGGGAACACTGTGAAAGAAGGGGTGGAAAGATTGTAGGACCAAGAGGACAGCTGCGGTGATATATCCATATGTGACAGAGAAATCTCAACAATAGAGACAACTAAACATATAGTGGCAACACAGGTTGACATGTCAAAACCAGCATGGGAAACTGCACAAGAGCCCAGTGCTAGAAGAAGTGTTACAGGCAGTTAGTGGCTGCTGAAAGAAAGAGGATCAGTATTCTCAAGGGGAAAGCTTTCTGGCAGGTTATCAAGCCACAAGTAGTCTGTCTTAAAAACATATAAATATGAGGAAAACTAAATGGACTCAGCATACACACACACTTGTTCACACATGTGTATATACCTATTTTGCATATTTATATACAAAAGAAAGTCACTAATTTGCAAAGGAGTTGAGGGGGCATTAGAGCAGTTGGATGCAGAGAAATGGGGGTGCAAATGATGTAAATACAATGGCCATGTATGAAGTTCTCAATAAAAGCTAGTTTAAGAAGATTAAATGTGTAAATAAAAATAGAATTAAGTGTATGAAAAAATAAAATAAAAAAGCATTTCTGCCCTAGTAAGTTGCAGTCCAACCTGCAAGCCAGAAAAGCATTTAGGCTAACTGCAGATCATCACCTCTTCCTTCTCTCCTCCAAACCTAATTTTCTCGTCTTGCGCTCGGCTCTGTAACAGGCAACCCACTGTGGAATCCTCTCCCTCCTTGCTCTTATTTCCAGAAAATCACATATGCCTTCTCCTCCAATCTTCTTCCTGGCTCATTCAGTTGTTTCTGTACGCAACTCCAGCAGGTCAGAAAGACAGGTAGGCAGCTTCAGATATTACTCTCCCGTCTCTCCTCCAAATCCAGTGCCTCAATTTCATCACAAGCTGTGATCACCAGATCTTCTGGCCTCTCCTCACTCTCTTCTCTCATTACCAGTGGACTAAGCAGATCCTGTTGGAACATGATGCTATCTTATCTCCTGTGGATGCCTTGACTACCCCGACTTCCTCATAGGCCATCAACTTTCCTATGTTTAAACTCCTAATATTAAGAAGTACATTCTATTTGGACTCTGCAGTGGCAATAACTGGCAAGATCCTAGAAAAAGTTCATACCAGCCATCACACCCTCCTAAGAACTAGAGAGGGCAACAGAAACCAAGATAAAACAAAACATTCCCAAACCCCAACCACCCAAAAGAGACATGCTGAGATAGCAGCATCTCGAATTACAATTATCCCAAACTTAGGTGCTTAGATGCCAGCACAGAAAGAAAATCAACAACACACAATACACTATTTCTCAACTAGAATCCTGAAACACTTTTTTTTTTTAAACAGAAGAATGATTTTATTACATTATTTGTTCAATAACGTCAACTTGATTGATCTATATGTATCTCTTCATGGTTAAGTTTTTCAGCGGTCAAGTTTAGAGATCACTAGGGTGTAAGAATGACATTAGTTTTGACATTTTCTCTTTCTTTTGCTGTCTTTATTTTTATTTGAGCTTATGATTCCCCTCTCCAAAATTTTTCCAGCCCCTCCTCACTTCCTACTACACAACTTTAAGTTTTTTCCTCAAAAACACAAATTCTCAATAGGCAATCCCCTAAAACAAGAAAACAACATAAAGGGCTCACAGCCCAAAAACTTGCAACCAAATAAAAGTGCACACACAGAAAACAAGCAAACAAAAACAAAGAACTGTGAAGCCCATCGTATCTTGATAAACTATACTTGAACGTGAGTCTATTCTCATGGTTGAAAACCCATACTCTCCAATGAGTTCTCTACCAACAAGTATAAATCAAAATTTTGTTGTTAACCTTTACATTAGTGTCTACATTTTAATTCATTAGTTCATTAGTTCATTTTTAAAAAATATAACAAGAGAAAATATAATAAGAAAAAACAAAAGCTATCACCTCAAAGTTGGACAAGACAGTCTAACAGAAAGAAAAGTGCCAAAAGAGAGCACAGTACTCAGAGACATGCTTGTTTCCCCATGCAGAAAGCCCATTAAAACACTAAACTAGAAGCCACAATATAAGAGCAAAGAACCTAGTGACAATCTGTGCAGGCCTTGTGCATGTTGCTTCCGTGTCTGTGAGTTCATATGAGATTTTGCTTATGTTGATTTAGAAGGGCTTCATTTCTTGGTGTCCTCCATCCTCTCTGGTTCTTTTTTTTTTTAATTTTATTTTTTCTTATCAGTTACATTTTATTAACTCTGTATCCCAGCCGTGTCCCGATCCCTCATTCCCTCCCAGTCCCTCCCTCCCTCCCTCCTCTCCACCTTGCCCCTTGCCAAGTCCACTGATAGGGGGAAGCTCCTCCCCATTCATCTGATCCTGTTTTATCAGGTATCTTCAGGACTGGCTGCAAAGCTCTCCTCTGTGGCCTAACAGGACTGCTCCTCCCTTGGGGTGTGGGGAGGCCAAAGAGCCAGTCATTGAGTTCCTGTTAGAAATAGTCCTTGTTCCCCTCACTATGGGAAACCAATTGGTTACTGAGTTACCACAGGCTACATCTGAGCAGAGGTTCTAGGTTACATTCATACATGGTCCTTGGTTGCATGTCAGTCTCAGAAAAGACCCTGTGCCCAGATATGTTTGGTCCTTGTGGAGCTCCTATCCTTTCCTCATCAGACTAACTCCCCTTCTTTCTTATGATTCCCTGTACTCTGCCAAAGGTTTGGTCATGAATCTTTGCTTTGAAAACACTGCTAGTTAGAGTTTTTCAAACGCGCTCAGTAGACTCCTGTCAATGTTTAGTGTGTATCCCATCTGTCTTTCAAAACTAGGATTGATAATCTTACCCCATGTCCGCTCTCTTGATTATCATTTTTAGGTGTATAGATTTCATTATGTCTATCATACCTTATAGGTCTATATAAGTGAGTATATACCGTGTTTGTCTTTCTCCTTCTGGGATATTTTACTCAGGATGATCTTTTCTAGGTCCCACCATTTGCCTGCAAATTTCATGATTTCCTCCTTTTTGATTTCTGAGTAGTATTCCATTGTGTAAAAATACCACAATTTCTGTACCCATTCCTCCGTTGATGGGCATCTGGGTTGTTTCCAGGTTCTGGCTATTACAAATAAAGCTGCTATAAACATGGTTGAGCAAATATCCCTTTTGTGTACTTGAGCAAACTTTGGGTATATACCTAGCAGTGGTATAGCTGGGTCTTGAGGAAGCACTATTCCTAATTGTTTTAGAAAGCACCAGATAGATTTCCAGAGTGGTTGTACCAGTTTACATTCCCACCAGCAGTGGAGGAGGGTTCCCCTTTCTCCACAACCTCTCCAGCATGTGATGTCCCTTGAGTTTTCCATCTTGGCCATTCTGATGGGTGTAAGGTGATATCTCAGGGTCGTTTTGATTTGCATTTCCCTGATGGCTAATGAGGATGAGCATTTCTTTAAGTGTTTCTCTGCCATTCGATATTCCTCTGTCGAGAATTCTCTGTTTAGCTCTGTTCCCCATTTTTTAATTGGATTACTTGGTTTGCTGCTTTTCAGCTTCTTTAGTTCTTTGTATATACTCAATATTAGTCCTCTGTCAGATAAAGGGTTAGTGAAGATTCTTTCCCAATCTGTAGGCAGGCGTTTTGTTTTGATGACAGTGTCCTTTGCTTTACAGAAGCTTTTCAGTTTCATGAGGTCCCATTTATTGATTGTTGCTCTTAGAGCCTGTGCTGTTGGTGTTCTGTTCAGGAAGTTGTCTCCTGTACCAATGAGTTCTAGGCTGTTCCCCACTTTTACTTCTAACAGACTTAGAGTATCTGGTTTTATGTTGAGGTCTTTGATCCACTTGGACTTTAGTTTTGTGCAGGGTGATAAATATAGATCTATTTTCATTTTTCTGCATGTGGACATCCAGTTGGACCAGCACCATTTGTTGAAGATGCTGTCTTTTTTCCATTGAATGGTTTTGGCTTCTTTGTCAAAAATCGAGTATTCATAGGTGTGTGGGTTTATTTCTGGGTCTTCTATACGGTTCCATTGATCCTCCTTTCTGTTTTTATGCCAATACCATGCAGTTTTTATTACTATTGCTCTATAGTACAACTTGAGATCGGGATGGAGATACCTCCAGATGATCTGTTGTTGTACAGGATTGTTTTGGAGATTCTGGGTTTTTTGTTTCTCCATATGAAGCTGAGAATCTTTTTTTCAAGGTCTGTAAAGAATTGAGTTGGTATTTTGATGGGAATTGCATTGAATCTGTAGATTGCTTTTGGCAGGACGGCCATTTTCACAATGTTAATCCTACCGATCCATGAGCACGGGAGATCTTTCCATCTTCTGAGATCTTCTTCAATTTCTTTCTTCAGAGACTTGAAGTTTTTCTCAAACAGGTCTTTCACTTGCTTGGTTATTGTCACCCCAAGGTACTTTATGGGGTTAGTGGCTATTGTGAAGGGTGTTGTTTCCCTATTTTCTTTCTCGGCCATTTTTTCTTTGGTATACAGGAGGGCTTCTGATTTTTTTGAGTTGATTTTGTATCCTGCCACTTTGCTGAAGGTGTTTATCAACTGGATGAGTTCTCTGGTTGAATTCTTGGGGTCGCTCATATATACTATCATATCTGCGAATAGTGACACTTTGACCTCTTCCTTTCAGATATGTATCCCCTTGATCTCCTTTAGTTGTCTTATTGCTCTGGCTAGGACTTCAAGTACTATGTTGAAGAGGTAGGGAGAGAGTGGGCAGCCTTGTCTTGTCCCTGATTTCAGTGGGATTGATTGAAGTTTCTCTCCATTGAGTTTGATGTTGGCTATAGGCTTGCTGTATATTGCCTTTACTATGTTTAGATATGTGCCTTGTATTCCTGATCTCTCCAAGACTTTAAACATGAATGGGTGTTGGACTTTGTCAAATGCTTTTTCAGCATCTAAGGAGATGATCATGTGGTTTTTCTCCTTCAGTTTGTTTATGTGGTGGATTACATTGATGGATTTCCGTATGTTGAACCACCCTTGCATGCCTGGGAGGAAGCCTACTTGGTCATGGTGGATGATATCTTTGATGTGTTCTTGGACTCGGTTTGCAAGTATTTTATTGAGTATTTTTGCATCAATGTTCATAAGAGAGATAGGTCTGAAGTTCTCTTTTTTTGTTGGGTCTTTGTGTGGTTTAGGTATCAGGGTGACTGTTGCTTCATAGAATGAGTTTGGTAATGTACCTTCTCTTTCTATTTTGTGGAATAGTTTGAGGAGAATTGGTGTGAGCACTTCTTTGAACGTCTTGTAGAATTCCGCACTGAAATCATCTGGTCCAGGGCTTTTTTTGGAGGGGAGACTGTGAATGACTGCTTCAATTTCCTTGGGGGATATAGGGCTGTTCAGTCTTTCTATCTGATCTTGACTTAATGTTGGAAGATGGAATCTATCAAGAAAATTGTCCATTTCATTTAGGTTTTCAAATTTTGTGGCATATAGTCTTTTGTAGTATGACCTAATGATTGTTTGAATTTCCTCTGTGTCTGTAGTTATGTCACCCTTTTCATCTCTGATTTTGTTGATTTGGATAGATTCTCTCTGCTTTTTAGATAGTTTGGCTAAGGGTTTGTCTATCTTGTTGATTTTCTCAAAGAACCAGCTTTTTGTTTCATTGATTCTTTGAATAGTTTTATTTGTTTCTAATTGATTGATTTCAGCCCTGAGTTTGATTATTTCCAGCCTTCTGCTCCTCATGGGTGTATCTGCTTCTTTTTTTTCTAGGGTTTTCAGTTGGGCCATTAAGTTGTTTGTATGTGATGTTACGAATTTCTTCTTGCAGGCACTTAGTGCTATAAATTTTCCTCTGAGCACTGCTTTCAATGTGTCCCATAAATTTGGGTATGTTGTGCCTTCATTTTCATTGAATTCTAGGAAGTCTTTAATTTCTTTCTTTCTTTCTTCCTTAACCCAGCTGTCGTTGAGTAACAAGTTGTTCAGTTTCCATGTGCATGTAGGCTGTTTGTTATTTCTGTTGTAGTTGAGGTCCAGCTTTAGTCCATGGTGGTCAGATAGAATACAAGGGATTATTTCAATCTTTTTGTATCTGTTGAGGCTTTCTTTATGACCAACTATATGGTCTATTTTGGAGAAGGTTCCATGAGGTGCTGAAAAGAAGGTATACTCTTTTGAGTTTGGGTGAAAAGATCTGTAGACGTCTATTAGGTCCATTTGATTTAGGGTCTCTCTAAGTGTTTTTATTTCCCTATTTGTTTTCTGTCTAGTTGATCTGTCCCTTGGTGAGAGTGGAGTATTGAAGTCTCCCACTATTAGGGTTTTAGGATCAATGTGTGATTTAAGCTTTAATATTGTTTCATTTACGAGTGTAGGTGCTCTTGTATTTGGGGCATAGATATTCAAAATTGTGATGTCCTCTTGGTGGATTTTTCCTTTGATGAGAATATAGTGGCCGTCCTTATCTTTTTTTGATTAACTTGGGTTGAAAGTCTATTTTATTAGATATTAGGATGGCTACTCCTGCTTGTTTTCTGGAACCATTTGCTTGAAAGACATTTTTCCAGCCCTTTACTCTGAGGTAGTGTTTATCTTTGTTGCATAGGTGTGTTTCTTGGATGCAACAGAATGATGGATCCTGTTTCCACAACCATTCTGTTAGTCTGTGTCTTTTAATTGGGGAGTTGAGTCCGTTGATGTTGATAGAAACTAGTGACCAACAATTGTTACTTACTTTAGATGTGGTGTTGGTGATGTCACTGAGTTTCATTGCTTGTCTTCTTTTGGTTTTTTTGTTGTGTAGGTATCTATTTCCTCTGTTTCCTTTGATGTAGTTGTTTTCTTTGGTTTGGAGTTTCCCTTCTAGTAACTTCTGTAGAGCTGGGTTACTATGTAGATATTGTTTAAATTTGGTTTTGTCTTGGAATATCTTGAATTCTCCGTCTATGTTGATTGAAAGTTTTGCTGGGTATAGTAGTCTGGGTTGAAATCTGTGGTCCCTTAAGGACTGTATGATTTCTGTCCAGGCCCTTCTGGCTTTCATAGTTTCTGTTGAGAAATCTAGTGTGATTCTGATAGGTCTACCTTCATATGTTACTTGGCCTTTTTCCCTTGCTGCTTTTAGAATTTTTTCTTTGTTTTGTAGGTTCAGTGTTTTGACTATGATGTGACGTGAAGAATTTCTTTTCTGGTCTAGTCTACTTGGTGTTCTGTAGGCCTCTTGTATGTTTATGGCCATCTCCTTCTTTAAGTTGGGAAAGTTTTCTTCTATAATTTTCTTGAAAATATTTTGTGGACCTTTGAGCCTGATGTCTTCTTTTTCTCCTACTCCTATTATTCTTAGGTTTTGTCTTTTCATGGTGTCCTTGATTTCTTGGATGTTTTGTCTTTGGAACTTTTCTGATTTTATTTTTTCTTTGAGAGACGTGTCAATTTCCGCAAGTGTATCTTCGGCTCCTGAGATTCTTTTTTCCATTTCTTGTATTCTGTTGGTGATGCTTACCTTTGTAGCGCCTGATCTTTTCTCTATGTTCTCCAAATCCTGGTTTTTCTCTATTTGTGTTTTCTTTATTGATTCTAATTCTGTTTTCATGTCTTGCACCATTTCCTTCATCTGTTTGAATGTGGACTCCTGTTTTTCAATGATAGCTTCTATTTTTTTGTCCGTTTCCTCTCTATGTATCACTAATTGTGCCTCTACTTCTTTGGGTATAATTGCCTGTATTTCTATGAGAGCTTTGTTTATTTCTTCTTTATTTGCCTTCATTTGTGTGGACATTTCTTTGAGAGCTTTGTGCATTTCTTCTCTGTTTGCCTCAATTTTCGTGGTCATTTCTCTGAGTGCATGATTTGTTTCCTCTTGGTTAGTCTCAATTTCTTTGGTTATTTCTCTGAGGGCTTTGTTCATTTCATCTCTATGTGCCTCTAGTAGCTGGAGAAACATAGTTTTGAGGTCGTTTTCTTGTATATCTAGTGAATTGAAGTGTCCATTGTTTTGTGGGGTTGCTGGTGAGATCATTATGTCCTGATTTTTGTTGGGAGTGTTCTTACGTCTGCCTCTAGCCATCTGGTTATTTATAATCCTCACTGGTTGTTCCTCGAGATTGTAGTTTGGGCTATGATCCTCTCTTTCTGTTTTCTGGACTGTTTTTTCAGGAAGATGAGAGAGGTTCACTGCTTTGGGGGTGTGCACTGTGTTTTCAGTTTTGCCTAAGTAACGAATGTGACGCTGGCGCTATTCGCGTGCACTTTTAGTGGGCGCAGTGTGCATGCACGGATTGTCTGACTATTGCAGTGGCCTGCAAGCCACTATTAAGCAGTTCTGATTGAGATCCAGGGATTGTTTGCCTGGATTACCCGGGTGGACCCGCAAGGCAGAGGCTTCAATGTCGCTATCACAAGAATCCCTCTGATGCCCACACTAGGAGTGTGGGTGGCAGGGATCTCGTCTGGTTACTTCTGTCGAGAGGCCCTGGTTCAGGGGCAATCTCTCCCTAGAAGGCTCACTCATTCTCTTGCAGGACCAGTTGGAATGCACAGGGGTTCCCCTTGCTCACTACTCTCAGTTTTGGTCCTGCTGCAGAAGTGCACGGGTAGGGTGACAGTCAGCTCTGTGACACTGTGGCCGCAGGATTCAGTGTCCACCTTTCCTGTGTGCTGCCTCTTTGTTCTTTCCCTCTGCCCGGAGGGGTTGTTTTGACTGGTCCCTGGGTGGCGCGGGAAAGAGTTAGGGTGAGTGTATTCAATCCCCGATCCTGGGCCCAGATCTCTCTGCCAGAAGCAGCCTAGCAGTAGAATCTATGTTTGCTGATCCCAATAGAGTACCGGGTAGGGTTGAGTGTCCTCAGATCCAGAGCTTGGGTTTCTCTTCTAGGGGCCGCTGGAGAGAGGGTGCTGTGTCCATGGCATGCTGCCTCTCTGTCCTTCCCCTCTGACCTTCTCCTCTGCTAGGGCGAGCTTATGGAGGTGCTCTCAGGGGAGTGCCAGCAGGGGTTGGGGCTTCTCAGTGGGATCATGAGCCCTGAGGCGGCAGCGTTTCTCTGCCGGGGGGGGGGGGGGCACCGGTGATAGAAAAGCTGCTAGATCTTATTGTGCTGGACCCAGGAGAATCTCAGGACATGTAGAATGACCACAGTCCTAGATCCCGAGCTGTAGTTTGTTTGCTAGGAGCGGCCGGCAGCACTGGAGTTTCGGCACTGTGAAGCCGCTGTGCGCCTCTTTATCCTCTGCTCCGCTGAGGCAGGGTGATGGCGGCGTTTGGGGGAGTGCCTGAAAGGATTGGGTTTTCTCAGCCCCAATCTCGGGTTGGGGTACAGACAATGTGGTCTGTGGCAGATTCTGTTGGGCACCTCCTGCCTCCCCCGAAGAGGGAGTAGGGATTTTGAGCTGGGCGCGCAGCTGTAATCCGCCCGCGGCGGGAACTCAGTTGTGATGGTGGCAGGTACTAGTGGTCAGCGAGACCTTCCAGGGAAAGACTAGGTGACCCGTGACCAGTCTGGCAACTTTCCTTCCCCGTAGGGTTTTTTTACGACTGGGACTCGCAGCCTTAGGCCCCCTTGTGCCCACCAATCAGCCTGGGAAAGTGATCGGGACAAGCAGGTTTGCAGCACCAGGCTGGAGACTCAAAGCCTGCGTTAGCCGGGTTCTCTTCCGGGTTCTGGCTGGGCAGCCGAGAGTGGACCCGACAGATTCCCACGCCGTGGGAGCCTCCCCTCACCTGGGAAACACGATCAATCGCTGTTGTTTTAGGGCCCAGAGTTCAGTCTCCTGGTCGCTGCATGGAGTGTGTTTTCCCGCTTCTCAGACATGGTGTTCTCCAGGCGCTGCCATCTTGGCCCCTCCCTGAAACACTTTTACAGTAGACTCTGAGAAATGTAGTATAGCTGATTCATAAGACAAGGACCTTAAAATGGCCTCTATAAGTATGATAGAGGTCCTTAAGGAGGAAATGAATAAACTTCTTAAAGAAATATGTGAAAACGCAAACAAGCAGTGAAATTAAATGAACAAAACAGTTTAAGACCTGATGGTGTGATTAGAATTATTAAAGAAAACCGAATCTGAGAGAAATCTGGAAATAAAAGTTTTAGGATCTCAAAGAGAAACCTCAGAGGCAAGCTTCACCAAGAGAATACAAAGATGGAAGAGAAAAATCTCAGGGATTGCAGACAAAATAGAAGAGATGGATACTTTAGTCAAAGAAAATGTTAGATCTAAAAAGATCTCAGCACAAAACATTCTGGAAGTTTGGGACCCTATGAGAAAACAAAAACCTATAAATAATAGGACTAGAAGGAGAAGAAAGTGAGGACAAAGGCACAGAAAATACTTTCAACAAAAATGATAGAAGAAAAATTTCCTAACCTAAAGAAGGAGATGCCAATCAAGGTACAAAAGTATACAGAACACCAAAGTGGTTGGACATAAATAATTTATTGGAACATAAATATTAAAAATGCTGGATATACAGAACAACAACAAAATATGTTGTTAAAAACTGCAAGGGAAAAAGACCAAGTCTTATTATAGTAACGTCTTACTTCTCAGTGGAAAATCTAAGAGCCAGAAGGGCCAATACACATGACAAAACAGTCTAAGAGAGCACAGATGCAATCCTAGACTATTATACACAACAAAATTTTCAATCACAATAGATGGAGAAAAAAAGATATCCCACGATAGAAACTAAACATAAGTAGTATGTATCTACAAATCCATCACCAAAGAGGGTGTCAGAAAGAAAACTTCAACGTGAAGAAGTTAACCACATCCAAGAAAATACTAATAATAGATTATCACGGACCATAAATCAAAGGGGAGTATATACCACAAAAACCAAATAACAGGAATCAATATATATTGCACGTTGATAAACCGCAGTATCAATTTTCTCAATTCCCCAATAAAAACACACAGACTAACAAAATGGTTGCAAAAATAGGATCCATCCTTTTTCTGCATCCAAAAAATATACCTTTCAAAGAGATTATATTTGGGTAAAAGGATAAGAAAAGGTATTCTAAGCAAATTGACCTAAAATAGATTTCAAACTAAAACTAAACAGAAAAGACAGGAAAAAAGATGTGTTAGTCACTAAAGGAAAAAATATATGAGGAGGGCATTGCAATTCTTAACATCTATGCCCGAACACAAGGTCACCCAAGTCCTTAAAAGAAACATTATTGCAGCTTAAATCACATATTGACCCGCACATACGGATAGTGGGGGACTTCGATAGATAGCCATAGTCATCGTCACCTGCAATAAATAGTCATCTAGACAAAATCTAAACAGAGAAATGCTGGAGCTAACTGATGGTATAAACAAAAGTACCTAGCAAATATTTACAGAACATTTCACCAAAGAACATACCGTCTTCTCAGCAGCCTACAAAATGTTTTCCAAAACTGACCACATACTTAGACACACAAAAAACGTCACAATAAATACAGGAGACTTGAAATAACATGCTGCTTCCTATCTGACCACCAGGTTTAAAACTGGGTACCAACAACAGAAAGTTTAGAAAACTGATGAAAATTGAAGAACTAACTATTGAATTAAAAAAATAGCATAAGGCAGAAATTAAGGAAGAAATTAAAGACTTTCTGTACTTTAAAGAAAATGAAAACACAGCATGCCCAAACTCATGGGACAGAATTCAGGCTGTTCTAAAAGAGAAGTTCATAGAACTAAATGTATAAATGAAGAGAGAGAGAGAGAACTTAAGAGCACACCTTAAAACTCTAGAATAAATGGAAGAAATTATAAGGAGTAGACAGCAAGAACTAGTCAATCTCAGGACTGAAATAAAGAAATTAGAAACAAGCAATGCGATACAAAGAATCAATGAAACAAAGGTTTGTTTCTTTGAGAAAACCAGTAAGATAAACACAAAACTAAAAAAAGACCCTTATCCAAATTAACTAAAAAGCAGACAGAGAACATTCATATTAAAAAAAAATTAGATATGAAAAGGGAGACATAACAACAGACACCGAGAAGATCCAGAAAATCATCAGGCCATATTTTAAAATCTGTAGTCTAGCAAATTGGAAAATCTAAAAGAAATTGATAATTTCTTCAATACATAGCACCTACCAAAGTTAAGATCAGCTCAAATAAGCAATTTAAATAAACCTAAAACTCCTAGTGAAATAGAAGCAGTCATTAAAATTCTCTCCCCCATCCCCAAAAAAGGACAGATTGTTTACACACAATATTCTACCAAACTTTCAAGGAAGTGTTAATGTCAATACTCCTCAAATTATTACAGAAAACAGAAACAGAAGGGACATTGTCCATTTTATTTTATGAGATCATAGTTACTCTGGTACCCAACAGAGAAAAGCAATTACAGACCAATTTCCTGTATGAACAGAGATACAAAATTCCTCAATAAAATGCTTGTGAACTGTCAAAGGACACATCAACATATTATCCATCATGATCAAGTAGGCTTCATCCGGTAGAAGTAGAGATGTTGCAACATACATACATCAATAAATATAACCTACCATATAACAAACTGAGAGATGACAAAACAAAACAAAACAAAAAAACAAAAACAAAAACAAAACATGTTCATCTCATTAGATACAGGAAAGACCTGTGATAAAATCCAATACTCATTTGTGATAAAATTCCTTGAAAGATTAGGGATACAAGTGACATACCTAATCATGATAAAGGCAATATACAGCAAGTCTACAAGAAACATCAACTTACATGGAGAGAGACACAGCAATTTCACTAAAATCAAGAACAATACAACTGTGTCCACTCTCTCTTCTTATTACTTGAGGTCTTAGCTAGAGACATAGGCAACTGAAGAAGATACAAGGAATACAAACAAAAAGGGAAGGAGCCAAAGTATTTTTATTTGTAGATGATATGATAACATACATAAGTGACTCTAAGAATTCCACCACAAAACTATAGCTGATAATCACTTTCAGCAAATTAGCAGAATATAAAACTAACCCACAAAAATCAGTAGCCCTTCTACATACAAATGACAATGAACTGAGAAAGAAATCAGGGAAACAACACTGTTCACAGCAGCCTCGAGTCATATAAAATATATTGGGGTAATCTAACCAAGCCTGTGAAAGGCCTTGTATCTTAATGTCATATTAGGTCTTTTCTTTTTTAATTTATTTTTTACTTTTCAATTTTTATTTTTTCTTGTTCTCTCTCTCTCTCTCTCTCTCTCTCTCTCTCTCTCTCAGGTATCTTGTATATGTATTATGGCTTCTACTTTTGTATTTTTATGGGATTCCTGAGTCACCAAACAAGTGGGTCTCTGGGTCTATACCTGTTTCTTGTATCTTTTCTTGGGCTCTTTGTTTGCATGTTTTGTCCTATTCTGATGAATTATTTTTTTTCTTATTTTATTTCATTATTGTTTTGTAGAAGCCTGTTTGTTTTCTAGTGAGAGGCAAAAAGGGTTTGGGAGATGAAGTAGGGAGGAACTTAGAAAAGTAGGGGGAATACAGTAATCAGAATATATTATATAGAAAAACAATCAACTTTCAATGAAAGACAAAAAAAAAATCAGTACCAAATCCTTCAAACTCAGAAAATCATGATAGTTTAATTATACTGTACGTTAAATTCACAGCTACACTAGTTCACGTGAGTGGAAATTAAGACGCTGATTGCAAATGAGAAGAATTTGAACACTTAAGCAATGCTGTATAGTGACTGGAATAGTGGAATAGCAGGGAACAAGGTTTCAGTTTACTCCTTGAAACTAATTACCAAATAAATAATGAGTAATAAAGCCTCTATACCAAAATAATTGCAAGGCTTTGAATACTGTAAGGAAAAAGTAAAGAAATAGTTGTGAAAATAGAGTATGACATTCTAGGCAAAGAAACAAGGATGCTATTTTGGGTAGGCTTGCTGCTAATAATGGTTTATACGACTAAACACTTCCTAACTATAGATTCTAATTTAGATCTCTATGTCTGGCAAGAGGTGTGAGTGAGCCTATTTATTGTGTGGGTTGATTAAAACTTGGATATGATATTAGTATTTGATGAATAAAATTAAGTTGCCAGAATCTTCTTTATATAGTTTAGGGAACAAAACTCTAAAATTAGAGAAATCAGATGAGTGAAATAAACTTTTTGTAAGGAATTGATTCAGTCATGTCTTCATTCTTAATTCTCTGAGAGGGGATAGCTTGTATTCTTTCTCACTGAAGAGATACTGCGGAGCACTTCCCATTTAGACAAATGCTTTAACAAAAGCTTGTAATGTCTGTTCTCTGTAGAACAATGGTGAGTTTAGGAAATAGTGATATTTAACCAGACTGGCTGACATCAATAGGGTTACAGAACCCCTGGGTGACATAGGAAAAGGAGAAGCACTAAATGAAAAGTGACGTGACTGTAATAGTTACTTTAATAAACAGCAGTGCAAGGTGGTTATAGACCTGATTTGGTCTGCAATTAGTTTTTGGTGATGATTAATTGATTCTGAAGTTTTTGAAATGGGAAAGATGAGCGCTTTATGCATTTCCCAGTTGGTCAGTTTTATCGTAGTGGAGAGAGACTTACCTACTTTAGTAATGTCGGTTTAGGCTCCTTTGCAACTAGAGATATTTTACAAAATATGGGTGTATGGGTTTTATAAGTGAGGATGAATTTATTAAGCTAGATATATAGGGTCTAAGAGAGAAGGTTAAAAGATTTATGACAAGTATTTGGAGGAGATTCTTAGAAAATATCTTGTAATGGTCCCCAAGAGGAGTTTTTTTTTTTTTTCTTAATGTCTCTGTAAATGATCACCTCAAGGGAGATTTTCCCCCATATAAACGTTTATCAATGGTTCCTTATTTTAAGCAAACACTGGCTAGGTGGAGCACATGATGTAAACTGTGGCTATCAGTCTCCTTCAACTATTTACTAGCTCTAGGCCACTGGACTCACTTGCAAAACAAATGGCCACAAGAAGAGAAAATAGATCTTTTTTTTTTGTCACTGACGGTTTTACATGGCTGTTGGCATATTAGTATGTTGGAGAAGAATGGTGAATCATGATGTAACATTGAATCATGTAGATCTAACCTGGCCATACAAGGCGAATTGCATTAATCTTGTTATGTAAGTAAAAAATTTCATCTTGCATTTTAGCCCTTTTGTATATGAACTATGAATAGACTATCATGCATTTCAGTAAATGGTTGTATATGAATAGCTCACATTTCCCCAGGTTTAATAAGCCATCTCTTTGTTTGACATGATCTAATAGCTAGAGTAGATGTCAGTTGAGAGAAGTATAAGCATTGGAACGTTGGAACTGCTAAGAACTGTAACTTTGCTTAACAGACTTCAGCCTATGGAACACTAAGAATGCTATACTGACACTAACAGAAGATGCCAATTTTTATTTCAGTGATTTAAAACAGTGAAGTTTGGGGCTAGTGAGATGGTTTGGCAAGGAAAGGCAGTTTCTCGCTAAGCCTAATGTTTTGAGTTTAATACCCAGAACCCACCTGATGGAAGGAAAGAACTAAACCCTGCAAGTTATTCAGATACACATACTGTGCAACACACACACACACACACACACACACACACACACACTCTACATCAGATAAAATAAGAAATGTTTATTTTTTTTAATACATGATACTTGACAATTGCATATTGTCCTGTATACATAATGGATATTTGAGTATATAGGCAAATTGAAAAATCAACATAATAAACATTGTCTTTATGATTCTCTGGAGAATCTCTGTAGCCTGCAAATTACATCCTTTAGTTATTCTCACAATGCATTTACCATACTAGTTCCACAGCCCTTAGTTAAGCCTGAAATCATGAAAGACAGTTCTGTAATGAACAAGCAGGCCCAGACCTGAGAGATGATTTCAAAATATTTTTCCAGTAATCATGATAATTATTTTTTTTCAAGGAGTTATTATTTTGTGGAGTGACTGAAAAACTCATTTTCCTTGTTTTCCTAAGGATTTCCTTGGGGAGGCTTGTTCCATTATTTCTCCCCTTCTTCCATTTTGTTCCCTCTCCATTGCCTTGGGCAGGCATGGCAAGAATAATAAATTCAATGTGGATCTGTGGTCTTACTCAGTACAGACAAAGTTCAAGGGCCTTTGGAAAATGATCCCACAGTATACTTTGTTGGATGATGAAGAACATTACATAAAACTTAATTCTATTCTGTCTTTTCTGAAGTTTTCCAAGAATGATGAATTAGAAGATGTGGCAATAGAGTGACTTGAGGGAAAATGTGGCCCCCATCATCCACTTAGTTAGAACTCAAGCAGAGAAGGGATATTAGAGCCTGGCTTTGTAAATTGCATTGTGAAATGCTACCCAGGCCACCTCGGTTATTTCAAAGGGCTATGGATCTCTTTTCTTCCATCTGACATCCAGATGGACAGGAAGGGCTGTGCAGATGACATGGTAAATGAGAGTTGGCTTATGGTCTGTTTCCTGGGGTGCAGGAGTAGTGAACAAATCCTAAAGTATATGATTTTTTTTTCAGGCTGACAGCATTTTCAAAAACATAACCTTTATTTACTAACAGTACAGTTGTTTAAAATCCTTCAATGTCATACTGTTTTTATTTGTTACACTGGTATTTTGAGGTTTGTTATGTATAAAACACAGTGGTTTTAAGTGTTTCAGCTTGATGCCGAAGTTCTCATGAACTTCACCAAATCTTAGAATTTTAATAGAGGCTCCAAAGGGGATTGTAATAGTAAGAAACAGAGATATTAAGTGGAGGGGGCCAAGATGGCGGCACCGGGAGAACACCGTGTCTGAGAAGCGGGACAACACACTCCGTGCATCGACCAGGAGACTGAACTCTGGGCCCTAAAACAACAGTGATCGATCGTGTTTCCCAGGTGAGGGGAGGCTCCCACGGCGTGGGAATCGGTTGGGTCCACTCTCGGCTGCCCAGCCAGAACCCCGAAGAGAACCTGGCTAACTCGGGCTTTGGGTCTCCGGGCTGGTGCCACAAGCCTGCTTGTCCGGATCACTTTCCCAGGCTGATTGGTGGGCACAAGGGTGCCTGAGGCTGGGAGCCCCAGTTGCAAAAAAACCCCACGGGGAAGGAAAGTTGCCAGACTGGTCACGGGTCACCTTGTCTTTCCCTGGAAGGTCTCTCCGACCACGGTACCTGCCGCCATCACAACTGAGCTCCCGCTGTGGGCAGATAGCAGCTGCGCAGCTGCGCGCCCAGCTCAAAATCCCTACTCCCTCTTCGGAGAGGCGGGAGGCATCCAGCAGAATCTGCCACAGACCACATTGTCTGTACCCCAACCCGAGATCGGGGCTGAGAAAACCCAATCCTTTCGGGCACTCCCCCAAACGCCGCCATCACCCTGCCACAGCGGAGCAGAAGGATAAAGAGGCGCACAGCAGCTTCACAGTGCTGGAACACCAGTGCTGCCGGCTGCTCCTAGCAAACAAACTACAGCTCGGGATCTGGGACTGTGGTCATTCTACATATCCTGAGATTCTCCTGGGTCCTGCGCAATAAGGTCTAGCAGCAAGTTCTATCACCGGCGCCCCCCCAACCCCTGGCAGAGAAACGCCAGCTCAGGGCTCAGCATCCGACTGAGAAGCCCCAACCCCTGCTGGCACTCCCCTGAGAGCACCTCCATAAGCTCGCCCTAGCAGAGGAGAAGATCAGAGGGGAAGGACAGAGAGGCAGCCTGCCAAGGACACAGCACCCTCTCTCCAACTCACCCAGCGGCCCCTAGCAGAGAAACCCAAGCTCTGGATCTGAGGACACTCAACCCTACCCGGTACTCGCTTGGGATCAACAAACATAGATTCTACCGCTAGGCTGCTTCTGGCAGAGATATCTGGGCCCGGGATCTGGGATTGAATACACTCACCCTAACTCTTTCCCGCGCCACCCAGGGACCAGTCAACATAACCCCTCCTGGCAGAAGGAAAGGACAAAGAGGCAGCACACAGGAAAGGTGGACACCGAGTCCTGCAGCCACAGTGTCACAGAGTTGACTGTTAGCCTACCTGTGCACTTCCGCAGCAGGACCAAAACAGAGAGTAGTGAGCAAGGGGAACTCCTGTGCATTCCAGCTGGTCCTGCAAGAGAGTGAGTGAGCCTTCTAGGGAGAGATTGCCCCAGACCCAGGGCCTCTCCACAGAAGCAACCAGACGAGATCCCTGCCACCCACACCCCTAGTGTAGGCATCATAGGGATTCTTGGGATAGCGACCCCAACATTGAAGCCTCTGCCTTGTGGGTCCACCAGGGTAATCCAGGCAAACAATCCCTGGATCTCAGTCAGAACTGTGTAATAGTGGCTTGCAGGCCACTGCAATAGTCAGAGAATCCATGCATGCACACTGCGCCCACTAAAAGCTCACTCGAATAGCGCCAGCGTCACATTCCTTACTTAGGCAAAATTGAAAAATCAGTGCACACTCCAAAAGCAGTGAACCTCTCTCATTTTCCTGAAAAAACAGTCCAGAAAACAGAAAGAGAGGATCATAGCCCAAACTACAATCACAAGGAACAACCAGTGAGGATTATAAATAACCAGATGGCTAGAGGCAGACGTAAGAACACTCCCAACAAAAATCAGGACATAATGACCTCACCAGCAGCCCCACAAAACAATGGACACTTCAATTCACTAGATATACAAGAAAACGACGTCAAAACTATGTTTCTCCAGCTATTAGAGGCCCATAAAGATGAAATGAACAAAGCCCTCAGAGAAATAACCAAAGAAATTGAGACTAACCAAGAAGAAACAAATCGTGCTCTCAGAGAAATGACCACGAAAATTGAGGCAAACAGAGAAGAAATGCACAAAGCTCTCAAAGAAATGTCCACACAAATGAAGGCAAATAAAGAAGAAATAAACAAAGCTCTCATAGAAATACAGGCAATTATACCCAAAGAAATAGAGGCACAATTAGTGATACATAGAGAGGAAACACACACAAAAATAGAAGCTATCATTGAAAAGCAGGAGTCCACATTCAAACAGATGAAGGAAATGGTGCAAGACATGAAAACAGAATTAGAATCAATAAAGAAAACACAAATAGAGAAAAACCAGGATTTGGAGAACATAGAGAAAAGATCAGGCGCTACAAAGGTAAGCATCACCAACAGAATACAAGAAATGGAAGAAAGAATCTCAGGAGCCGAAGATACACTTGCGGAAATTGACACGTCTCTCAAAGAAAAAATAAAATCAGAAAAGTTCCAAACACAAAACATCCAAAAAATCAAGACACCATGAAAAGACAAAACCTAAGAATAATAGGAGTAGAAGAAAAAGAAGACATCAGGCTCAAAGGTCCGGAAAATATTTTCAAGAAAATTATAGAAGAAAACTTTCCCAATTTAAAGAAGGAGATGGCCATAAACATACAAGAGGCCTACAGAACACCAAGTAGACTAGACCAGAAAAGAAATTCTTCACGTCACATCATAGTCAAAACACTGAACCTACAAAACAAAGAAAAAATTCTAAAAGCAGCAAGGGAATAAGGCCAAGTAACATATGAAGGTAGACCTATCAGAATCACACCAGATTTCTCAACAGAAACTATGAAAGCCAGAAGGGCCTGGACAGAAATCATACAGTCCTTAAGGGACCACAGATTTCAACCCAGACTACTATACCCAGCAAAACTTTCAATCAACATAGACGGAGAATTCAAGATATTCCAAGACAAAACCAAATTTAAACAATATCTACATAGTAACCCAGCTCTACAGAAGTTACTAGAAGGGAAACTCCAAACCAAAGAAAACAACTACATCAAAGGAAACAGAGGAAATAGATACCTACACAACAAAAAAACCAAAAGAAGACAAGCAATGAAACTCAGTGACATCACCAACACCACATCTAAAGTAAGTAACAATTGTTGGTCACTAGTTTCTATCAACATCAACGGACTCAACTCCCCAATTAAAAGACACAGACTAACAGAATGGTTGCAGAAACAGGATCCAACATTCTGTTGCATCCAAGAAACACACCTATGCAACAAAGATAAACACTACCTCAGAGTAAAGGGCTGGAAAAATGTCTTTCAAGCAAATGGTTCCAGAAAACAAGCGGGAGTAGCCATCCTAATATCTAATAAAATAGACTTTCAACCCAAGTTAATCAAAAAAGATAAGGACGGCCACTATATTCTCATCAAAGGAAAAATCCACCAAGAGGACATCACAATTTTGAATATCTATGCCCCAAATACAAGAGCACCTACACTCGTAAATGAAACAATATTAAAGCTTAAATCACACATTGATCCTAAAACCCTAATAGTGGGAGACTTCAATACTCCACTCTCACCAAGGGACAGATCAACTAGACAGAAAACAAATAGGGAAATAAAAACACTTAGAGAGACCCTAAATCAAATGGACCTAATAGACGTCTACAGATCTTTTCACCCAAACTCAAAAGAGTATACCTTCTTTTCAGCACCTCATGGAACCTTCTCCAAAATAGACCATATAGTTGGTCATAAAGAAAGCCTCAACAGATACAAAAAGATTGAAATAATCCCTTGTATTCTATCTGACCACCATGGACTAAAGCTGGACCTCAACTACAACAGAAATAACAAACAGCCTACATGCACATGGAAACTGAACAACTTGTTACTCAACGACAGCTGGGTTAAGGAAGAAAGAAAGAAAGAAATTAAAGACTTCCTAGAATTCAATGAAAATGAAGGCACAACATACCCAAATTTATGGGACACATTGAAAGCAGTGCTCAGAGGAAAATTTATAGCACTAAGTGCCTGCAAGAAGAAATTCGTAACATCACATACAAACAACTTAATGGCCCAACTGAAAACCCTAGAAAAAAAAGAAGCAGATACACCCATGAGGAGCAGAAGGCTGGAAATAATCAAACTCAGGGCTGAAATCAATCAATTAGAAACAAATAAAACTATTCAAAGAATCAATGAAACAAAAAGCTGGTTCTTTGAGAAAATCAACAAGATAGACAAACCCTTAGCCAAACTATCTAAAAAGCAGAGAGAATCTATCCAAATCAACAAAATCAGAGATGAAAAGGGTGACATAACTACAGACACAGAGGAAATTCAAACAATCATTAGGTCATACTACAAAAGACTATATGCCACAAAATTTGAAAACCTAAATGAAATGGACAATTTTCTTGATAGATTCCATCTTCCAACATTAAGTCAAGATCAGATAGAAAGACTGAACAGCCCTATATCCCCCAAGGAAATTGAAGCAGTCATTCACAGTCTCCCCTCCAAAAAAAGCCCTGGACCAGATGATTTCAGTGCGGAATTCTACAAGACGTTCAAAGAAGTGCTCACACCAATTCTCCTCAAACTATTCCACAAAATAGAAAGAGAAGGTACATTACCAAACTCATTCTATGAAGCAACAGTCACCCTGATACCTAAACCACACAAAGACCCAACAAAAAAAGAGAACTTCAGACCTATCTCTCTTATGAACATTGATGCAAAAATACTCAATAAAATACTTGCAAACCGAGTCCAAGAACACATCAAAGATATCATCCACCATGACCAAGTAGGCTTCCTCCCAGGCATGCAAGGGTGGTTCAACATACGGAAATCCATCAATGTAATCCACCACATAAACAAACTGAAGGAGAAAAACCACATGATCATCTCCTTAGATGCTGAAAAAGCATTTGACAAAGTCCAACACCCATTCATGTTTAAAGTCTTGGAGAGATCAGGAATACAAGGCACATATCTAAACATAGTAAAGGCAATATACAGCAAGCCTATAGCCAACATCAAACTCAATGGAGAGAAACTTCAATCAATCCCACTGAAATCAGGGACAAGACAAGGCTGCCCACTCTCTCCCTACCTCTTCAACATAGTACTTGAAGTCCTAGCCAGAGCAATAAGACAACTAAAGGAGATCAAGGGGATACATATCTGAAAGGAAGAGGTCAAAGTGTCACTATTCGCAGATATGATAGTATATATGAGCGACCCCAAGAATTCAACCAGAGAACTCATCCAGTTGATAAACACCTTCAGCAAAGTGGCAGGATACAAAATCAACTCAAAAAAATCAGAAGCCCTCCTGTATACCAAAGACAAAAGGGCCGAGAAAGAAATTAGGGAATCAACACCCTTCACAATAGCCACTAATAACATAAAGTACCTTGGGGTGACACTAACCAAGCAAATGAAAGACCTGTTTGAGAAAAACTTCAAATCTCTGAAGAAATAAATTGAAGAAGATCTCAGAAGTTGGAAAGATCTCCCGTGTTCATGGATTGGCATGATTAACATTGTGAAAATGGCCATCCTGCCAAAAGCAATCTACAGATTCAATGCAATTCCCATCAAAATACCAACTCAATTCTTTACAGACCTTGAAAAAAAGATTCTCAGCCTCATATGAAGACATAGAATTAAAATCAGAAGAGAGGGGCGTCACATGCTCAAAGTCACATAAGCATCATCTAAACTCTAAATGCATTGAGACCTATCTTCCTAACCAGTGAGCTTGTCTACACCATGTTGTCAGCGCAATTCTCTGTGACTCAGAGTGCTTTTAAGATGAACTAATGCTAGATCATATGTAATCATGCTAACTGGGCAAAGCTTCACAACAGTGTGATATCTGTCCATCTGGGGATGAGGAGGATGTGTCATTATCTCTTTAGCAAATTACCAAGCGGCAACTCCAAAACAAACCTAATGCTGAGTGGCATATTTTCAAGTGAATACTTACAATTCCATAGAGCACTTTCCATTTCTCACTCCCAAATGATAACTGACATGCGAATGAAAATAGTTGCCAAAACACGGTTTGTGAGTGACTGAAAACTATTGTTCTAATGAAAAAAAAAAAAGCCTGAAATGAAAATTGGAGAAAGTCAGTTTAATGCTCCAGCCAATAAGTAAAAAGGACTTTTAATTAGTGCTTTTATCAGTAGAGCCAGAATGAATGCCATAGTCTACTTGAAGTTATAAAAGTACTTCCTTCCAAGACTTTGAATCGCTTTTGCATAAGTTGCCTACTTCGTAAAAAAAAGTACAAGTATTTGATCCTTCACTTATGTTAGGTCCACATGAAGAAGCACAGTGAGGAGCCTGACATTCCTTGGAGTTTCCTAATCATCAAATAACGTGTGTGGATACATTTTGATAGATCACACGTTTTCAGTAATTTGCAGTTATGCAGCCTAGTGAATATACAATGAGGTGACACCAAATCTCACCATTTTGTGATAGCCTGAGTTCAACGACAAAAGACCTTAAGTTTGGAGTGATATATAGTGATTCATTCAGAAAAAAGTATTTGCCATCACAAATGTAAAATCCAACCTGTAGTTCATGTTAGATACCTAATTGTTTGTGAATAATTATATTTACAGTTAGAAATGGAATTAAATACAGTGTGTAAGTGCTTTTAGGATGTGAAAGACATCTCCAAGCCTACATAAATATATCTAAATTACTAAAACTTAACTTTAACTCAATGAAGCTTAAGCTTAAATGAGTTTATTTTATACACTCATGCAAAGTTATACATTATTATTGACTTTTTCATTAATATATTTATTCACTTTACATCCCACTTGCCGCCCCTTCCCTCCTCCTCTCCCAGACCCATTCTCAAACTCTCCAGCCCCCATCCCTTCTCCCTTTTCCTCATAGATTGGGCATCCCCTCCATGGGTAGTAACCCACCCTGGCATATCAGGTTGCAGAAGGACTAAGTGCATCCTCTTCCAATGAGGCCAGACAAGGCAGCTAGGGGAAAGGGATCCAAAGATAGGGAACAGAGTAAGAGAGCTCCTGCTCCAGTCCTAAGAGGCCCACATGTTGACCGCATGCACATCTGTTAGTTATGTGTAGAGGGCCTAGGTCCAGTCCATGCATGCTCTTTTTTGGATGTTTCAGTCTTTTTGAGTCCCCATGCACCCAGGTTAGTTGACAATGTAGGTCTTCATGTGATGTCCTCGACCCATCAAGCTCCCTCAATCCTTTCCCTGACTCTTCCACAAGACTCCTCAAGCTCCATCTAATGTTTCATTGTGGGTTTATGGATCTGTTTCCATCATCTTCTGGATGAAGCCTCTCAGAGTCGTTATACTAATCTCCTATGTGCAAGCATTGCAGAATATCATTAATAGTGTCGGAGGCGGGCCCTCTTCCATGGGCTGGGTCTCAAGTTCAGGTAGTCTTTGGCTGGCCATTCCCTCAATCTCTGTTCCATCTTTATACCTGCACAACTTGTAGGCAGGATAAATTTTGGGTGGAAGGTTTTGTGGGTGAGTTGGTGTGCCCCTCCATCCACTGGAACTCCCACCTGGCTAAAGCAGGTGGTCACTTGAGTCTCCATGTCTCCCACTGCTAGGAGTCTCAGCTAGTGTCACTCCCATAGATTTCCTGGAGCCTCCTCTGTCCTAGCTATCTCACATCTCGCAGAGATGCTCCCCCCAACCCCATTTTCATTCTCTCCAAACCTCTACCCACCTCAGGTTAAACCATCCCTCACTTACATCCAGTATTGTCCTTCTATCCACCTCCTATGTCTATTTTATTTCCTCTTCTGAGTGATATTCGAGCACCCTCCCTTGGGCCCTCCATGATACTTAGCTTCTTTGGGTCTGTGGATTGTAGTATGGTTATCCTGTACTTCATGGCTAATAGCCACTGAAAAGTGAGTACATACCATGTTCATCTTTCTGGGTCTGTGTTAACTCAGTCAGAATATTTTGTAGTTCCACCTATTTACCTGAAACTCTCACAATGTCCTTGTTTTTAAAAGCTTAGTAGTACCTCCCTTATCAGTGGACTTGGGGAGGGGAATGGGAGGAGAAGAAGGAAGAAGAATGGAATTGGGAGGGGATGAAGGAGGGGGCTACAGCTGGGATACAGAGTGAATAAATTTTAATAATCAATTAACTAATTAATTAATAGGATTAAAAAGCTTAGTAGTATTCCATTGTGTAAATGTAACACCTTTTCTTTATACATTCTTCAGTTGCGGGACACCTAGGTTGTTTCTAGTTTCTGGCTATTATGGTGGCTGTGATGGTATCCTTGTGGTATGGTGGAGTGTCTTTTGGGTGTATGGCCAAGAGTGGTATAGCTGGGACTTGAGTTAGAACTATTGCAAAATTTCTGAGAAACTGCCAAGTTGATTTCCAAAGTCGTTGTACAAGTTTGTGTTTCCACCAGCAATGGAGGACTATTCCCCTTCCTCCACATCCTCCACATCCAGCATGTACTGTCCCTTGAGTTTTTGACCTTAGCCATTCTGACAAGTGTAAGACAGAATTTCAGAGTTGTGTTGACTGGCATTTCCCTGATGACGAGGGATGCTGCACATTTCATGAAGTTCTTCTCAGCCATTAGAGATTCCTCTGTTGAGAATTATCTGTTTAAGCTTTGTATCCCGTTTGATATCTTCTTCAATTTCTTTCTTCAGAAATTCGAAGTTCTTGTTATGCAGGTCTTTCACTTGCTTGTTTAGTGTTACACCAAGAAACTTTATATTATTTGTGGCTGTTGTGAAGGGTGTCATTTCCCTAATTTCTTTCTCAGCCAATTTGTCATTTGTATACAGAAGGGCTATTGGATTTTTTGAATAACTTTGTACCTGCCACTTTGGTGAAGGTATTTATCAGCTGTAGGAGTTTTCTGGTAGAGTTTTTGGGATCACCTATGTATACTATCACATCATCTGCAAATAGCGATACTTTGACTTCTTCCTCTTCAATTTATATTTCTTTTATCTCCTTTATTTTTCTTATTGCTGTAGCTAGAACTTCAAGTACTATATCGAAGAGATATGGAGAGAGTTGGTGGTCTTGTTTTGCCCCTGATTTTAGTGGAATTGCTTTGAGTTTTTCTCCATTTAATTTGATGTTGGCTATCAGTTTGTTGTATATAGCCTATATTATGTACAGGGGTAGACCTTGTTTCCCTGATCTCTCTAAGACTTTCATCATGAAGGGTTGTTGGATTATGTCAAAGGCTTTTTCAGAATCTAATGAGATGATCATGTTTTTTTTTCCCCCTTCAGTTTGTTTATATGGCGGATTACATTGGTGGATTTTTGTATACTGAACCATCCCTGCATCCCTGGGATGAAGCCTGATTGATCATGGTGGATGATGTTTTTATGTTCTTGGATTTGTCTTGTGGGTTTTTTTTTTTTTTTGAGTATTTTTGCATCAATGTTCATAAGGGAAATTGTTCTGAAATTCTATTTCTTTGTTTAATATTTGTGTGGGTTAGGAATCAGGGTAACTATGGCCTCATAGCCTGAGGTTGGCACTGTTCTTTCTGTTTCTATTTTGTGGATTAATTTTAAGAATATTGGTATTAGCCCTTCTTTGAACATCTGGTAGAATTCTGTGCTAAAACCATCTGGCCCAAGGCTTGCATTTTTTTTTTTCTTGGTAAGGAGAATTTTCATGTCTGCTTAGGTTTCCTTGTGGGTTATAGGACTGTTTAAATTGTTTATGTGATCTTGTTTTAATTTTCTTAACTGGCATACATCAAGAAAATTGTCCATTCTGTTTAGAGTTTCCAATTTTGTGATATATTGGCTTTTGAAGTAAGACCTAATGATTGTTTGGATTTTCTTAGTGTCTGTTGTTATGTCTTTTTCATTTCTGATTTTGTTAATTTGGGTACTGTCTTTCTGCCTTTAGTTAGTTTGGCTAAGGGTTTGTTTATCTTGTTGATTTTTCTTAAAGAACCAGCTCTTGGTTTAATTGATTCTTTGTATTGTAATCTTTATTCCTAATTAATTGATTTGAGCCCCTAGTTTGCTTATGTCCTGCCTTCTACTCCTCTTGGGTGTATTTGCTTTTTTATTTTATTTTTTGTTTTTAGAGATTTCAGGCATGCTTTTAAATTGCTAGCATGAAGTACCTTCTTAGTGCTTTGAACTTTCCTCTTAGCAGTACTTTTCATTATGTCCCATAAATTTGGGTTTTATTGTGCTTTAATTTTCATTGAATTCTAGAAAGTCTTTAAATTCTTTATTTCTTCCCTGACCCAGTGGTCACTGAATAGAAGGTTGTTTAGTTTCCATGAGATTTTAGGCTTTCCCATTGTTGTTGTTGTTGAAGTCCAGCGTTAGTCCATGGTGATCTGGTAAGTTACAAGGGTTTTTTTTTTTTTTTTAGGTTTCTTGTATCTGTTGAGGGTTGCTTTGTGATTTACTATATACTCAATTTTGGAGAAGATTCTCTGCGGTTCTGAGAAGAAGGTACCTTCTTTTGTATTTGTATAGATTATTCTGTAAAATATGTGTTAGGCTTATTTGATTCATGACATCTGTTAGTTTCATTATTTCTTTATTTAGTTTCTGTCATGATGGCCTGCGCATTGGTGAGAGTAGAATGTTGAAGTCTCCCACTATTTTTTTAAACATTTGAATGATTTTTTTAAAGATTTATTTGTTATTTATACATTGTTCTGCCTGCATGTACAGCTGCACAGCAGAAGAGGGCACCAGATCTCATTATAGATGGTTGTGAGCCACTACGTGGTTGCTGGGAATTGAACCCAGAACCTTTAGGAAGAACAGCCAGTGCTCTTAACCTCTGAGCCATCTCTCCAGTCCCAGAAGTCTCCCACTATTAATGTGTGAAATTTGATGTATGATTTAAGGTTTAGTAATGTTTCTTTTACGAATGTGGATGCCCTTGCTTTGGGGACACAGATATTCAGAACAGAGATGTCATCTTGGTGGATTTTTCCTTTGCTGAGTATGTAGTGTCTCTCTCCACCTCTTCTGATTAATTTTGGTGGAAAGTTGATGTCGTTAGATATTAGAATGGCTACTCCAGCTTTCTTCTTGGGACTGTTTGTTTGGAAATATCTTTTTCCAGCGCTTTACTCTGAGATAATATCTACCTTTTGCTGAAATGTAGATACTGCAGAATGATGTATTCTGTATTTGTGTCCATTCTGTTAGCCTGTATCTTTGGGGGGGGGGTTGAGTTCATTGATGTTCAGAAATATTAATGATCAATGGTTGTTAATTTCTGTTATTTTGATGTTAGTAGTGATTATGTGTGGGGGGGTATATGTGTTTACTCTCTGGTTTTGCTAGTGTTCTCTTGCTTATTTCCTTTGTTTTTCTGGATGTAATTAACCTCCTTTGGTTGGCATTTCCTTCCAATATCATCTGTAGGCCTGGATTTCTGTATAGATAGGGTTTATTTATTTATTTATTTATTTATTTATTTATTTATTTATTTATTTATTTATTTATTCATTGTCACTGAATGTCTTGTTTTTTCAACCTACAGTTATTAATAGTTTTGCTAAGTAGTGTCGTCTGGGATGACTATGGCCTCTTCTCTTACAGTTGTCAAGACATCTGCCCAGGCCTTTCTGGCTTTTAGAATCTCTGTTGTGAAGTTGGGTATAATTCTGATAGGTCTGCCTTTATATGTTACTTGGCCTTTTTCCTTTGCAGCTTTTAATATTCTTTTTTGTTGTTGTTTTGTATATTCAGTGTTTTGATTATTTCATGGTGGCAGTATTTTGTTTTCCATTCCAATCTATTTGGTGTTTTGTAAGTTTCTTGTATGCTTATAGGCGTCTCTTTCTTTACATTGGGTTAATTTTCTTCTAAGATTTTGTTGAAAATATTTTCTGAGACTTGTAAGTAATATTCTTCTCCTTCTTCTATTCTTAAGTTTGGTCTTTTCATAGTGTCCCAGATTTCTTGGATGCTCTGTGTCAGGAACTTTTCAGAATTAACAATTTCTTTTACTGATGTATGGATTTCTTCAATTGTATCTTCCATGCATGAGATTCTCTCTTTTATCTCTTGTATACTGTTGGTGATGCTTGCATTTGTAGTTCCTACTCTTTTTCCTAGGTTTTCCTTTTCCAGGACTTCCTCAGTTTGTGCTTTCTTTATTGCTTTATTTCTATTTTTAGGTCTTGAATAGTTTTATTCATTTCCTTCATCTGTTTGTATTTTTCCTATCTATCTTTAAAGGCTTTATTCATTTCCTCTTTAAAAGCCTCTATCATCTTTATAGCATTGGATTTAAGGTCATTTTCTTGTGCTTCTGCTGTGTTAGGATATCCAGGGCTTGTCATAGTAGGACAGCTGGGCTCTGGTGTTGTCATATTGCCATGGGTATTGTTGATTGTGTTCTTACGCTGGCTGTTAGCCATCTGTTTGCTCCTGGTGCTGTTTGTTCATGATACTGGCAAGACTCCTTGGGGAGGCAAGTACAGCTGTGTGCCTGACAATGGAGCTCAGGGAACAGCATGCTGCTCACCTCTGCTGGCTGTGCCCAGGTAGAGCTCAACGTTCTTATGGTCCTGCAGGCCTCCTTGGGAAGGCAGACAGATCCCTGGCCTGGATATCTCAGGGACAACATGCAGGTCACTTCTGATGGCTGTGCTTCAGGTAGACCCAGCAGGCAGGGGATTGGTGGGAGAAGTCTAACCTGGGCAGTCCTGGAGCCAGGCAGGCCTCCTTGTGAAGGAAGACAGAGCAGTGGGCCACACAAGGGATCTCTTATTACTGCCTTTTTGGTGGCAGCAAGATTTTGGTATCATAAGGAGGTAGAGAAAAGTAAAGAAACAGTAGATACAAAGTACTGTTTAGTTGAGATTTAATTACCCTCATGCTTTTCTCATCTATAAAATGGTGATAACCACTATGTCAGAACTGCAAAAATAATAAATATATATAAACTATGTTAATGCAAAATATAATTATAGTAATAAAATTCACTGGTACCAATTTATATATTAATGTGTAGTAAGCATAATTATATGTTTATGTTTGCTTATTCTTTTCTTTTTGTTACAATTGCTTTGAATGAGCTATTTTCAAAAAATAATACTCCAGATGAGGCAAATATTTGTAGCAATTGATAAAATTATTTATGCATTGCAAAAAGCACTGTGTGAAGAATAAGTTGGTTATTTGCACTCATAGTTTCTGTACAGTGTTTTGGAACTTCAATGTAACAAGCAGTTAACAAATACAGGTCTGAGTTTTTGGCATGCATGAGACCATAGTTCCCTCTTTAGCAGATCCTGAGCATGGTAGTGCATTCTTGTAATCCCAGCACTAGGATCAAATAGTCAGATCTGGGGCTAGAGGTATGGCTTGCCATTAAGGGCACCACTGCTGTTGCAAAGAATATGGGTTAATTTACCAACATCTTATAACTATGGCACGAGGGGATCTGATGCTCTCTTCTGGCTTCCATAAGTATCAGGAACATAAGTGGCACAAAGACATATAAAATACCCGTATACATACAACAAATATTTTTAAATTAAATTAAAAATATTTAAGAGTTATTCTTTGCTACATGGAAAGTTTTAAGCCATGCTTGGATGAATGAGACTATTTCAACAAAACAAAACAGTGAAACATAGAGAGCATTCCCTCTGAATGCTAGGAGGACTCGGAACTCTCACAGACAAGAACATTTGAAGATGTTCAAGTCATTTGCAATTATATAGTACATGCATGTAGCCTGCCCACAGCCTCCTGTGTAGTGTAAGTCATTTGGAAATCACATGTAATACCTACCATAATGTAAACAGATATGGTTTTGATGTGGGGTGATAGCTTTATATGCCCATACATCTTCGTAACAAACAAATATTTTCTAGTACTGAAAATTTGCAACCCATTTTCTGTAACACAGTTCTATTATCTTGGGATCCTCAAAGTGGCAGTATATAAGCTAATGACATGACAAATATTTGGATGTTTTGGAATAGACTTGAAATGGAGACTACCCTTATGCCCTGGGGGAACCAAACATGTTTAGAGAGTTAGAGCTTTCAGCCTATCTGCTAACTCTGTGAAGGGAAGAGAGGCTAACAGTTAAATTAGTCGCGGGTGAACAATGATTTAGTCAGCCATGCTTGTGTAGCAGAGTCATCATGCAGTCACTAAACAGCAGTGCTTAGGGAGCCCTTGGATTGAACACATAGAGAGTGGCATATCTCAAAAGGCTCACCGACTCTGCCCCGTCCCCTTCACATTGCTCTGTGTATCTGTAATCCGGCTGCTCCTGAAGTATCCTTTATGACAAATGGGTACATCATGCCAAGTGCTTGTCCACTCCAGTAAGGCAGTGGCATAGAGGAGTGAACTTAACATAACATACGTGGGAACTTAATATCCGTAGTTAGCTTGTAGGAAAGTTGAGACTAACTCAGGAGCCTAATCCATGCGACTGACATAGGACAGGCTTCTGACACGGAGATTTTTACCCATGGGGTCCGAAATAATTCAACTCTTCAGTATCAGGTTGGATTAAATATGCATATGGGTAAGGCCTGAGAATTGCTGTGGAAAATTCTGCACATATTGGAGACTAAAAGAATTTTAAGATCATTATGGTTTTTTTTTTTTTTTTTTTTTTTTTTTAATTTCCATTGTCTGTGTAGGAAGAGAGGGATGTTACTACAGGCACAGAATGCTAGCAAACTACTGGTTTTCTATGTAGATACGACACAGGAAAACTTGCATTTCTCCTACCTGTCATAGTCTAGGGCTGTGGGTATTCGGCTGTGATGTTTAGTAAATTGCTCACAATAAGTGTTTTTAAATTTTCAAATTAGAAATAAGAGTTTCTGATTGATGAGGCACAGGTATGCGGTTGGGTGATTTATGGGTCATGTCACTTATTCATCTATCTGGAAGTGACTGATTTATTCATCTACAGAGTTGCTTCCAAGTCATGCAACTGCTTTGTGAACATGACTGATTTAGAATCTCAGGAGAGGATGAATGGCCTGTGCACTTGATTTATAAGGTGCATTACCAACTTATAATTTCTCCAGTGGAGGCAAAGTCAGAGCTTTATACCTGGGGGCACAAATATCCACTTTATTAATAAAATAAGATTGATTTATTCTACTTGTTTGTGTACACAGAGCTTACGTTTAAGCTGTAGCCATCCCCCTGGTTCCCAAATGAGTTACCACTCAGAGGTGTAGATTATGTGATTACAGATTAGTTTCTGGAGACTTCTATTGAATACTTTAATGTGTTGTGTGATCAAGATGAATTATTTTCTTACTTTTTCCTTTTAGGGTGAAATACATATTTTTTTCCTAGTCATACCTATCACTTCTTATTCATTATTTTCATCTTTTTTGTTGTTGTTTTGTTTCGGCCATAATCACAATTAGTGACATGGGGCTTTAGTTGTTGCTTTTGTGGTCAAATATTTAGTCTGACTGTGGCCTTGGAATGTTGCTGCTGGATGCAGGGCCATCTTGCGGAAGCTGGTGCTAGTCATTGAAGGTACAGGGTCACTTGCAACTGTTCTCTTACAGTCTTTCAGGGTAAAGACTAAGCATGTAAACAGGGCAAAATATAATATTTTTCAGGCCTTTGATGATTTTAACATCTACGTGCTCATTTGTTGTTGATTTCTGAGTCTTATTGATGACTCATATTGTGTGTTTCATGTTGGCGGGAATTTCTGTGGTTTTTCAGGGGTAGTCATGATTGAAAGGGCCATCCCCTAGAACTCTCAGATCGTTTCATTCAGACTCTAGAGATGATTATGTTATCTTCTAATACATCTTCTCTCTGGGCCCAAAACTGTAGCAAGGAAGGTTTCACAACATATAGGTCAAGAAAACTGTGTGAAGCCTTTAGACAGCTTAAAAGGTTTCATTTCTTCCACACTTAAGGAAGATATTTTCTGTTTAGATTTTCCACAAACTCCAGGTTTCAGGTTTGGTGAACTCTTGCAAAGAAATATAATAGGAGAAACATAAGAGGAGAGTTTATAGAAACCAGGATTTCCTTAGACCTGAATTTTGTTCTGAGGATTTCACCAAAGCTGTTTAATGAATACAAAATGAATAGAATTGATATTTCCAAAATGCTTTCTGAAATTTTTATATGAGTTCTGGCCATATATCAGCATATGCATTTCACCTCATCCCATTTTATTATAGTAAGTATTAATGCAAAACAGAACACAGCTTTGCAAAAAGATACTTAAAGTGTTGAAAAGAATCCTTAGTAGGAATATTTAAAGTAAATTTTAAAAACTTCATATTAAAACTGAAAAGTGTATTTTTGGCTTACCAGAGAGAAATAAATCTTGTAATATCTAATACGAGTGTTTATAGATCATTATTCTTGCTAGCCCCAAGTTAGAAATAATAAAATGTCCATAATGTATTGTGGGATGTCACCACAATCCAGCTGCTCCAGGAATACAACAACTTGAAGTATGATCCGTGTAACACAAATAAATTGCACTTTCATGCTGAGTAGGAAAAGCAGATACAAAGTGTATATGTAATGCTGTAGCAATTGTGCAAACTTACAGAAGGTCCAGAAATGCTCCATAGTGATACAGTTGTTCAGTCACTGTCTAGGGTTATAAGATGGAGTTCTTAAAAGGAAAGAAAAATTTCTCTGAGCCCTAAAAATACATATAATCTGATTACAATGACAATCACCAAAGTGAACCCACTTGTTGCAACTTACAAAGCATTCGTACAAAAAGAGACAATTATGTACACTACAATGGAATTTAAATAATAGAAACAATAGGGTAACAAAAAGAATGTCAACAGTTTAAAATTTCAAGTACATGACATTGAAAAGGAATTGCAGAAGAGCTTTTAAATGCTAAGATTGGTGCCAGATACAACTGTGGTAAAAACAGCAAGGAAGTTTAACAGTGACTGTGTTTCAGTGACTTGTGAGCCATGCTCTAGGACACAGGGTGCTTGTTAGTAATGCAAAGAGTGATTTTGTAAGTATGGTTACTTCTGTTCTGAAAATTTGTGGTTTTCCACATAAAATTTGCTGTTGTATTAAAGTCATGAGTGCAAAGGCTCCACAAACACTTCACAATCTCCAAGAACTCTTACATCTATAGCTCAAAGGTTGCCATTCCCAGGGATGAGGTGATTTTACCACAGTTTTCATTGCATTGAAGGCTATTTCAAGCATCCTGAAGTTAAAGACTGCCACTGGTACTTCCTTACTCTAGAATACCTTGAAGTCAAATGCTTTTGAATACTCACTATAACTGTGACTCTAGTCTCCCTGTGAGAAAGCTGCCTATTTACAAATGGGTCCTAGGAACATTCCATTAGCCCTTTCAGATGCTTGTTTTGCTCTTTGTGATATTTCCAGATTGAAAAAGAGAGAGGTCTCACAGGAATAGTTGTGGTGCTGATTTATTTCATGCCTGTTCAGTGCAACTTTTACAACACGGAGAAGATAGGTTTCTTCATTGCATATTATGAATTTGCTTTACAGTCCCTCACTCTTTTCTGATCAATAACTTCATTCGACAGTTCATGCTTTAGCTCAATAAATTCTAGGTCACTAAAGCTGCTCTGTATTTGAACATCTTTCTTCCAAAAGTGAGAGGAAAAGGGACTCATTTCTCACATAGTACACACTCCTCTGATCCCATTTTTATATACAAGGTTAGTTGTCAGTTTCTGCACATGTAGTCTCTTGTTGAATTAATTTTTGGAATTTTAAAATTTCTAAGATGATATTTTTCCCTTGATAGTGTAATGGAAAATGTTAAGTATTTTTTTTTTTACTTTTTTAATGTATGAGATATGTGAAACATTTATTAAAAGACCAAAGAGTATTTCAAGCCTTTTGGTCCAGGGATCTCTTTTACAACTCCTCAACTCTCTCATCATCCCTAAAACTATCAGCTATAAATAGAGCTTAATTGAGCCATTATAACTGGATTCCAGTAAGCTTTATTAATAGAAGTAAATTATTGCCTCCCAGATTATAGTTTGCTTGCCACTGAATTAGATAATATTTTAAACTTCCCTAATGTTTAATATTTTGATTATACTATAATAAAACAAAATATTCTATGAAATTGACTGTGATTTGAATAACAAATGAAGTAAGTTCTATAACAAGAATCTGGAATCAGCCTCTTTTTAAACAACAGATATTTCTACTTTAGATTATTTCAGAATATTTATATATATACACACACATATATATGTTCATATATATAATCTCCCCAGATCCGTGACCTTTCAGGAAATATATTCCACAGATTTCTTTGGAAGTAAGAATTGGCATATCAGAATAAATGAATTTGAAGTGAAAAGTATATTTGAAAAGACTTGATCAAAAGCTGTGTAATATTATGAAGGTAAGATGCCATCATGAGTAATTTATAGGACCTGAATTTAATCCTCCAGAATGCCATATTTAGGACAGAACTTTCTTGACATTGTCACACACAGAAGTGACCTTTCTGGGGTAGTATTTCCTTTATAAAGTGTTATGAAAATATATTCTGTTCTTTGAAAAATGCAAATTCATTTCAAAGCACATTAAACTTGAATAAATAAATTTTTAATGAAACAGAGGGTTGTTTTTGAAATCCACTCCATTCCCCGACACACTCTCAATGGCTTTGTTTCCTGTGCTTATCTCTTTTTCATAAGGTCTGTGCTACCATTATGTGATTATTAAATTCTGGATAGCTTATTGTATTTCTTACATAGCTAGAAGAGGGAATTATTGAGCAAGCAGCCCACAAGTTACTTGCTCAACTTCTCCTGTGAAGACAGCTCATCAGAGATCACTCCCAAACAGCTGTTTCTACAGGCCTTTCATTACAGTCATGAGTGGTGACTAAGGTGTGACCCTCAGCCAGTGTTCAAATAGTGTGACTTTCCAACCGTGATATTTTCACTGTGTGAAGAATTACTTCAAAGATCTCTGTCATCATTAACGGATGCATGATCTCCCAGGACATGACTTATATGCCTCTTAAAAATCCCTTTTCACTCTTCCTAAAGGCATCAGTGACCAGCAGTAGGGACCTTCATTCTTCCTCATTCTCCACCCAAATCTGCATTAATCTTTGATTTAGAGTAAGAAGCCACATTTGAACCAGATTCTAATCTCATGAGACTTGGTGGAAGGGCCATGGATGTCAGTAATATTGGCACAAATAGGTATTGTGAAATTAGCTCAAGATGTAGAAAGCCATATTTAAAACTTTCACTACTTCTGGTTCCAGTCAAAACAAAAAGTGCTCACATGCCTGAGTTCTTTTCCAAATTGTGTTTCAACACATTCTTTTGTTCCTTGTAGCTGGATTAAGGGGATGCACCAGACGAAGGCAATAATAATAATAATAATAATAATAATAATAAAAATAATAATAATAAATAACAATAACAATAACAGTAATGCCATATTAGCTAGACTCCTTTTTTACTTCCTTTATGTTCGGTGTTTTTTTTTCAAACAGTTTACTAAATAGTGTCATCGAGACATGATTTCTTTTTCTTGGCACATGTTCAAAATTTTGAATTACATCCCCTTGAGTTAGTCCCTTTCAGAGAACTTGGTATCAGGACTGTGTGTAACAGCAGGATGGTTATAAAAGCTGTTGAGTGTAAAGCCTAAATACAGAGGTAAGAGAGAGAAAATTTGCCATTGACAGTCCATTGTGCCATGTTGATTTCATCCCCACTGTGACGACACAGTTCAGCCATGAAAGACAGATGGGACCACATATCACACTGTACCTTCATGTGTCATATGTGTTCTTTCGCTCATCAAATCTAGAAATGCTTCTTTTCCTTTATACTGTCATTCAGCATCTGTAGGCCCTCCTCCTCACCAGTGGTTACCCATAAAAGCAACTGTGAGAAATTGAAAATAAAAGTGTCAGAATGTTAGAAAATAGACCAGTCGACTTATAAAATCAAATATATATGGCGGTGTGTCTGAGCAATACCACTCTTAGGCATTTACCTAGATAAATGAAGACAGGGCTCCACTAAAAACACCAGGCACGAATATGAACAGCAACATTTATCATGGCATTCCCAACAGAAAACAACCTACATGACCCAGCTGATGATATAAAATAAATTCTATATAACTGCAAAATGAAATCCCTCTCACAAACGAAATAAAGCATCTGCTTTTGGTACCCCCTCCACACCACACACACACACACACACACACACACACACTAACAAGATGGAAGAATGTTGGACAACAATGACAACTAAATGACTCTCAGGACTTTCCAGGTTACTTGATTCCATTTGTATGACATTGCAGAAAAGTCAAAGTAATAATGAGAGAGAACAGATTCTGGGGGATGAATGAAGGAGACTGATAGAATGGGTGGAATTTTGGATATAGGTGTGCTCTGTCTTGATCGTTATTCTCTGTGTTTGCAAGAATCACATGAGTACTCTCTGTGAAGGGCAAATGTTGTTGTTACTGTTATTGTTGTTGCTGCTGTTGAAGGCCTGCCTTCCTGATTAGATGAAAGGGTGCCTGGGAAAGTCACAGTTCAGAGGCCTGGGATGGTATCCCAGTTCTGGGATGGGACAGTGGCCTAAAGGTATCCTGAGGCACAGGAGCTTGGGAACACACAGCTCTGAGAGAAGGCCTCTTCAAAAAGACATTGCAGCTCCCAGGGGAAGGTCTTCCCAACACCAGGACACGAATGGCACAGTGCCATTTGAAATTTTAATGGTCCATTACTTAAGGGCTAGATATAGCTCTTGGTGTGTGGAGGGGAACAGTGGACCACTACAGGGGGACAAGTGGGTTGCAGGTCTCGGGGCCATTGGGCTACTTGGATTCACTGCTGCCACTGGGCAGGGGTGGGAGGATCAGCAGCAGGTCATCACAGCTTCGGAGTCCTCCATGGCTTGGGGCATTGTCTTGGCCATGGTGGGCCCCAGATGTGGGCCACCTAGGCTCTCTTCACTGTGGCTGGCCATTGTGGCTCTCTCTGCTGTAGCAGGCTGCTTTGATGGCTGTTGCCACAGTGCTGAAAGCCCTCAGCATATGTTTGAAATATATAAACTGTGTCTGAATAATCCACCTTTTAAATCCATTGCGTCCATTTTTGCTGCAGTGGTAAGAAAGTTAATCGACATTTGTGTGTCTCTTCTGGTTTTCTTTGTTGAAAAAGAAAAGAAAAGCAACAAAACAAAACAAAAAACAACCCAATTATCCTTTTCCTTCCCCACAGTATTTACAGACCTATCAACACACCTGTTATGAAGGGCTAAGCAGGACATTGATTGTTCTTAACTAGTTGTTAATTTAGGGCCTTCTCACATCCTTTTAGTTTCTACTTATTGTCAGTTACACTGTTATCTTCTTTTGGAAACACTGCTGAGTTCTCTTGGATGACTAGCACAACACATACTTTTTATTTTGTTATGGCATTTAAAGTCTCTTGAAAAGGTAGATGGAATGTCTAAATGATTAGTCTTTATAGTGTCTTTGTAATTTGTCTTTATAGTGTCTGTGAAATGTAGACAGCTAGCTAGCTAATTATCCAACAACTGAGCTCTTGGTCTCACCATTGCTCAGCACCTGTGATAATGACCTATATACAGGAGACATGATCTCTGCTTTGATTTTGTACCCCTTCGTATCACTGAACATCCATAAAAATGATTGTGAAAGAGAGAAATGACACACACACACACACACACACGCACACACACACGAAACCAAAACAAAAGAAACTATGTGAAAGATTAGAACAAGGATTGCAGAATTTTTCTTGTTGATTTGATGTGATGTTGTAGAACGCTATCTGATTATGAAGGGTATATATATATATATATATATATATATATATATATAAATATAATATATTATATAAGACATATATATATGTCTTATATAATATATTATATTCTATTATATAGAATAGAATTATTTTATTTTTGATTATTTACATTTTTTTTGCAATTTTTCTATCATTATTTTCTTTTCAATTTATTTATTTTGTATCCTGATTGTACCCCCCTCTCTCATCTCTCGGTCCCAAACTCCCTCCGTCTTCTCCTCCTATTCCCTTCCCCACTGAAGAAGGTAAGTCCTCCTCCCATACTATCTGACCCTAGCCTATCAGGTCTCATCAGAACTGCCTGGATTATCTTCCTCTGTGGCCTGATATGTCCCCCACCCCACCAAGGGGAAGCTATCAAAAGCAGACAACAGAGCTCATGTCAGAGACTGCCCATGTTCTCATTTCTAGAGAACCCACATGGAAACTGAGATGCCTATGGGCTACCTCTGAGCAGGGGGTCTAAGTCCTTTCCATGCATGGTTCTTGGTTGGTCCTGCAGTTCTCACTGTACCCAAACGTTTTAGCTTTGTTGGTCTCCTTTGTGGTGCTCCTGTCCACTCAGGGTCCTTCTATGCCTCCCTTGTTCCATAAGACTCTCTGAACTCTGCCCAAATGTGAGTCTCAGCATCTGCTTTGATCCCATACTGATGGAGTCTTTCAGAGGACATCTGTGGTAGACTCCTATCCTGTTCCCTGTCTTTCACAGTCTATCCTGTTTTCCATTCTGAATGAGAATTAAGCATCTTCCCTAGGGTCCTCCTTGTTGTTTAGCATCTTTAGGTCTGTAGATTTTCGTATGTTTTTCCTATATTATATGGCTAAAAGCCATTTATAAGTGAGTATATACCACTTGTGTCTTTCTGTGTCTGGGTTATCTCACTCAGGACATAAATATCACTAATGTACATTGTTTCAGCCACATGCATTATGAGTATTATTGAATGGGGAAGTTCCCTTTTGAAGACTTTTCTTAAATGATGGATAAAGTTGAGAACAAGAAGATGAGTCCTTACAGCTTAGTAGGGGTGGTCGTGGTGATGGTTAGGCTTGTGACAATTACAGTGTCAAGGCTTTAAATTCATGGCATTCTATTTGAGTAAACCTAGACATGCAAGGAAGAGAACATTTCAGGAGAATGTTTTGGTTAAATCGTTCATATAATTTGCTGGTATATTCAAAGTAGATGTTTATCAACACATGGTTTGTTTTCATTAGCATCTATGTGCTGCTTCTGGCCATTAATGCTTGCTCCTCTGGGAAAAAGTCACCATTTTTTGATTATGCATGCCTGTTGTCATCACAACACAATGACCACTAGAGGCTTTGATGAAGCTAGCAAGATCAACATTGGGAGCAACAAAGAATGCAGAAGTATCTTTAGTATCACTTTTGTGTTTTCATGATCTCTTGGGAAACAAAGTCCTTCTGGGAGAACACAGTTGAATGGGATCTGACTCTTGTTCTGTTATGTCCTATCTTTTGTCCTGCCAAATAATCGAAGAAAGTGTTGAGAATTATCACATTCCTCCAAGTTCATATTTTGTTACCCTAGCCCAGTGATTCTCAACCTCATTAATGTTGTGACATTTTAATACAGTTTCTCATGTCATGATGACCCCCAACCATAAATGTATTTCATTGCTACTTCAAAACTGTAATTTTGCTACTGTTATGAATCAATGTATTCATCTGGTATGTAGGATATATAATATGTGACCATAAAAGGAATCATGACCCACAGGCTGAGAACCACGGCTCTAGTCACTAATATAATAGTGTGAAGACATAGTTCTTGAGGAGCCATTAGTTCATGAGAATGGAACTTAAGGTATGGGATTAGTACCCTAATGAAAGAGGTTTTCCCATCACATGAGGCCATTTGTGAAGAAAAGGTCTTCCTTCAGCATATAACAAATATGTTGGTATCTTGATTTTTACATACCTAAGCCCTAGGATTATGAATAGTAAACCTTTGTAACAGATTTAATACATTTTTGTTGCAGTAGCCGTTCAAAGTATCACTGCTGCACTATAGGGATAAGCCTATGTATGGCCTGAGCTTAATGATCCTTGAGTGTCTACTCTATAGGCATCAAACATAGGAAATCCAGGTAAGCATAGAGCATTTACTGCCATAAGAAAACATTTTGAAATTTGACAAACTTAACATCAGAAACCAAGGTACTAACAAACAAACAAACAAACAAACAAACAAAAGAACTCTAAAGCTTCCACACAGGATGGTTTCCTGGTGAACTCATTACAGTTTCCTTGAAGACAAGGAAGATACAAGTGTGATGTAGAAACAGAGGTAGAAAGCTTAATTTCAAACTAAATAGCATGGGACTTATGGACAGCCCTTGAAATAGAATACACAAAAAAAGTTAGGGGCAAAAGCCTAAGGGCTATGGTGTCTCTCTCGGAATAAATAACTGATACCCTGTTTGTTTTTCTCTTTTGATTAAAACAATTAAAATGCATGTACATGCATATGTTTACATATGCTCTGTTTGAGTAGTTGCCCATGAAAGGGAGGGGTGGGCGGAAAAAGCTGTCAGATACTGTGGAGCTAGAGATATAAGCAGTTACGAGTGTCTGATGTTGCTATTGGAAACCAGCCTTCTTTCATCTGGACGAGCATCAAGTACTTAAACACAGAGCCCTCTCTGTAACTACTCTTTCTAGTTATAAAGTTCATAGTTTATAATTCATAAAATAGGGATGGGGAAAGGTAAATGAAATATGAGTTATGCAGCAGGTTACAAAGCCCATTGTAATTATCTGCATTTCAAACACATATTGTGTCATGTGAATTTTGTTGTCTTATTCTGATTTGTAATCAATAGTTTGTCAATTGAATTCAATTATCTTCTCACTCTTTCCTCCTTCTCTCTCCCTCCCACCTGTCCTTATTCTTCTCTTTCTGTCAATGTCAGTCTGTCTCTGTTTGTCTGTCTATATCTCTTTCTCTCTGTTCATGTGTATATGTGTGTGTATATGTATATAGTATAACAGTGAACTCAATCCTGCAAATATCTAGGAAAAGACAAATAAAACAGAATATGCCCCACACATAGAACACATGGAATACATGATGGCTAAAAACTTGTTTGAAAATATGTGTATGAAACACAGATCTTTGCAATGGGCTTTGTAATTTCCTGCATACTTCATATTTCATTTACCTTTCCCCCAACAAGATTTTACAAATTATAAAATATGAACTTCATAACCAAACAGAACGGTAAATCCAAACATGCAAGATGATTTAATGCAAAAGAAAGTCTGTTAAGTGTTAAGCATACATTTGAAGAAACACGGTATTCCATGGTGCTCCCTTTTCCATAGGAGACCAGTCAGTATCTCCATCTTTCTTCTGAAGATATTGGTCCCTAACTCTGCATCCAAACTGCAGCCAAATGCTTCTGCATGCAGAGATATGTAGCATGAACACCTCAGTATCATTATTCTCTAGATTTGAGAATGTAAGTTTGAGGTGTAAGTTTGAGATGTAAGTTTTCTTCTAGATGATGCTTGAAAAGGTTTATCTGAAAATAAACCAGGGTCTTTTCTGAGACTGACACTCAACCAAGGACCATCTATGGATATAACCTAGAACTTCTGCTCGGATGTGGCCCGTGGTAGCTCAGTAACCAAGTAGTTTTCCAAAGTAAGGGGAACACGGACTATTTCTAACAGGATCTCAAGGGCAGGCTGTTTGACACCCCCCCTCAGGGGAGGAGCAGTCTGTTAGGCCACAGAGGAGGACTTTGCAGCCAGCCCTGAAGATACCTGATAAAACAGGGTCAAATGAAAGGGGAGGAGGTCCTCCCCTATCAGTGGACTTGGAAAGGGGCAGGGAGGAGACCAGGGAGGGAGTGTGGGGTTGGGGAGGGAATGAGGGAGCGGGATACAGCTGGGACACAGAGTTAACAAAATGTAACTAAAAAGAAAAATAAAAAAAAAATAAAAAGAAAAATAAAATAAAAAAAAGAAAATAAACCAGGATGTGTTTCTGCACATGATTCAGAACTTTTGAGAACTTAGATAGTATCAAGTTCTTTCTTGCATCAGATCATTTCTTTCCTCCTACGTATTTTTTTTTTAATTTAGGATTTCCCATTCCTAGCCAAGAGGAATTTGTTCCAGCATTGCTGTACTCTGGGGAGGCAGGATGGTTTTGCCTTCTCAGGCACAGAGAGGAAAAGGAAGTGCGTACAGCTGGGATTGTGCTGTGTTTTGGACACCTAACACACTCAATGAGAATAACGTCAACAGAATGCCGGTGTTTGCACACGAACAACTTCCTTGAGATAAGACACAGCTTCCCAAAGAGATATAAACATTCTAAAACACTACCCTCACCTTTAGCACAGATTCATGACAACCCATAAACATAACATGAACTTACAAGCTGTTTAAATACATTTAAAGGTACACATGACAGGCACATGATAAATGGTCAATGTATTCATTTATTTACACATCTCAAGACTAATAAATGTTGGTAAAACACATTTGTATTATACTAGTATCATTTAAAGCAAAATAGTGCTCTGGAGTTAGAACAACACAACAGTTGTAGGTAAGAACAGGGTTCAAGCACTATAGAATAAGCACAAGGAATGAAAGAAGCCATCGTATTTTACTGTATGATGCTGTAGAATCTTAGAATCATCTAGTCTTCTTAGTGCAAAGTCTTTGTCCAGCAGCTCACCAATCTCTGTTATCTGTATTACCATCTCTTTTTATTTTAGCAAGTTTTACATGCACACCACATTTAAATAAAGAGAAGTTTTTAGACATAAGCTACGGAGATCAGGAAATATGGGACTAAATAAAGCCCCCTTCTCAGAATAAAGAAGGAAAAAATGTAAAAGAATTTTTTCTATATGTCTTTATCATATTTACATTTTAAATGCTTAATATATAGCCTAGAAATTGAAAAAAAAAGCCACTTGTTCATAGAGAATCTAACATAATGAGTGTTCAAGGAAGGATAGGAAAGAATTTCTAAGTATGTTTAAGTGTATAAAGGTATACACAATATCTGTACACGCATGTGTTTGTATGAGTAGGTATAGGAATGGATTTAAAACAGGCTCAAATAAGGACTTCTTGCCACATTTAATGCCATAAAACTGGAAACATTTCCCCTCCTATGTTTATCATCAAATACGTTTAAAAGGAGAACTTGTATATTACATTGTAAAGGTTCTGCTAGTACACTGCAATTTACTAGAAATATATTAATTAATTACCTACTGAGTTAAACATGTTGGTGAAGGATCAAACAAATGCTCGTGCTGATTCTGTTGCTTCCAGCTATGCCCTGTGAATCACCAAACAGATTGTTTTATTTTCCTGAGGTTTAGATTTTGTCATTATACAAGTTAATTAAAAAAAAAAAATCACCCTTTGAGGGCTGCCTGGATGGTACAGTGGTTAAGAATCCTTGCTGTACTTGAATACTTGAAAAGCATGGAAGTTTGGTTCTTAGCACCCACTTCAGCTGACACGAAGACCTGTAACTCCAGCTCTAGGGCATCTGGCTCCCTCTTCTGGCCTCATCATCATTTGCGCTCACCGGCATATCACGCACTGACACAATCAAATAAATACAGGCCACTAAAGAGAAAACTGCCCTCTCACCCAATGTGGAGTGGTTAAGTGCTTAACTGAAATGCTGCATATAAAGCAATCACACCAGTGCTTTATACTACAGACACTCAACAAATGCTAGACTAACAGCTGTGTAAATTATGCAAATTCATTAGCTGTGGTCCTCACTTCATTCACAGGAGGAAACATGTCTCTTGGATGGGGAGGTGTGTGTGGCAAAGCTTCAGACTTAAACACCATAAAATAAAGTATTACAGAAGGCTTTGGTCAAAAATTTTTTTGGAAAAAAAAAAAAAA
>NW_026585689.1:5837703-5879982 GCF_907164565.1 Psammomys obesus | reverse complement strand
CCCCCCCCAAGGGAGAAGCAGTTCTGCTAGGCCACAGAGGAGGACTTTGCAGCCAGCCCTGAAGATACCTGATAAAACAGGGCCAGATGAAAGGGGAGGAGGTCCTCCCGAATCAGTGGACTTGGAAAGGGGCAGGGAAAAGCTGAGGGAGGGAGGGTGGAATTGGGAGAGAATGTGGGAGGGGGCTATGGCTGGGATACAAAGTAAATAACCTGTGATTAATATAAAAAATAAATAAATTAAAAAAATAAACCTTGGAAAAAAAAGGTAAAGGGACAGACATTGGAAAAGGGAGAAAATAGGTAACAGGACAGGAACTTATCACAGAGGGCCTCTGAAAGAATCTACACAGCAGGGATTAAAGCAGATGCTGAGAATCATATCCAGAGGGCAGGGAGTCTTGTGAAAGAAAAGTGGGTGGGGAATAGAAAGACCTGGAGGAGACAGGATCTCCACAAGGATAGCAAAAGAACCAAAATATATGGGCACAGGGGTCTTTTCTGAGACTGAAACTCCAACCAAGGACCATTCACGGAAAGGACATAGCACCCCCCAACCCCCACACAGATATAGCCCATGGCAGCTCAGTCTCCAAGTGGGTTCCCTCATAAGGGGAACGAGGCTGCCTCTGACATGAACTCAGTGGCTGGCTATTTGATCAACTTCCCTGTGCAGGGTGGTGGTGGGAGTGGTGGGAGACAGCCTTACCTGGCCACAGAGGAGGGACAATGAAGCCAGGCCTGATGAGATGTGTTAGGCTAGGGTCAGATGGAAGGGAAGGAGGACCTCCCCTATCAGTGGACTTGGGGAAGAGATTGGGGAGAGAAGAGGAAGGAAGGATGGGATTGGAAGGGCACAAGCTATGGGACTACAGCTGGGATACAAAGTGAATAAATTATAATAAAAATAAATAAAAAATAAAAATTTAAGTATCTTAAAAAACAAAAACAGACTTGTCGGAAGATGGAGGCGGCTAGTGTGCAGCTTAGCTGAAGGGGAGAAGACCCACAACTCGGAAATTGGTGAGTGAAGGGGCTGATCAACCTAGAACAGAGTTATCTAGACTTCCAAGAAGAGAGAGACTAACCATGCTCTGAGTCCATCTAGAATCAGGTCACAGCAGACTTCCCTGGGAGGAGAAACCCCGAGAGGTGATCCCCAGGCACTTCCCAGCACCCAAAACCCTACTCCTTCTTCAGAGAAGGCAGGAGGCATCCAGCAGAATCTGCCACAGACCACACTGTCTGTACCCCAGCCCCAGCGAGAGCTGCAGATCCCACCAAAAAAAAAAAAAAAAAAAAAAAGACAAAACCCGAGATCAGGGATGAGAAAACCCAATCCTTTCTGGCACTCCCCCGAGAACCAGAACACTGCCATAACCCTGCCACGGCAGAGCAGAAGGATAAAGAGTTGCACAGCAGCTTCACAGCGCCCGGACCCCAGGGCTGCCAGCTGCTCCTAGCAAACAAACTTCGGCTCAGGATCTGGGACTATGGTCATTCAACACGTCCTGAGACTCTCCCGGGTCCAGCGCAATAAGGTCTAGCACCAAGTCCTAACACCGGTGGCCCCCTGACCCCTGGCAGAGAAATCCAGCTCAGGAACGAGACTGTGAAGTCCCAACCCCTCCTGGCACTCCCCTGAGAGCACCGCCATAAGCTTACCTTAGAGAGGGGAAGGTCAGAGGGGAAGGACAGAGAGGCAGCCTGCCAAGGACACAGCACCCTCTCTCCAGCTCACCCAGTGACCCCTGGCAGAGAAACCCAAGCTCTGGATCTGAGGACACTCAACCCTACCTGGTACTCTCTCGGGATCAGCAAACATAGATTCTACCGCCAGGCTGCTTCTGGCAGAGAGATCTGGGCCCGGGATCTGGGATTGAGAACACTCAACCCAACTCTTTCCCGTGCTACCCCAGGACCAGCCAACATAACCCCTCCTGGCAGAGGGAAAGGACAGAGAGGCAACACACAGGAAAGGTGGACACCGAGTCCTGCTGCCACAGTGCCACAGAGCTGACTGTTAGCCTACCCGAGCATTTTCCACAGCAGGACCAAATCAGAGAGAAAAGAGCAAGGGGAACCCCTGTGCATTCCAACTGGTCCTGCAAGAGAGTGAGTGAGCCTTCTAAGGAGAGTTTGCCCCAGACCCAGGGCCTCTCTATGAAAGCTACCAGATGAGATCCCTGCCACCCACACCCCTAGTGCGGGAATCATAGGGATTCTTGGGAAAGCAACCCCAATGTTGAAGCTTCTGCCTTGTGGGTCCACCAGGTAAACAATTCCTGGATTCCAGACAGGACTGCATACTAGTTTGGCCTGTAGGCCACTGCAATAGTCAAAGAATTCAAACATGCACACTGCGCCCGCTAAAAGCGCATGTGAATAGCACCAGCGTCACATTCCTTACTTAGGCAAAACTGAAACCACAACGCACACTCCCAAACCAGTGAACCTCTCTCACCTTCCTGAAAAAAACAGTCCAGAAAACAGAAAGAGACGATCATAGCCTGAACTACAAACTCGAGGAGCAAATAGTGAGGGTTATAAATAACCAGATGGCTAGAGGCAGACGTAAGAACACACCCAACAAAAATCAGGACATAATGACCTCACCAGCAACCCCACAAAACAATGGACACTTCAATTCACTAGATATACAAGAAAACGACCTCAAAACTATGTTTCTCCAGCTATTAGAGGCCCATAAAGATGAAATGAACAAAGCCCTCAGAGAAATAACCAAAGAAATCGAGACTAACCAAGAGGAAACAAATCGTGCTCTCAGAGAAATGACCACGAAAATTGAGGCAAACAGAGAAGAAATGCACAAAGCTCTCAAAGAAATGTCCACACAAATGAAGGCAAATAAAGAAAAGGAAAAATCCACCAAGAGGACATCACAATTTTGAATATCTATGCCCCAAATACAAGAGCACCTACATTCGTAAATGAAACAATAATAAAGCTTAAATCACACACTGATCCTAATACCTTAATAGTGGGAGACTACAACACTCCACTCTCACCAAGGGACAGATCAACTAGACAGAAAACAAACAGGGAAATAAAAGCACTTACAAGTCCCTAAATCAAATGGACTAAATAGATGTCTACAGATCTTTTCACCCAAACTCAAAAGAGTATACCTTCTTTTCAGCACTGCATGGAACCTTCTCCAAAATAGACCATATAGTTGGTCAAAAAGCAAGCCTCAACAGATACAAAAAGATTGAAATAATCCCTTGTACTTTATCTGCCCACCATGGACTAAAGCTGGACCTCAACAACATCAGAAATAACAAAAAGCTGACACGCACATGGAAACTGAACAACTTGCTACTCAATGACAGCTGGGTTAAGGAAGAAATAAAGAAAGAAATTAAAGACTTCCTAGAATTCAATGAAAATGAAGACACAACATACCCAAATTTATGGGACACATTAAAAACAGTGCTCAGAGGAAAATTTATAGCACTAAGTGCCTTCAAGAAGAAATTCTTCACATTGATGGATTTCCGTATATTGAACCACTCCTGCATACCTGGGATGAAGCCTACTTGGTCATAGTGGATAATATCTTTGATGTGTTCTTGGATTCGGTTTGCAAGTATTTTGTTAAGTATTTTTGCATCAATGTTCATAAGGGAGATTGGCCTGAAATTCTCTTTCTTTGTTGAGTCTTTGTGAGGTTTAGGTACCAAGGTGATTGTGGCTTCATAGAATGAGTTTGGTAATGTTCCTTCTGTTTCTATTTTGTGGAATAGTTTGAAGAGAATTGGAGTTAGCTCTTCTTTGAAGGTCTGGTAGAATTCTGCGCTGAAGCCATCTGGTCCTGGGCTTTTTTTGGATGGGAGACTTTTGATGACTGCTTCTATTTCTTTGGGGGATATAGGACTATTTAATTGATTTACCTGGTCCTGATTCAGCTTTGGTAAATCAAATTGATCAAGAAAATTGTCCATTTCATTTAGATTTTCAAATTTTGTTGAGTATAGACTTTTGAAGTAAGTCCTAATGATTGTTTGGATTTCCTCAGTGTCTGTAGTTATGTCCCCCTTTTCATTTCTGATTTTGTTGATTAGGGAGGGCGGGTACAACTGGGAGGAGATGAAGAGGGCTACAGCAGGGTTACAAAGTGAATAAATTGGAATAAATAAATAAATACATAACTATAAAAATTCCCCTCTAAGACTGATTTAGTTAAAAAAAAATCGATGTGAATATACCTAAAAATCAGTAAGATAACTCAGCCTCAAGTTCAATACTTTTGTCATCTCAGTTTTATTTTTTTGTTTTTGTTTCATACAAGTGAGTGTGTATTATATTATTTAAAAAATCAGACACGTGGTAGCTTAGGCTTCAAGTGGGTCCTCTAGTAAGGGAAGTGGGGATTGACTGCATTGGACATGGACTCATGTCCATGCCAGTTTTTTGATCATTTCTCCCTGGCAGGACTGCCTTACCAGGCCACAGGGGAAGAGGACAGACTCAGTTCTGATGCAACTTGATGAGCTGTGGAAGATGGCACAGGAAGCTCCCCTTTTCTGAGGAATAGGCTAGGGGAGCCAGGGAGCAATGAAGGGTGGGACTGGGAGGAGAGGAATGATGGGGTCACAACAAGGATGTAAAGTGAATAAAGATGTATATTAAAATTGAATAAGCAATATTAAAAACAATTTTTAAAAAAATCAGTATTTACCCCACTTGCTTCAAAACAAAAAGTTTCTAGTATGAGTAGAGTTTGGCTTTTTTTATTTCTTATTTCATTTGGATGTTTTCCATCCTCCCACTTCTTTCTTTTTCTTCTCTTTTTTTGTCTTTTATTCCTTTAGTTTATATTAATTTAGTCTAGAATCTGTGTTAATTATTTTTAAAATATAGTTCATACCCTTGAAGAATTTGTTTCAAGGCCATCTAATTGTAGAAAATTCATATTGGATAAATAGTGAGGAATGTGATTGAAGGTAACTTAGGAGAGCCTATTTTTTTAGCATCATCATAAATCATGAGCACATTGATTTTTTTAAGACCAACCTTCAGTGCGGGAAGTAATGGTCACAGGCACATCAGGTAATTATCACTTAAGATTAACCTTCACTAATTTTAAAGAAAACTGAGAAATAAAATGTAGTCTGTCTACAGCTTTTGGCACCTGCCTGTTTGTCATTGCACAGAACCACAGCAACCACAAGGAAGTCTACATGAGTGCAAAAAAGTCAATATGAAAAGAAAAAGAAGATGCTAGAAGTGAAAGTTCTCTTGGATCTTCAAGTCATTAAGAAAAACAAAACTTTTTGTACTTGCGCCTCTTTTGGGTATATGCCTAGGAGTGGGATGGCTGGATCTTGAGGAAGCGCTATTCTTAGTTGTCTGAAAAAGCTCCAGATTGATTTCCAGAGTGGTTGTACCAGTTTACATTCCCACCAGCAGTGGAGAAGGGTTCCCCTTTCTCCACAACCTCTCCAGCATGTGTTGTCCCTTGAGTTTTTCATCTTGGCCATTCTGATGGGTGTAAGGTGAAATCTCAGGGTTGTTTTGATTTGCATTTCCCTAACGGCTAATGAGGTTGAGCATTTCTTTAAGTGCTTCTCTGCCATTCGATACTCCTCTGTAGAGAATTCTCTCTTTAGCTCTGTTCCCCATTTTTTAAGTGGATTACTTGGTTTATTGCTTTTCAGCTTGTTTAGTTCTTTATATATATTGGATATGAGTCCTCTGTCAGATAAAGGGTTGGTGATGATTCTTTCCCAATCTGTAGGCAGTCGCTTTGTTTTGATGATGGTGTCCTTTGCTTTACAGAAGCTTTTCAATTTCATGAGGTCCCATTTTTGTAGCAGCTTTATTTGTAATAGCCAGAAGCTGGAAACAGCCCAGATGCCCCTCACCTGAAGAATGGATGCAGAAACTGTGGTACATCTATACAATGGAGTATTACTCAGCAATGAAAAATAAGGAAATCATGAAATTTGCAGGTAAATGGTGGGACCTGGAAAGGATCATCCTGAGTGAGTTGTCCCAGAAGCAAAAAGACACGCATAGTATATACTCATTCATATAAACATACAACATAGAATAAACCCACTAAAATCTGTACATCTAAACAAACTAAGCAAAAGAGAGGACCCTAACTAAAATGTTCAATCCCCATCCTGAAAGGCAAAGAGGATGGACATCAGAAGAAAAAGAAAATAGGAAACAACCTCGGAACTTGCTACAGAGGGCCTCTGAAAGCCAGAAGAAAACAGGAAACAACCTTGAAACCTGCCACAGAGGGCCTCTGAAAGCTTCTGCAGTATAGACTGTCAAAGCAGATGCTGAGCCTGATGGCCAACTGATGGGCAGAGTGAATGGAATTTTATGTAAGAAGTGGGAAATAGTAAGAGCTGGAAGGAACGGGAACTCCACAAGGCGAGCAACAGAACAAGATAATTTGAACACAGGGAACTTCCCAGAAAATCATACTCCAACCAAGGACTATTCGTGGAGATGACCTGGAACCCCTGCACAGGTATAGCCCATGGCAGTTCAGTGTCCAAGTGGGTTACATAGTAATGGGAAGAGGGACTGCCTCTGACATAATCTGATTGGCCATCCCATAATCAGATGGGATGTGCATTGAACGTATGACAGGAGTCTACCGCAGAAGGCATCTGAAAGACTCTACCTAGCAGTGTTTCAAAGCAGACACTAAGACTCATAACCAAACCTTCAGGAGAGTACAGGGAATCATATGAAAGAAGGGGAGTTAGTATGATAGGGAAAGGAGAGGAGCTCCACAAGGACCAAATATATCTGGGCACACGGTCTTTTCTGAGACTGACATTCAACCAAGGACTATGTATGGATATAACGAAGAACCTCCGCCCAGATGTAGCCTGTGGTAGCTCAATAATCAATTGGTTTCCCAAAGTGAGGGGAACAAGGACTATTTCTAACAGGAACTCAATAACTGGCTCTTTGGCCTCCCCACGCCCCAAGAGAGGAGCAGTCCTGCTAGGCCACAGAGGAGGACTTTGCAGCCAGTCCTGAAGATACCTGATAAAACAGGGTCAGATGAATGGGAAGGAGGTCCCCCCATCAGTAGACTTGGAAAGGGGCAGGGAGGAGATGAGGGAGGGAGGGTAGGATCGGGAGGGAATGAGGGAGGGAGATACAGCTGGAATACAGCGTTAACAAAATGTAACTAATAAGAAAAAAAACAAACAAAACAAAAACAAACAAACAAACAAAAATGACCCTCACATTAGAAAAAAAGAACAAATAAATTTAGGTGGTAAAAGAACAAAGAGATGCAGTGTATTCATGGTTTGGAGATGCAATTGGAAAGATGTCCATTTTCAGTAGGTTGATTTATTGATTCAATATAACGACAATAAAAATTGGAACATTTCAAAATGTATTTATAATTTGACTTAAAATTATCCCATATATTTTTATTACAGCACATACTATTTTATATTAAAGATCCTTACAAAACAATAAAATTACACTTTTCTATTGAGTTAAGATGAGACAAATAAACCAGAATCTACATCAAGTTAGTCACAGGTGTTAAAAACATAATCACATAAATTTTTACAGCATATCACAAAACTGATCCAGAAATAATGAGATTTTTAAAAAAGCCAATGTGGTGATTTAAACATGAATCTTGATAGCCACTTATAAGTGAATATATAGCATATTTGTCCTTCTGCTTCTGGGATACCTCACTCAAGATGATCTTTTCTAGTGCTCACCATTTGCCTGCAAATTTCATGATTTCCTTGTATTTCATTGCTGAATGATATTACATTCTGTAAATGTACCACAGTTTCTGTATCGATTACTCCATTGAGGGCTATCTGGGTTGTTTCCAGATCCTGGCTATTACAAATAAACCTGCTACAAACATGGTTGAGCAAATGTCCTTATTGAATGAAAACATCTTTAGGGCTTGTGCCTAGGAGGGGTATAGCTGGGTCTTGAGGAAGTACTATTCCTAATTTTCTGAGAAGTACCAGATTGATTTTCAAAGTGGTGTACAAGTTTACATTCCCACCAGCAGTGGAGGGGGGTCCCCCTTTCTCCAAAACTTCTCCAGCATGTGTTGTCACTTGAGGTTTTTATCTTAGCCATTCTAATTGGGGTAAGGTGAAATCTCAGGGTTGTGTTGATTTGCTTTTCCCTGATGACTAAGGATGTTGAACATTTCTTTAAGTGTTTCTACATCTTTAGATATTCCTGTATTGAGAATTCTCTGTTTAGTTCTCTACCCCATTTTTAATTGGATTACTTGGTTTGTTGGTGTTTGACTTCTTGAGTTCTTTATATATTTTGGGTATTAGCTTTCTGTCAGATATAGGGATTGTGAAGAGATGTTTTCCCAGTCATTTTGCTCATTTCACAGTGTCCTTTGCTTTACAAAAAGCTTTTCAGTTTCATGAGGTTCCATTTATGGATTGTTGCTCTTAGCGCCTGTGCTGTTGGTGTCTATACAATAATATAGGGTGAACACACTAAAATACATAGTCCTAAAGAATCTAAACAACAAGGATGATCCTAGGAAGGATGCTTAATCCTCATTCAGAAAAGCAAACAGGATAGACATGGGAAGTAGGAGAAGACAGGGAACAGCACAAAAGCCTACCACAGAGGGGCTTTGAAAGACTCTATCCAGCAGGGTATTGAAGCAGATGCTGAGCCTCATAGACCAACTTTGGGCAGAGTGCAGAGAATGTTATGGAAGAAGCAGGAGATAGAAAGACCTGGGGGGCAGGGTAAGAGCTCTACAAGGACACCAACAGAGCCAAAAAAAAAAAAAATCTGCCTTTGGGCATCCTGCAGAGACTAAGGAATCAACCAAGTACCATGCATAGAGATGACCTAGAACTCCTGCTCAGATGTAGCCCATGACAACTCAGTCTCCATGTGGTTTCCCTAATAAGGGGACCAGGGCTGTCTCTGACATGAACTCACACACACAAAACAAACAAAACCCCCCCTCTGCATTCTATAGGATACTTGATTATTTTCTATAGGATACTTGAGAGTATCTCTCTAGAAATTAATAGTGGGTGAGAGGGAACAAAGTAGGTGTGTCTTGGGCTCTGTAACATTCTCTCTTCTGTGGAAAGTTAATGAGATTTTTTAAATTTGTTTCAGTCCAACTCTTCTCTGCTGTAAGCCCATCTTAACCAACTAATAAGAAACATTTAAATAGGGTGAAGGATTATTCCAACTTAAAGTTTCAGAGACTTGAGTCCACGGCCTTTGCTCCTGTTGATTCTGGGCCTGTGGGGAGTCACAATACCATGAGGGCTGAGCCATATCTGGATGAACCAGTTTCCGTTAGCAGAGACAGAAAGCAGGCAAAGGAGGGCACCAGGGATCAGTGTGACCCTCAAAAGCCTGCCTCCTTGACTAGCTCTCTCCAGCTAGACCCAAGTTTCTAAATGTTTCACCCACAACCAACTTTTCAAACAGTACCACCAATGGGAACCATGTGTTCAAAACATGAAGGACAATTTATATTAAGTCATAACACGACTTATAGCTTTTCATCATTGGGGAGAATATTCCACTTGGAAGTCTTAGAAGTCTTCATGGTGGCCTGTACTTAACCACAACAATAAAATGTAGCACATAAACTATTTGAGAACTATGTGGAATAAATGTTTGCCCAGCTTTGGGAATCTGCAGATATATTATTGACCTTTTACACTCAGCTTTGTTAAACTCAGGATTACCACTTTATTCAACAAATATGCAAAATTGTTTTATTTCCTTGACTATGTGAAGATGCAAAAGTTATTCAATACAGGTACGTAATAGTACAAATGTGTATTTCCAGCAACATGTTTTAACACTTTTTTTTTGTACATAGTTTATTGCTTAACCTAAAAATGCTTATTATTTCACTTTATGTATATGAGTGTTTTTTTTTTTTGTATGTATGCATGTGTACTATGTACAGGCCTGGTACCTTCAAGGGTCAGAAAATGTCATCAGATTTTCTGGAGCAGGAAGTACTGATGGTTGTGAGCTGTCAGGTTGCTGCTGGGTACCGAAATCCAGTCCCCTGCAAGAGCAGCAAGCACTCTAAACCACTGAGCAATCTCTCCACTCCCCACAACAAAACACTTCTTAATTTAAAAATAGGGTAAGTCAGTAACGTAAATGGTAGTTTTTCTGCTATTAGAGGGATATATAAGTAAAAAGAATGTGAGATAGAAAGTCCTGTGTAAATGAAATATTGGCTGTACTTTATGTGAAATTTCAAACTCTGGTAGTTAAGAAGAAATATTCGTAGTATATTAAAATTAAGCTCTTCTTATCGACAGTCAAGAATATCTTTCTTATGTCAAGCCTTTGCTGGGGGAATTGCCTAGTTAATTGTGTCTTTACCTCTATATTTCTGAAGAACTCTTATTGAACATTAAGTCAACAAAATGAGGTTTTCAACCAACTTACAGAGATAAAGTTGGAGTGGAAAGTTAACACCATAGATTGTCTAAACATATGTATTATTTAAAAGTCTCAGATGTCACAGTGACTGACGGCTACACTCTTGACTGAACATGTATAGAAGGGCAGACACTATGATCCTGTGAAAAGACAGCATACAAAATAGCCATAAGAATGAGACTCAGTTCAAATTACATGTTAGGACTGAAAGTAGACAAGGGAGGGGGCTACAGCTAGGATACAAAGTGAATAAGTTGTAATACAAAATAAATAAACAAAAAATCTGGTAAAAAGAAAACACAGTACACAATTGTGTGTATTATGTCAATGTCTTCCCCACAAGTTAATAATAGATTTGAAAGAAAGAACAGATAGGCTTTATCTTTATGTTGGTAGTTTCTACTGCACTGTCTGGTTTATGGATGTCTTTACAAATTTCTTCATATAATTTTATAAGTAAATTCTAGATATACAAAAAATATCTTCCTTAAGTGAGAGAGAAAGAAAGGAAGGGTGGGTTGTTGAATGAGGGGGGAGTTGTAGAGGATCTGGGAGAAGATGAGGGGGGAAACTTAAATCAAAGTATAGTTAATGAAAAAAAATTAAACAAAAATTTCCCATAAAGAAGGTACAAAAAAATCTACTTCACTGATATACCTTTCCTGTATGAAGTAATGGTGTAATGCTCTATTTATAGGATGATATTTTCAGTGTCCAGTTTCTATGAATTGTTCTTGGCGGAACCCATTATACTGTTTATGTGCCGTTTGGAGTGGAATATCCACAGCATGCAGTGATCTTTGGGACAACATTCTGGATGTGTTGGTTAGTGTTCAAAATCTGATGAGACTCACAATTGAATCAGGAAACTCCTCAGAAGGTGTGGATTTCATCCAATCCACTGTAGACCTAGATAGCCCCAGACACTGAAAACTGGGAGGTTTTGAGGGCTGACAGTTACAGCAAGGCACTTGTTCTTTTCCTGCCCTTGACCTGAGACTTACACAATCGGTTTCCTGTTTTTTCTGACTTTGAGTATGGATAGAAACCATACCAATGTCTGTCCTTGGTCTCTAGTTACCAACTGAAGACCGTAATATGGATGCCTCAGACTCCATACCATGTGATGATTATGATTGATAATTCCATGCTATTCTGTCTACTCTCTTTGTATCTATAATCTATGTATCCATGAAAATATCAATCATAAATCTATTATCTATATTACAACCATTTCTTATTTTAAGTTTTTAAAAGGAAGACATTGTGCTTGCATTCTTGTCTTTTGGTTATAGTCTTTATATGGTGCCTAAAACATAGTACACCCTGAATAGTGTGTTAAAAATGAACAAGAAGGTAGAATAGTAATTTCATTTATTTATTTATTTGATATTTCACAGATTTTTATTGTTTGATTTTTATTGTTTATTGTAAGGGTAGGTAATTTTAAACTGAAAATTCTTAACTTTTCTGAATACACTCACAATTTTCATCATTTTATGTATACTAGCTTTAATTGTCCCATGGATTAATAAAATTTAGGTAGACATTACTGATATTTTTACCCCAGTAAACCCTCCAGTCAATGTGTGTGAGAATCAACTTCTTTCTCTTTGTCATTTCAGTTCATGAATGTTTGAGGAAAATGGAATTTTTGTTTCATGGCATTCATGATGAAACAAGACATTCTGATGGAGCTGTGTTTTTCTCTCATTGGTTTGATACAAAAGCAACCAGGGAACAGGTGTGAAGGGAATAAAAGACCATCAGCAAGGAAAGGATTTTCTCCTTTCATTCTCTCTAGCTGCCGCTGCTCCGAGTGAGACATTCATCTTCTTATGACAATCAGGAGGCTATTGATAAGCAATTATAAGGGCTGAGGAGACTCTGATCATAACAAAAAACGGGTAGATACCTTTCACAGTTGCATTTACTGCCCCAGACATAATTAACTGAAAGTTAGTAAATGTTTTGACACGTAGATAGTCTTCCATACATCTCCTTTGTTTGAATGTGTATACTAAGTGGAAAATTTTAAAGTCGGTCAAGAATGGCAATATTTTTCTGCCTTTTCTCTTATTCTTTCTGAAAAAAAAAAAAATCCAAACAACACTTAAAGCCAAATGTCTAGGTTTTGTACACATCAATAGAAACACAAAAAAGAAATAGAAAGAACACAGAGACCATTATTGATCCTCTTTACACAAAAGGAGTTGTTTTCTTTGGTATTGGCTTTTAGAAATGTCCCCCCCCCCCATACATACACTTTCAATAAAGAAACTAACAATTCATTGTGTGTGAGCTGGAGCTGCAAGGAACTATTGAAAAAGAACTTAAAAGGAAAAAAAAAACATTCTACCAGAGAGTAACACATTTCAAGTCAGACTTATCTGCTTTCTTGGATTTAGGCACATGCATCTTTCACTTTGTGTTCAATGAATGCAATTGAATGCAAGCTTGCATTGACAGTGCCTTGCACCCAGTATGTTACTAAAATCCCTTTTTTTTTTTTACCCTATAGAAACCTTCTGCTGTTCCAATCCTTTTATTGACTGCATTGTTGCGCCACAAACACCTAGTTTAAACTGACACACAATGGCATTTTTGAAAGCCTCTGGAGAACTATTCATTTGAGTACATGTTCTAGCAAGGGGAACAACCTGGCTCCGACTCTGTAAGCATACTCCACCATATAAACAATGACACTCATAGTCATCTCAAGACTGATACTGTGATTTAAATATTAAACTAAATATGGAAGAAATAGAATTCTTTTGTTCCAAATGTCAACTTCGCTTCATATATATATATATATACATATATATATATATATATTGTATTTTATAGAAGATACATCTAATAAAAAAATAGTCAAAGCATACATTTCTAAAAAGCTTAACATATACAACTAGTATTTTCTTTAATTATACACTTTAGAACGACAGTTTATGTCCATCTTTCTTCAGTTAATACAGAAGAAAGACAGGCAGGTGGAATATCACAATCATTTTACTTACATTTCACTTATCTTTTGTTTGGCTTTGACATGTTTTTTTTTCTTTATATACTATTGTAAGAATGTGCATAATTTTCTTAACTATTATAGCTATCACATTTTGCTCAGTATAATTTATACTGTACATGCAATTTTCTTTTTTACATTTAAGAAAACAAACTCCTTGCAATATAGCACTCTTTTCTGGACGTTTATCCTGAGATGAACCTTAATTTTAGCTACTTAATTTTGGAAATCGTAACATTAAGGACATGGCTTAGTGGTTAGGAACACTTGCTACTCTCTCTTAAGACTGCCTCAGTTCCCTACTCACACATGGTAGCTCATAAACCATGTGTAACCCCAGCTCCAGGGGATCCAATGCCCTCTTCAGGCCTCCACTGATACCAGGTTTGCATCACGGTGCACATATGTACATGCAGGCAAAGTATTCACACAAATACAATAAAACAAACACAAAAACATTAAAGATACGGGAAAGAATTGTACATAATTGTAATGAGAAAGAGATGGATATGCTATTAGAACCTTAGTAACATTCTATCAGAAACAGATGCCTCCACCTAGTGGAAAATCTGTCAGGACCTAGTTGAACAGAACATCCTTTAACTAACTGACCTTTACTGACCCTTTTGGCAACAAGAGAACACTAGACACAATCCAGGCCACAAAGAAAAACGTAACAATTGAAAAAGACTAGTAATCTTGCATTGTTTTTTTTTTTTTTTCTTAAGGCACAGTGGAAATCAATTAAAATAATTAAGCTAGAAACCTGTATCAGAAAGATACAGAAAGAAAATCCTTAACAGAGGGACATCAGACATGTTTCTACATAGAAAATGAACCAGAAAAGACTAAAGAGGAAGACTTGAAAATATTTTGAACTAAAGAAAAATGAAACTATAATTAGGATATGTGTGGAATGTAGTGAAAGCAGCCTTTAAAGAGCATTTTGGAGTATTCAGTGCAGACATGAAAGAAGAAATATCTAAAATGTCTAATTCAAGATGTTACTGTAGAAAGGTGAAATGTAAAACAAAAAAAATATCAACAGGGAATTTCAACATAATTAAAAAGAGCAATAAGTGATTAACTAAGCTAATTTTTTAAAAAGAGAAAGGGTATAAATATTAATATATAGAATGAAAGAACCCTGTAAACTGCACAGATGGTAAAAGAATAATACAGGTGTAATATTAACAACTCCCAGTGTGCTGGTTTGATAACCCAGATAAAATGGAGCAATTATTAGAAAGGTACCATCTGTCAACATTCACACAAAAAGAAATAGGCAGTTTATATTTGTTAAAGAAATTAAGCCAGTAATTGATAAATTTCCAGAAAAAATATGTTAGAAGAATTTGCTGGTGAAATCTTCCAAATATTTAAGGAAGAAACTCTCCACTTACCTGCCAATCATAACAGAAGAGAGAAACAGAAGAAATTCTTTGAAATTTATTCTATTTCCTTACATTAGTGCTAAAACATGCAAGAAAATATTGTCTAATATCTGTCATGAGCAAAGACACATAAAACCTCTTGCAGAGGACCTACATTGTATTTCTATCTCCCACACGGCGCCTCACAACCATTTGTAAGTACAACTCCAGCGCATCTGATGCCCTTTTATGACCAAGCATGTATGTGGTATACTCACATGCATTCTGGCAAAACACCCAAACACATAAAATTAAAAAAAAAATTAAATGGGAACATCATAAATAGAAGGTTGATACATAGAAATGAGTGACTTTAGTATGCCTTAGCCATGAGCAAGTGGAATTTAAAAGTATAATGAAATTACTATTTCTATCAGCTCTCCAAAAGGGAAATGTGTACCTACATATCCATGAATATTTATATAAAAATTATACGAGAAAAAGAAACTATGTAAAAAGACATGTAAGGAACAATTACTCAAAGTTAATATGCTTTGTCAAGTCATCAGTTTTTCCCAAGTTGTAGCTCTAGTACAATTTCTGTCACAAATCTAGCCAATTGTTTTGTGGGCAATGGGTCTCTGACCAAACAGGTTTGCAAGAGGAGTCAGGAGATCCAAAACAGTCAACTTTATGTTGAAAGAGATCAGAGATGGAGAACTGATACTAACTTTCTTAAAGGCTTGTCGCAGACTTAGCTACAGGAATGAAGGCGATGTGGCTTCTGTGGAAAGGCGAATATGTCAACATAACTAAACAGAGAACCAAGAACCATACTACATAAACACAGTCAGATGGTCTTTAACACAGAAGTAAAAGCAATGTAGAAAAACAAAGTTAGTCATTTCAGCAAATGGTGCCAGCCATCAACTTGCAGAAAAAGAAACCCAGGCATAAACTATATATCATAAAATTAATCGACTTGAATTGTAGCCCTAAATGAAAATGAAAAACTACAATTGTTCTAGGAGATAACACAGGAGGAAATGTTCATGACTTTCACTGTGGCCAGAGTTTTAAGACCTATAATCAAAAATATGAACCATGAAAGATGGAGTTCATCAAAAATAAAAAGGTTCTAGTGAGTGAAAAGCAACAGAAGTTTCTGGGAAGATGATTCAGGGCAAAGTGACTGCTGCTGAAGCATGAGTACATAAGTCTGATGGCTACCACTCATGTAGGAACCCAAGCATGGCAGAACAGCACTGTAATCTCTATATGGGAGGTGTAGGTAGGAAGGCTCCAGGGGTTCTCTGACCAGGCAGTGTAACTGATCACTGAGCCCCGCATTCAGTTGGAGACTGTAAGAATAAGGTGGAGAACAATAGAGGAAGATAACTGATACTGTCTTTTGATGTCCAGGTGCTCTGGTGTTCACATGTGCACACACACACACACACACACACACACACACACACACACACTCATACAGAAATCTGCCAAACACCCATACAAAATTGCATAGTGAGACAGACAAACAGAAAGAAAGAGAACACAAGTGAATAGCAGAGAAAATGGGGAAGCGTTAAAAGAATAAAGTAAAAAAATGCAGAGAAAATGTCTTTAAAACCTATTTCATAAATGATTATTGTCCAAAATTCATACAAAAGTATGGGCGAAAGACTATATGATAGCCATGAAGAGAATAAACAATGAGACTGGTAGGAAGCACAAGTCCTTTCCAGGGGTTAGTGTGAGAGACGAAGAGGCAGAAAACAGAGGAATGGAAGGGAAGTGAACAATGGTGGGCATGCTGTTATCCATTTGTCAAAATCTATAGAATGAATAGCACCAACTCTAATATACAGAACTGATGGCATATGAAAAGATAGGACAGGATGTTCATTAATATTAACAAATATATCTCTCTGGTAAGAGATGTTGAAGATATGTGCATGTAGGAGAGAACTGCATAGATGAGAACTCTGTACTTCATGATTAATTTTATTGTGAAACTAAACTCAGTCTAAAAAATCAAATTTACATACTATAAAAGATATTAAAATTATGATGTCTACCTACCTATGCAAGTGACTGAAAACAATGGAATTTTTGAAACTTGAGGATAAATTATTACAGTGTTTAATAAAAAATATTACAGTACTATAGATTATAATTTAGAAATAAAGAGAAATTCCAGTACATAAGAAAATACTAATGTGTAGCTTCTTGAGGATTACCTAAAGCAGTTTGTTTTGAGACAAGATTTCCCTGTGCAACCCTGGTAAACCTGGAACTTGTTATGTGTACCAGGCTGGCCTTGGATTACAGAGATCTGTCTGCCTCTGCATCTCTAAAGCTGGTGAATTTGAAAGAGAAAAGGAAGGAAGGTTTGGAGCTGGGAAGAGAAGTGGGAAATGATGTAATATTATAATCTCAAAAACTCAAAAAAAGAAAGAGACAAAGATAAAGAAAGGAAGAGGGAAAAAGAAAGAAAGAGAGAGAGAGAGAGAGAGAGAAAGAAAGAAAGAAAGAAAGAAAGAAAGAAAGAAAGAAAGAAAGAAAGAAAGAAAGAAAGAAAGAAAAAGAAAGAAAGAATTACCTAAAATAGGTGGGCAAGAGGGATTCTGGGTAAAGGTATGGCTGACTGTTGTATAGCACTGTACTCTAAGGTTGAAACATTCCATCCTGGAATGAAACTCCTAAAACAGGAAATAAACAGATACAGACAGATTTAGGAAGTCCCCCAAACTGAGCAGATTCACCGGGAGCTTTCTCCGTCCCAAGAGACTATAAACAATGGAGACTGGTGAGAATCACTCTCAGACAAGCCAAGCTGCAAAGAAGATTCTCAGATAAGTCTAACTGACTATAAGAAGCAGAGACCAGCAGAACTGTCATCAAGAAACAAAAACAGATGATCTGCCTGGAAGACACTCACACTGAGTCAATCACCCACACCTGAAAAGGATATTGTCCTGCCTGTCTGCAGGCTAGACAGTATGCTTGAGATTCAAGCTTTGGTGAGCTGTAAGCCATGTTGGAGTGGGTGTTGATAGTGCATCTGTCTTTGGGTCATTTCGACTCCAGCAAGTTAACTCTCACCTATGTCCCCCTAAGTAACCCCGATAATACTCATTGGTTCAGCAGGTCTGACTTTCATGCTATGCATACTTTGGTTTGTCATAAGTTACCTAGCTGGGCTTAGTATCTGTATGTCTTTTGTGTCTTCTCAGACTAAATCTGTCACACAACTAAGCCTGATGAGTTGAGTTGGATTCTAGTAATCCACCTGATGGAACGAAAGAACTGACTCATTCCACTTGTATCCTTTGATCTTCATACCCATACAGTGACATACTCTACCGCTGACCTGAATAAACAGATGTAAACAAAGCAAAAGCAAAGTAGTTATGTAAACTGTGAGTTCTGTATGTGCCAGTAGAAGTTATCAGGTTGTTCTAGACAAGAAATAAAATAAGATTTTAATGAAAAATTTTTGACTTTTGGTGAAATTGATACTTTCCATTTGAAAAAAGTGCTAGTAGAAAAAGATGTCAATGAAACAGTTCACTGAACTTTAAATTTTGTTTTTAGACCTCCCTTGGGCAGCAATTTCAGAAATTTGACATCCATGTTTTTTTCTTAAACATATATAGACGCTGAAGGTCTGTAGCAAGCTCTAGTCAGTATTTCAGACAGCTGAAGGGTTATAGCCTTATCCCTAAGGTAGATGTCTTTTAAAATCATGTTTGATTTTTCTACTTACTCTGGTCTGAAATGTGATTGGTTTCCAAAACTGAAAATAAAGACACACACACACACACACACACACACACACACACACACATATATGTAAAAGAGATTGCTTCCAGGAACCCCTACACTACAGATAACAAAGTTATGGATGCTGAGACTCATATAAAATAGTCTAGTTTCACGAATAACCTAAGCGCATATTTCCAAACGCTGTAGGCCATCTGAGGCTGATTCACATCATGAGTACAATGCAAATGCTATGTAAATAGTTATGTTGAATCATTTAGGGAATAGTGACGGGATAAAACATCTGTACATCTTCTACACAGATGTAAGTTTCTTTGTTGTTTTTAAAGACACTTTCATTCATTGTTTGTTGACTCTGAGAATTTAAAACCCACATAAAAACAGTTTACTTTGAGTGTTGCATCTCTGAGACTATGCCAAATAGAGATAATGTCTTTCTCTGTGGTCATGGCTTCTACTTGCCTCTCTGTTTCTTAGCTTTACTGGTTATTGAGAATTGTTTTATTTGAATTATTAGTGGCCATGCTTTATTAGAGTTTGACATACTTCTGATGGTATTTATGTCAATATATGTTTACACATATATTTATATTTCTACTTTATTTTGAGATGTGACTCTTTCATTTTACTTAAAATTGACTTCACTAATAGCAGCCTGGTATTTCTATGGGCTTTGTTTGAGGGAAGGAGGCCTTTGGTGGAATAAATGTTATTTAACCTGAGCATTTACTTTGGCAAACAGTACCAACTGGATTTCAGCATCCTATGGAAAATTGCTCAAGTTGTTTTAGATTGTGAGCCATTTTTAATTTTAGAATTTATTTCTTGAGAACTAAGAGATCATTCTCTTGTTTTATAAAATGTTCTTGTTGTTGTCATATAATGTAAAATAAAAAAAGGTTTAGAAGAATAGGTAGTCATGGAGATGGCAGTTGGAATTAAAATCAGTGTGGATGTATGGAAACTGAGAAAAATGCTGCCCTACTGTTTCTGTAGTGTTCTATTATAACTATCAAAGAACTAAAAAAGAATCAAGTGAGGCCAGAGGCGTGTCCTTAGCTTCCCAGAACAAAGGACAAAAGGTTTAGCACCTCAAAATCAGGCTCCTTATGAAGTCAAAGAAATAAGTATCAGTGATGAGGTTGTATCAATTCCATCCTTGATGACTTAAAGATGTTATTATATAGTGTCTTGAATTTGTCTGCACCATAATTGATTGGCACCGTGTCTAAATCTCCCAGGAGCTGTGGGATCCACAATCTTACCTAGTAAATCCCCATGCCCTTTCCTCAGTTGATTCTAGTCAAATTATTTCAGAGAAACGTAGGTAACAGGTTCAGGAGGCTAACGTGGCAGAGAGTGGCTTTCATTCTACATACAAAGGGCCACAAGCTGTGGTATCTTTGAAGTCCTATCCTAGCCTGAAAAAGAATGGGGTTGTGGTATGTGGAATGAAGTGTTTTGGATAGGCCCCTAGGACACTGTTAAATCAACAATGTCCCTCTGCAGAACTATCACCCAAAGGCACAAGGCCATGTATGCTTTCTAACCCAAGTTTGACCAGCTTTTCACATAAACAGATACTTGAACATGATGCCAGGGTGATTTCTTACTAACCTGCCCAAAAGGTTACAACATCAAGTCACAAAGTCTCTAATTTGTAGTTGTAGCATTTTGTCCCCAAAAGACTATTGGTAGAAAATTACCAGCTCTACTAATACATTCCATTTTTTATGAAATGAAGTTTTTCAAGGTAAATCACAGTGGATGACCTATCCTGGGTCCATTGTGATAACATAAAAAAAAAAAATGGAAGTATGAAGACTGAGAGCAAGGGCAGTCTGCTGGATCATTTTAGTGACTTCTGTCATTTGACAAACCACCTGACAAAAGCAATTTGGCTCTCGGGTTAAGGTGAGTGTAGTCCATCATGGTAGAGAAAAAATGGCGGCAACATCATGAGGCATATGCTTTCATGGCATCTGCATTAAGGCAGCCTGCTTTTGCTTTTATTATTGTTGTTGTTGTTATTGTTATTATTTTTTACAGTTTATTCACTTTGTATCCTTGTTGTAGCCCCTCCTTCATCTCCTCCCAGTCCCACCTCCCTTTCTTTTCCTCTCCTATCCCTCTTTCCTGGTCCACTGATAGGGTTAGTCCTCCTCCCTTAAAGTCTGACCCGAGGCTATCAGGTCCCATCAGGACTGCCTGGATCCTCTTCCTCTGTATGCTGACTAGGTCGCCTCACAAGGAAGAAGTGATCAAGGAGCAGGCAACCGAGTTCATGTCAGAGACTGTCTCCCCTCCCTCTATTAGGGAACCCACATGGAGACTGAGCTGTCTGTGGATGACATCTGGACAAGGGGGCTAAGTCCTCTTTTTGCATGGTCTTTGGTTGATGCAATAGTTTCTGCAGTCTTCCTGGGCCCAGATTTTTATTTTTATTTTTTATTTTTTGGCTTTGTTGGTCTCCTGTGTGCTCCTCTCTGCTACAGGTCCTTTTATATTCCCTCTTCTTCCATAAGACTCCTTGTGCTCTGTCCAAAGTTTGGCTTTCTACATCTGCTTCGATCCCCTGCTGGGTGGAGTATTTTACAGGACATCTGCGGTAGGCTCCCGTCTCTATTCCCTCTCTTCTACTGTTTCCAGTGTTTCCCTTTCTGAGTATATACCATGCTGCTTTCAATTTTTTATTTAGCCTGGAAATCCAGCCCACCAAATGGTGCCACCTGAGCTCAGAATAAGTCTCCCCAATCAATTAACCCAACCTAGAAACCGTCTTACAGACAGGCCTAGAGACTCATCGCTTCTATGATCCTAAAGCATATCAAGTTGACAATAAATACTAATTTACTAAACTTAAAATTCATTAAAAGTCAAAAGGGACCTAAAAGATGAAGGCCAGTGGCTCATGAGCATTGGGAACTTTTGAGTTACAAGGCTTACACTTTGCACAACACAAACATTTGATGAGCAGAGGGAAGTTTTATCTAAAGGTGTCCAGGCATGCATTCTTTAGTATTTGGGTGTGTGAGATAGAAAGCAGAGATAGCTGTGAGTCTAAAGTGCTTTAAGACAAAATGACCTAGGCTTTGTCTTTATTGCCTCTAAAAGATAAAATAATCTGATGTCCAAGGTTGAACTTACCACCAAGCGTGAAGCTGCAAACCTCTTACTCTGAGGCTTCTTCTCTCAATAGCTGGCTGTGAGCTAGTCAAAGCAGATCTGAGGCTAGCAACAAAGAGGAGCCTTTCAAAGATAGCCTTCAAGCCACTGACTGGGGTGCTGCCGACTGTTTGTTTTCTGACTGACCTCCTAGGCATGGACATCACTGCTTGGCCCCTGCTGAGTGCTGCAGCAGTTCATACAGGTGTTTGAAGTAGTGCAAAAATAGATCCGTTGCAGAGCCATCTCGCTCAAGAGGTGGAATCAAAATGCATCCGCGACGAGCTCTGTACGTAAGTCCATCTGTCCATTTGTCAGACTTGAGGAGAATCCCGAGTGATTATGAAATTTGCAAAGCTGATCTTTGATACAGGCGTGCAATTTCCTTAGATGTCCTGACACTAAGCATGCAGAGGGAGACAGCAATTGCAGCCCTCTTTTATAGGATTCTTTCCTAGTGCTTCTGGGCATCTCTTACAACCCCACCCAGCCATCTGAGTTCCAGCATTCACATCTTGTATTTCTTCTTTGGTGCCCAAAGCTATATCTCTGAACTTCAGAACGCTTTCTTCACAGTACATTTTAAACGTGTAACCAGATGTAAGCATAGCATTCCTAAGTACAATGGAAAGAGAGTGTGCAGGGGTATAAGTGGATTCTTATTCTTTTTATATATGTTAAGATTTTAGGAATGATTTTCACTCACTACGAGTTTCAACTGTCTAAAATGCTAACCTCTTTTTTTTTTTTCAGAGAATAATTTAACTTAAACATTCCAAGAATAGGGTGAGATTCTGGATATATCCTTATTAAAATTGACTTTATTTGTTTCATTTTTTTTTTCTGAGCTAGAATCTCATGTAGTTTAGGCTTACCATGAGCCCAAACTTTCCAGGTAGCCAAGGCTAGCCTTTATCTCTTTAACTCAGCCTCACAGTCTGAATTGTTGGGATTAAAGTTGTGTCCCATACTTTGACTCTGATCATGATTCTTGATAAGGTGGGTAATTCTTTACCATCTGTGTATTTATATAGAAACAAAATTAAGAGGAGCAACAAAACTTGCTTGTATAAATGTATCTACATACCAGAAATATTACTCAACCATTAAAAATGAAATGATATAATTTATAGCAAAATGAATGGGAGCAGAGAACTGTGCTGTGATATTTAAAACCTCTACCTGGAATTCCATTTTGTCATTATATAAGAAGCAATATTTCTTTTTCTTGAGACCAATGAATAATTAAACAAAACAATTATTATTATTTTACTACCATAACTTATGCAAATTTCTTTTCATTCTCTGACTTATAATTCATGGCATATTGCAACAAGACTTTCAGAGCTGGAACATGAAGACAACAGTGTGAGTTTGACTCTGATACCTCAGAACAATAATATTCCATGCTGTAGGGACCTTGTTCTGGAGGGGCAATGAATTTGAAAACATTAGTAATAAGCATCCATTTCAGATGACTGCGAATGTAATTATAGTGTATAGCATGCCCGTTCTCATATCTTTTTTTTTTGTAAGCTATAATTGGTAATCATTTTCACACATTCTTTTCTGGGTAGCATAGTTTCTTCCCAGTACTGTAAGAAGTGAGTATTCTCAGCTACCCAACCAGAACATTTAATTACAAGAAAATATACTCTCAATTATCTAATCTAAATTAACAGCACCATCCATACCTAGGCTGAAAGTTCCTAGAAACATCCATTTCTTGAGCAGACAGTTCATGGAGTTCATTTCTCACCTGTTCTGTATTTGTGGCCTGTCCAACCTTTATTGGTCACTAGGCATCTAGTCTCTTCTGCATCTTTCTGCATGTCTGAGTCTTAGAAAGTTCTGTCCACCTTTCTCTTACTTGAATCCAGTTCTTCTCTATGTTGATCTGGGTCACTGCTTTTCAGTTTCTTATTGCTTTCTTCGTCAAGGTTTGCCCATGATCACCAAACATCTGTGCAATTTTACATGTGAAATGTCTTTGAGCACCAAGGTTCTTCCTAAGTCACTAGTGATCCAGGACTTCATTGTCTCAAGTGTCATCTTGCTCCTGATGTTCCCATGGCTTTTTCTTTGAAGCAGAGCAAAATCAGTCCTTCAACATTCCAGCTTTAAAATTTACTTACAAACCTATTCAATTTTATAGAATTTGCAAGATTAGTAGTGTCTTTGGTAGAGTTTCAAAAGAAAGAAATGTAAGAGTGTGAAGATCTGTCTCCTATGGACAGGACAGCTATTTGTAACTTCTGAAAGCATGTATACACAGCAGCTGTTTTCAACCTGTGAGCCATGACCCTTTGATGGCAGAATGAACCTTTCATTGGAGTAGCATATCAGATTTCCTGCATATCAAATGTTTATATTATAATTCATAACGGTAACAAAATTGCAGTTAGGAAGTAGCAACAAAAATAATTTTATGGTTGGGCATCACCACAACATGAGGAACTGTATTAAAGGGTCACAGCATTAGGAAGGTTGAGAAGTACTGATCTACAGGGTCATACCGGTAGATCTGCAGGTGATCTGCAGGTCACCTTTTATACACCGTTAGCACATAGCTTTCTCTTGCATCTTCTGAAACTGTCTTGCAACATATTGACTCTCTCACACACACAGAGAAAAAATGCAGTCCATGGTTTTGGCTGGATTTCTTTATTATTCCCTTCATCTTGTGCAATCTGTGGATTGGCTCAAAAACCACAAAGTTAATCATCATCATCAATGTAGTGTCCTGTCCAACATGTTTCAGAATTTTGGATCAAAGCCCATTCTTCTTTGATTTTACAGACAGCCTGTGTCAGACTGGAAATGTTGGTAACTAAGACAGTTACAGGCTTACCTGGCATCAGCAAACAAGCAAACTCGGTCAGTTAATTTCTCCCAGTGTGAATTATTTATGTAAAATGATGGATGGATCTGGGAATTGTATGAACATTGTTAAGTGTATATATTTGATACAAGCTTGATGGCTTTTCATATAATGGTTTTTCAGACACTTGTATCGTTGGTTATTGGTATGTGACAGTTTCTATCTCTAACAAATTTAAAATATTTTAAGCTGTGACTGAATCCATTGTCTTTACACTTGCTGTTAAGTAGGAAATAATTATAATCATGCTCTTTTAGGATGACTTCTCAGTGATCGACAACAGATATGAGTATGAACAGGACATAGGCACATGCTTGACTTATTCTTTCTGGTTTAGTTGACCTTACCAATTTCTAAAATCCTGCTCTTTCAAACAGAAGTTTTAGAAAGTCATGGATGCCAGCACTCAAGGAGGCAGAGGCAGGCAGACCTTTCTGAAGTTGAAGTTAGGTTGGTGTAAAATACCAGTCCAGCCATAGCTACATAATGTGACTTTGTCTTGAAACACAAAATGGAAAAAAAAAAAACAAAAAAACAAAAAAACAAAAAACTATGGAAAAAGAAGTGTGTGTGTGTGTGTGTGTGTGTGTGTGTGTGTGTGTGTGTGTGCTTATGTAAAGATGGCATCCATTCATTCAGTGATTGCTTTCCTGCTTGGGGATCTCTATAATTTATTGGGAAGTGTAGCCATAAATAACTTTTTTACAGTCTTAGAATGCCTTTAGCATAAAAAACTTGATATATTTTTACAGTGTCTTATTTTATTGTGAAATGAAAATTCTCAGCATTGCATTAAATACACGTTTGCCTTTACCCTCTAGTCCCCCTGCGTCCTGCTTGCCACGCTTGTTATTCTTGGCTCTCTCTCTCTGGCCTGTTCTGGAGTATGAGGTGTGCATCTGCATGTGCCGTAGTGCTGTCGTGTCCCAGATATCGAAGGAGTCCAGTAAGCTCATATCCTAGGCTTCCCAGATATGGTTTTCCTGTAGTTATCATGGAAAAAAATCCTGCAAAAATGTACCCTTAGTCATTGAAATAATGTCTGGTTTCAGTAGTGAAAAACATCTTTACTCTCATGAATTTCATTTTCTCAAAAGACCCCAATGAAAGACCTCTGATTTTGAGACTAGAAACCACATGAAAGCCTCAAGACACCCAGAGAGAACATATGTGCGTGAAAACAGTGAGAATAGAATTTTCCAGTTTTTCTTCTATAAATAACAAACTTGATGTCCTTATGTAAACAAATACTTCCCTCTGGGATTATAGTATTATTAGGAATTTGTATATATTTAGGGATTTTTATTCCCAAGAGTTAGTTATCTTGCTCACATAGGAATTTATTCTAGTTTTCCTTCCTTTCCAAAGGAATGCTGTCAGACTTCTAGAGAGACTGGGTTGGCCACATTCTCTTTGCTTTTGTGATCTGTTACTGTTTTTCCCAGCATTGTGGAGAAGCCCAGGAAGAGGTGTCCTAAGACATAAAGATGAAGAAATTAAACACAGTGTCCTTTGAGTGTTGTCTTCGAGGTGAAGGTTGTGCTTGTTGTACTGTAACATGACCCAGCATGACATGATACAAATGCTGAGTTGTGAGATACTGGTAAGCAATGCATTTAACAGTTTTGTGTTCTCAGCAGCCTGGGACAGGTGAAAAATACACCAGCTAGCCATGAAGAATATTCACCTTCTTCTACAAGTGCAGAATTGTCCAGGGAGTTAACTAGTTATTTCTTTTCTGGTTTTCTCAGAACACAGAGCTGGAGGTATGACACTCATTGTTCTTGTAGAGGACGAGAATTAAAGTCCCCAAACCTACACCAAACAGCTGACAAACACCTACAATTTCATCTCAAAGAAATGGGACAGCACCCTTTGGCCTGACTGTCTTGCATAAGTAAATACCCGTACAGAGGCACATGCATATACATACAAATAAAAACAAAATGAATCTTAAAAATAGAAAATTTCAGAATATGGGGATATTAGAGATCTCTAGAAAAATAGAACCAATAGAATGAGTATATATTAAAAAGGAATTTATTAGATTTGCTTGCAGGACACAGGTCTCTGTAGTCCATCGATGGTTGTCTTCACACTGAAGAGATTGACAGCTGGCAGCTGCTCAGTGCAGTGCACAGGGATTTCTTCCTCAGGAGTCTCAGTCTGACCCTGATGACCTGGAAGATATATGAAGAGCCACAGGTTTTCAGCCTTTGTGGAAGGTGGAGGAAGCTGCATGCTCATGATGGCAAAGGATAGCAGGGATGTCAACTGGGTAAATGAACACACAAAGGGGGTGGTGGTGGATGAACCTGCCAGTAAAACCAAAGCCAAGTAGGCAAAAAGTAAAGCGTTCCCCTCAGAACTCCTTTTATCTGGGCCACCAAGGCAAGTTGCCACCATGTTCAAGGTGTGCCTTCTACTTCAGTTAATGCCATCAGAAGGATGCCTAGTGAGTGTACCTGAGGTGAATCTGACCTGGTTAGCCACTCAAAGAGCTTCCCAGAAGCTTGTTTCTCTGTTGGTTCCAGATCGAACCAACCTCCAGGAGGAACCATCAGGCTTCATCACACGGTCGAAAGAAGGACGATAGAGCCACGCCACTGTGCTTTTATGTTCAGGTTTAAAATATAGATAAAATATTCTCCGAGTGGAATTAAAATGACATGGTAAGGTAGACAATTTGATACAAACCTACAGCAGAGGAGTGATAATTGAAACTAAAAAGAACTATTTCCATGGCTTCATTGATTATTTTGCATCTTTGACTTCATTCATTCACTTGTTCATTTCTTCATTCCATATATGTTGCAAGTATAGAAACAGATTTTAGTACTAAAATTATCAACAAAACTTATCAATAAAATCAAGTTGGTCCCCCCAAGGAGGAATACAAACAAGAGCTGGGGAATACAAACCCTTTACAGGAGGGTAAAAATCCTTTTAAGTCTTTGTATCACTTTAAAAAAAATATGGAGCTAAAAGAAAACAATCACTTTAGTTTCTGCTCCATAAAGTTACCAAAATACAGGCTATAGTGGAGTCTATGTTACTATTATCAACACAGTCTCAAGTCGTCCTCACCCAGTTTGTCCAGTGTCTATGTGCTGAAAGGAATGCCCGCTTCAGAGCACTGAGATCTCTGTGCTTTACATGGAGACTATTTGGAGTTTGATTAATCATGACTACAGCAAATGCTGATCACCACACATGTGTGTCTCCTGGAGGATGCATCGTTTACATCAGAGTATACTCTGTAAACATTTTTGTGGTTTTTTTTTTAACTTCATCAGGAAGAATTTTTATTTGAATCAAAAACTGATGATATTTTTTAATTAAAATTCTTAGAAATGTAGTCTTCCACTTATATCTACAAATGCAAATAAAACAGGCATGGCCAGCCTTCAAATTTCCCAAAACAAAGAATAAGTTGAAGATTTTGACCTGACATGATATATGCATTTTTTTCCTTTTGCCTCTTATGTCTTAGAGACATTAGAATTGATTACCTTGCAAACTTGCCTTGGTTCCCAGAGACAGAAAGACTATGGCTAGGTTTGTAGAAGTTATAGACATAACCAAGATAATGATAGCAAATAGGTAAAAAACTATCCTTGGGTCTATGACATTCCCGATATTTCTTTCTTCCACTCTAACAATTTTTTCTGGTCACATTGAAACCACCTCTTTTTTTCCACAACAATTTAAACTCCTCTGTGAGGTGCAAGCTCCTGATAAAGAAGGCAATATTAAAATTTACACTTGTACAGAAGGGCAGCCTGGCCCTTGCATGCTTGCTTGCTTTGGCTAAGAGAGGTAAAATTACATTTAATTACATTTTACTTAGAGCAAAGTAACTAAATATTAGAAGTATATACTTCACTTAGTTTAATAAGATTTTCTTTTTACATAGTCAAAATTCAAATGATACTGAATGTCATGATTTACCAACTTAAATATGTTCTCTGTTGTCTTAGAAAGGAATGAAACTGGTTATCCAAATACAAATGAGGTAAACAAGGGATCATGGCCAGAGAAGCAACTGAGAAAGGGTTATGTTCCCATGGTCACTTTTTACAGCCCATCTTCCTCCTTCTCTGACCTGAGCTGCCACTGCTCCACCTATATTTTGATATGAGCTGAATGAGCAAACTGGTTGGAGCCCTAAGAACTACTGTAATTAATTTATAGTTTGCCCGTTATGTCTATTTGAGATTTTTAAAAATCTCTCTTATAGTAAGCTATGAGTTCTCTGAAAATAAAAAGTCTGTTTCTGATGCATGTTTATACCTACAAGAACATGTGGAAAATAACTTACGTTATAAATGCCCACTTGTGTTTGGCAGGTACTATTATTCTCTTCGACAGGGAAGAAGAGAAGGCTTAGAAAATTTACTGAAGCATTTGCTTTAAGTCAAATTCCAACTGCATGAAACTCAGAAATGCAGCACCTGGAAAACCACTCTGTGTCCAATGATTTTTTTTAACATCCCATGTCTCTAAAAGATTGACACTGTCAACACATGAACCCACAAATACCCATACACAAACGATCTCTAGGTGTCTTTATCTGCTCAGTGTATCAATATTGACTGTAGGAATCCCACAGTTCTCTAGGTAGATGACTGACTTTGAAACAAAGCTGGAGTTATTTCACCTATTGGCTTCATGCCCTGTGTATCCTAAATCCTCACATATTACAGAGTTATTTAAAGAAGAGCAACAGACCCAAGGCAATACAATAGCCTTTCCCTAGGCCACTTTTGTTTTAGCAGCAGTTTTTTCTGCACATATGGCACATGGAAATACATTTAAAATCAAAGCTGCCATAATTCTCTACCTAGCTTTTATATGAAACTTTGAACTAACAGAGTTTATGATATTCTTATTTTATATTTTTTAGCATACTGCTAAAACTCTGGATATGTCTACAAATATGTATTTATATTTAACAATTACAGAAGAGATCAGTCTGAGGCAATGGTTTCAATGGTAAAATGTTTGCCTTGTATTCAGGGGAACTTGAGCTTAATCCTCAGCATCGATGTAAAAAGGCCAGGCACATTTGGCAAGCACTGGTAATCCCAGATCTGGTAAGGTGGAGAGAGGAAGGGCCCTGAGGTCTGTTGGACTAATACCTGAGCTTACTTGGTGAACTCATCACAAATAAAAGACCTTGTCTCACAGGTGGATGGTGTTCCTGAAGACGGCACCCAAGGTTACCCTCTAGCCTTGACACACATACACTTACATGTATGTACACCTACTCATAAGCAGATGCTGAGACTCAACCAAAGTTTGGGCAGACTGCAAGGGAATCTTATGAAAGAAGGAGGAGATAGTAAGACCTGGAGAGAACAGGAGCTCTACAAGGAGAGCAACAGAACCAAAAAAATCTGGGAACAGGGTTTTTTTCTGAGACTGATACTCCAACCAAGGACTATTCATGGATACAACCTAGATAACCTAGAACCCCTGCTCAGATGTAGTCCATGGCAGCTACTTTGAAATCCCTAGTAAGGGGAACAGGGGCTGTCTCTGACATCAACTCAGTGGCTGGCTCTTTTATCACCTCCCCCTGAGGGGGAAGCAGTCTTACCAGGCCACAGAGGAAGATGATGCAGCCAGTCCTGTTGAGACCTGATAGACTGTGGTCAGACAGAAGAGGAGGAGGACCTCCCCTATCAGTGGACTCAGAGAGGGGCATTCGAGGAGATGAGAGAGGGAGGATGGGATTCGGAAGCAGTGAGGGAGGGGGCTACAGCAGGGATACAAAATGAATAAACTTTAGTTAATATAAAATTAAAATTTAATTAAAAAAAGAAAAGAGAAATATAGTATACAATACACCAAGAAAGAAAGAAAGAAAGAAAGAGAGAGAGAGAGAGAGAGAGAGAGAGAGAAAGAAAGAAAGAAAGAAAGAAAGAAAGAAAGAAAGAAAGAAAGAAAGAAGGAAAAAAAGAAAAGAAAAAGTGACCTTCCACTCTCCGGTGTGTGTGTTCGTGAGCATGTGTTCATATGTGTGTCCATGCTTATACAGGTAGGTGTTGTGTTTTGTATCAGAAGTCTTCCTTCGTTATTCTCCACCTTATTTTGGGGGCAATGTCTCTTACTAATGAAGCTCACTGATTCATCTATACTGACTAGTCAAACTTGAACATTCCTGACACTGATCGCTTAGCCATGGGTTCATTTGTATGCAAATTAATCTTTTCACATGGGTGATGGTGATTAAATTCTGGCACAAATGCTTGAGTGACAAGCAGTTTACCAACTGAGTCACTTTCCTACTAACTAGATCATTCTCCATTAGAATGTATTTTCTAAAAAATGCCAACATAAATTCTACCTTGCTATTTTAAAAATGAATTGCAGAGATGACATGTTAATATTTTAATAATAGGGAAATAGGTGCCATTTCATATTTTCAGAGTTTTTTTTTTTTTTTTTTTTGTGGCAAGGCTTTACTCTATATCCCAGTTTACAAGAAGCTGGTACATGGAATAGGCTGGCTTTGAACTTAGAGCATTCCATCTGCCTCAGAATTGAACTAAAAGACTTTCTAATGAATGTTTTAATCACACACAGTAATTATCTAGTTTCTAATCAATCTACAGTTAGTCATAAGTTTATCATGTGTTGAGCACACTGGTAAAACATTTTACTACACAACAAGTAGCTATTTGGCTGGTCGCTAACATGTACATGTAAGGGACACATTACAATTCAGACAGGTCTCCCAGAGTTTATGTATCCAAAACATTATCCTGAAGTTCCTATGCTGAGAGTGTTTGAAGCTGTGTACCTTTATCATGGTGTAGGAGGTTGGAGGAAGTCATGGCTAGAGGAGTCTTTGTGATGGGATTAATGGTATTTTGTGAAGAGGAGAGAGAGAGATCCAAAACCATTGCTTCTAAGTTTTCTACCTATGAAATGCTTCACCATGTTATGATGCTCCAAAAGGTCTTCCAACATATGTCAGCTCCTCGATATTGGATTTTCTACACCTGAAGTCCAAGGAATAAATTTTTGTTTTGGAACCAGCTCTTTATTCAGGGGTGCTCTGTTATAGCATTACAATATGACTAAGAGAAGGCCTAAGGCATGGCGAGAAAGCACAGCAAATGTTGGTGTATTTTCAGTTTTTATAAGTTGAAGACGCTTCAGTCCCACAGACAAAAGACTGGGATATCTAGCTGCCAAGAGAACAATTAGAGATTGCTTAAAAAGTCATTTCAGAAAAATAAATATGTCAACTTCCTTAGTTTAGATGCAGAAGACAAAGGTACATCACACAGGCCCTCCTCTGTCAGTACCAGGAAACCCCCTGCTGCGGTTACCAGAACCTCTCTTTCTAGGGCAGAGATTCCTGTCTGCCCTCTCTCCCCACCCATCTATGAGAATAATACAAGTTCATTTTGGGAAACTAAGTGAGGGATGAGGGAACAAGAAAGAAAACGAAGCTGGAATGAAGGCGGGTAAAGATGAAGAAAACTTAGTGTAAAGTCATGTAGACTTCTCTATCACCCAAAGACAAAAATCTGTGCGTTTGTGGCATCTATCACGCATGATTTCTCCCCTAACTTTGCTTAAGTTGAAAAATTAAACTATTTAACCAGACATTAAATTTACCACTACACTTTATTGCTTTAAAATAAGAATTTAGTTGAGCACAGTTCAACAAAAATGTCCACAATGATCAGCCCCTGAACTTTCAAGTATAATAATCGTGATCTGCACAGGACTACTGAGTATTTGAAACGTTGTGAGTTGAGTCAAAGAAATAAATCTACAATTGTATTGAGCTTACATTTACGTGGCTGTTAAATGGAACAGCACAGATCTTTAGTATAGGTCTTCAGCACAGGTCTTCAGTCTTAAGATAGCACTGAAATATATGATTTATTCTATCAGCAAGTCTAGAATGGTGGGGGGGGGAAGGGTGTGTGTGTCAAAACTTGTTTACTTGGCAGTGAAACAACCAAGTAAACTCTTCAAAGACATATTCTATTCTTTGATTAATATTTCTGTTTTGTCATCTTTGAAATATCAGTTCTCATGTTCAAGGAAAAGTTAATAATTTTAAGTGGATCTTACCTTAAAAGTTGTTTAGGAAAACACAAGGCATTCCAATTATTGTATCAATTGACAGAGCACAAGGTCTCTTATGTCAGTAGAGAATGGATCAGGACATTGTCCACACATTTTCAGCCTTGAATGTTGTGGACTTTGGTTTACCCTTTAGGATTTGGGGGCATAAGTTCAAAAGCAGGAGCACTGCCAAGTTCTATGGCTATTCATCCACTTGAGACTTGAAGTTCTATTTTATTGTATCATTACGGCTAGAAGGAAAGCCCTCTTATCTCTGCTAAGGCTGTGGTCACTTATTATCTTAGAATTCCTAACAAGGTTAGAATAAAAGGTCTAGGCCACAGCATCATATCATGGTCTCTCAGGTGGCTCCATAAATGAAGTGACTTTGGCCTCTGTTACGAGCACAGATCCAGCTCATATTTGAATTAAAAAAAAATTGGCTTTATATCAAAAAAAAAAGAAAAACAGGCTACCTGAATCAAAACACAATGATGAAGAAAGTGAAATAAGCATATCCTTTTCTTTGAAATCCTAATTAGCTCACATGCAATAATGATAGGTCACGGATAAAATGAAGTGTTACGTATTGTGTTAAAATTCATGGTCAGTGGCTGAGGTGAATGGGCTGAAACTGAACAGGCTGCACTTAAATGCCTTAGTGTGTCACCTAGTCTTGCCTTCCTCAAATTATTTCTGTATGAGCTGTAATGTCATCATCTATAGAAGCATATGAAGATTTAGCATTGTTGAACTAAACTCTAAAGCATGACTTACGCATAAACCTACAAAGAATAAGCTTGGGCGTGCCAAATACCAGAAATTCAAGGTGCTGTAGCTGGAACCCACTAGGGGTGCCAGGGATTATACCTTCTGTGTTGTCAACATATTTACTTGGTTACATTTACTTATATCCTTACCATAGCCTGTGCCCAGTTATCATACAACATTAGAAACTTGATGGTATGCTTTGGGGAACTGTGGAGTTGGCCTGGCCTCGCTGCCTTGAGAGGTCTGCATCATAGGTTTTTCAGGTTAGAGTCCGTGACTCGAGGTTCTTAGTGCCTTCTGATTCCTGAGACCCACATACCTCCCTCACACAGTGAAGTTATCAGGCTGCTTTGCGTTTCTCTGTATGTTCCCATAGAAGCCAATGAAGCATGGGAGCTTGACAGAACAATTGGTCTTAGACATTGATCTTGTGAACCCTGCATAGCTTGTGGACTTCACTGTATCCTGGCAACTACAACTGTATTGATCTTGGCAACTGCCATTATATTCTGTTTCTGATAACGGTATAAAAGGTCTGACTGCTCTCAATAAAATTGCCACAGCTTAAGTTTTGTTGTGGACCTTCCAACTGGATTGAATTAATTCCTCATGATTATGTCAGGTGACATTGGCTGGGTAAGTAAGTTGAGGCACTTACAGCATGTAAACAATGAAAATGCATTACTCACAGTTCTGGAGAATGAGAATTGTAAGATCGAAGAGACAGCCTATTGGTGCCTGGTGACATCTCACTTCCTTAGTTCGTAGATGGCTCTCTTCTTCATTTTGTGTAGAGGACCTGGGTGAAAGAACGCTTGTAAATTTCCAGGGCCTCATTCATGAAAGTTCCACCTTCATGACTCAATTATCTCTAAGAAGTTCCAGTCCCTAATGCTGTCACTTAGAGGGTTAGAATGTCAATATATTCATTTGAAGAGAGAGCTCCAACTCGTCAGTCTCCAACAAAGTCTAAAATCTGTAGTTTTGACAGTTTTTAGAGGTACCATAGACATGCAGAGGCTGGAAAACTTTGTTCAAAGGAAATGCTTTTAGTAGAAGCTGAATAGAAAAAGCAACTTTTTGCCTCCTTGGTTCAATCTGTAAACAAAAACGTTTCTTCATGATCCACTTGCAGCAAATTTTTTTACATTTTCATGCACTTTGCTGGTGTCTTTGCTATTTAGAGTCTTCAAGTACAGTGCTTCAAATAGTGTACCAACAGTGCTGAGAAGTACAGGACAGCCCTGACGTGCCTTTTACAAAAAGTCATGTGTTCAATCAGTGTCATTCAGTCATGAATTACAGTGATATTGGTGGAGAGTTCAATGTTAATGAATAAACATTACATATTAAATAAAGTATCTCCAAAAAGATACACAAATAAACCAAGGACACATTCTTTCTTTTTGTTTTGTGTGTGTGTGTTCGTGTGTGTGTGATGCACACTTACATATTTGCTCATGCATGCTTACATGCCTGTTGAGGTCAGAGGAGCATACCAGGAATATTTGTCTGTCATGTCCTGCCTTTAAGATAGAGTTTCTCACTGAGCCAAATGCTGCTCATGATTTCATTAGACTGTCTGGCTCTCAGGACCTGCCTGTCTCTGGCTCCTAATGTAAACGTTTTGAGCACCACAGCCATGCTTGGCTCTTCATGTGATTATTAGGACTCAAAATCATGTCTTATTCACTGAACCATCCCTGCAGCCTCTAAGATAGTGTTCTTGTTGTCTGATGAACATTTTCTGGCCTAAGCCTTTCCTTTCTCTGGAAGCAATGTATCCATTAGACAGTACTTGATGCAGCTTTATGCACTGTAACTGTTGTGAACACTGAAAGTAAATTGTATATATTAGACAATTTCAGGCAACATATTATTGTCTAGGAAATTTTAACGTACATAACTAATAAGGGTCAAAGTCAGGCATTAGAATCATAAAGACTTGAAATATTCTAAAATAATTTATGGGTCAATTTTAGAATGCCTGAGTTAGATCTATAAGTTAACTGGAGTCCTTATGGAATACTTCGTTAAGGGTGTCTGTATATGAATGACTTTTCTATTGATAGAGTTCAGTATTTCCACAAGTCTGTGACTCAAAAATAATCTAATCAGGTTAGTCCTATAGCAGTATCTGACAGGGTTTAGCAGAGACTTGGCCTACCATGTAGGGAGTGACTGTTCATAGATGGCTTGCTAAATATCCAGGAAAGAAAGAGATGGGGGTATTTGAGATCTTCTGGAAAATAGTTTCTTAGCTATGAAAGAAAAGACTGGATGAAGTAGACTCTGAAATGCTATGGTAAAATAAGAAACTTTGTCCCATTAAATAAGCCTATTTATTAAAAAAACAATAAATAAGAAAGAACTGAATTTAAGAAATAACACAAAAACCTTATTTAACAACCCGAAATCTATCTGGTTCTTAGTCGGGGTTACTGTTGATGTGATGGAACATCAGAACCTAAAGCAAGTTGGGGAGGAAAGGGCTTGTTTGTCTTATACGTCCACATATTAGTTCATTACTGTAGGAACTCAAGACAGACCAAGCAGGGCTGGAAGTAGGAGGCAAGAGCTGATACAGAGATATGGAAGGGTGCTACTTATTGATCTGTTCATGATGGCTCACTCAGTTTGCTTTTTTAGAGAACTCAGGATCACTAGCCCAGGAATTGCATCACCAACAATAGGCAGGGCCCTTCCACATCAATCACTAACTGAGAAAAAGTTTTATAGCCAAATAATATGGACACATCTTCTCAAATAAAGTTTCCTCCTTTAAGATGATTCTAGCTTATATGAATATATATCATGTGTGTCTTTCTGCTTCTGGGACAGCTCACTCAGGATGATCCTTTCCAGTTCCTACCATTTACCTGCAAATTTCATGATTTCCTTGTTTTTTATTGCTGAGTAATATTCCATTATGTAAAAGTACCACAATTTCTGTATCCATTCTTCAGTTGAGGGGCATGTGGGTTGTTTCTAGCTTCTGGCTATTCCAAATAAAGCTGCTACAAATGCGGTTGAGCAAATGTTCTTATTGTGTACTTGAGCCTCTTTTGGGTATATGCCTAGGAGTGGTATGGCTGGATCTTGAGGAAGCGTTATTCCTAGTTGTCTGAGAAAGTGTCAGATTGATTTCCAGAGTGGTTGCACAAGTTTACATTCCCACCAGCAATGGAAGAGGGTTCCCCTTTCCCCACAACCTCTCCAGCATGTGTTGTCACTTGAGTTTTTTATCTTGGCCATTCTGATGGGTGTAAGGTGAAATCTCAGGGTTGTTTTGATTTGCATTTTCCTGATGGCTAATGAGGTTGAGCATTTCTTTAAGTGTTTCTCTGCCATACCTACTAAAATCTGTACATCTACAGAAACTAATCTAGAGGGAGGACTCTGACTAAAATGCTCAATCCCCATGTTGAAAGTCAAAGAGGATGGACAGAAGAAGAAAACAGGAAACAAGTCAGGAACCTGACACAGAGGGCCTCTAAAATGCTCTGCCCTGCAGACTATCAAAGCAGATGCTGAGACTCATGGCCAACTGTTGGGCAGAGTACATGGAATCTTAAGAAAGAAGTGGGAAATAGTAAGATCTGGAGAGGACAGGAACTTCACAAGGAGAGCAGCAGAACCAGAAAATTTGAACACAGGGGTCTTCCCAGAGACTCATACTCCAACCAAGTACCATGCATGGAGATAACCTAGAACCCCTGCACAGATGTAGCCCATGGCAGTTCAGTGTCCACTGGGTTACATAGTAATGGGAAGAGGGACTGCCTCTCATATAAACTGATTGGTCTGCTCTTTGATCACCTCTCCCTGAGAGGGGGAGCAGCCTTACTAGGTGCTTACTAGCAGCCTTACTAGATGACAATGCAACCACTCCTGATGCTATCTGATAGATTGAGATCAGAAGGAAGGAGAGGAGGACCTCCCCTATCAGTGGACTTGGAGAGGGGCATGCGTGAAGAAGGGGGAGGGAAGGTGGGATTAGGAGGGAAGGAGGGAGGGGTTTATGGGGGATACAAAGTGAATAAAGTGAAATTAATAAAAGTTAAAAAAAGATGACTCTAGCTTGTATCATATTTTTTTCACAACCATCACTTATCTTTGGGAAAGGCATGTTCCCTGGGGCTTTTTAAAATTACAAATAAAATAAAAGTTTTTTTTTCCCAAAAGAGAACAGACAACTTGTGTTTCTATAGGTCTCAGAAATGCCTAATCCTGGAGAGTAGAACAAAAGCTCCTGTGGTTACTCATTAATATCTTTTTAGTAATCTTTAATTCTTCCCCAATCCTCTCTTTATCACTAGCATTATATCATTTGTGCTTTCACATAGCAACTCCTTTGCACACACCAAAACGTCTGATTATTTTTGGTTCTGAATATGAGACTACTTCTTTAGTACCTTGAGTCACAGATTTATAGAAATCTTTCTACTTGTATGAGCATGTTGGATTAACTCAACTCAACACAAGGGGTATCCTGATAGGTGTTTTCTGGAGTTACTCAACGGCTTATTGCAGAATAATAAGTCCCCTTCATACAGTTGTTAACTACATGAGAATCCAGAGCAAGAGGATCACTTAGCCTATGTGTCTAGAGATATTTGGCGCTCGAAGACCATAAATGTTATGACACTACTCCATCAATGCTTCCTGTAAACTCAGAGCCGTGAAAGCCAAGTTTCCTTGAATACTAAATAAGATCTGAGATTAGTGTGGGCTAGCATCTAGGACACAGACTTAAGGGACAGTCGTGTTTGATGTGAATTTCTGTTAGATATATACATCTACTTCAGTTGGAGCATTTGTGTGATGCTATTGTTTGGTTCATTTCCATAAAAAGGATAGTTTTCAAAATTATAAGAGATCCAGTACCAGGTTAACTGAGGGTAAGTTTTTCTTTTTTTTAACCTAAAATATCTTTTTTTTCATATAATATATTTTGATCATGGTTTTTCCTCCCTCAACTTGCCCCAGCTGCCCTTATCTCTCCATACACAAAACTCTATGTCCTTTCTTTCCTCCAGAAAACAAGCAGGCAAACAAACAGCAGAACTCTTAAATACGACTACTACTATTACCAACAACAACAATACAAAGAAAAAGCAACAGAAAAGGGCACATATACACACAAAACACCAAAACCCATAAAAACACAAAATTAAAAGCCATAATATATAAACAAACAACAGTAAGACCAAAAAAAAAATACCCAAGTAAAGCAATGTAAAAGAAAAGTCTGCAAAAATACCACTGTGTTCATTTTCTGTTGGCCACCTATTTTTTGCTGGGCATGGGGCCTACCCTTAAGCGTGTTAACATACACAGTGAGGCTCCATGGAGAAAACTAATTTTTCCTTTGAAAGCAGATGTGAAATGAAGATGGCTTGTTGGTCAAGAATGGTAGCTAATGCCTATTGTTGTCTCAGCATCAGGACACTGCATGGCTTGACTCTGTGTAGACCTTATGTATACTGTCATGGCCTCTGTGTGCTTGCATGTGTATCAATCCTGCTAAGGTTGTTTTGAAAACAGTTGGTCTTTGTTTACATTGTCAAATTATTCTGTAAATCATTAAGATTGAAAAAGATTATTGTCATAAAAAAAACCTTGAAAATACCTTCTTCCCTGAGGCTAAAAATGAGGGTTGTGAAAACTATATCAGGCAATTACATCATTTATTTTTAATTTATTGCCTTGCTTTTTTTTTTTTTTGGCATGAATCTTATGGTTGAGAATCAGAAACTCCCTCATAAGGTGAGATAGCCATGGTGTTGATACAGATTGGACATAATAATCTCATTAATTTCATTCATTGCTGAGCTTCATCCAAGTGTGTTTAAACACAGGCTATTTAAGTATAAAATCATATGTTGAGACATAATATTATATTTTCAAGTGCACTCTGCAATTTTTCCTGAATGAAGATATTCTTCCAATGACAATAACATCGTCTTTATTTTCACAGATGGAGTGACTAAATAGCCCAAGGTCAGTTTGCATATTACTGGATAATTAGGAGCAAATTCCAGTGTTTCCCTCTCGTTTTAGAGTGTGAGTGATTTTCCTCATTGCTTCAATCATGATTATTGAAAAGGGAACAGATCTCACTATGGTAAATCACTGTTGTCCTTTTTTTTTTTTCATTTCACAAAGTGAGGTTTTACAGTATTTAATGCTAAATCCACTCCTCAGGATGGCTTTCCCAGAATCTCTAAAATGATAGAGAATGGTACATGGCAGACTGAAGGTCAAACAATTCTTATTCTTGTTGAATTCCAGCTATTTGTCCCTATCATTATTGTCAGTGTTTTAAATAATTAAGCCAAATGAGTGAGAGAACAAAGGTGGGACACACAAAGGGGGACGTGAACTATTACCAATAACACTTGTGAGATCAACAATCAGGGTTAACAGTGTGTGAGAACACTGAGTGGAGAGTGAATGAGGCTGTTCCAACACTACGATGTTAAAGTGGTGCTGCCCTCAGAGGATGTAAGTTCTCGTTCCTGTGAAGGAATGCCTGGATCGTAGACATCCGATCAAATGCTCACTGTATATACACAGTATTTCTTCCTACTATGTTCCTCATAGTCTTGCAAAAGAAAAGTACACTATTGTTTCTATTGTGAATAATGCCATCTTTGCCTGTGTTGAAGTGTTATCTCAACTGGTTTTATGCAACTCACAGAGAACCTTTGCAGCAGGGATTGTGGGTAAGTGGTGGTGGTGGTGTGCTTGACTTGGGGAAGAGCAACAGCAGAGGGCAGGTTACAGGTATAGAAGGAGGAACATTGAGGCACTGAGGATGTCATATCCTTCTCAAGCTCAGTTTCCAATATGGCAACAGGATGACATATTTAAAATATTTTTCTCTGATTAATCAGGTGAGATCAAAGAAAGACCTAAACCCCTAAGATTTATTCTCTCAAGAAGATACTACTGTTCAGTCAGATACTACTGTGGAATCTGCAGTAGGAAAATCTATACCTATGTGTTTCTAAACACAATTTATCACTTACAAACAGAAAAGCAACTTGGAGAAAATAGCTATAACACAAAAGTTTTTAGAAAGGAGTACCACTAGATATACAGTTAAAGTTACAGAGATCCACAGCCAATGTGCAGAGGGTAAGAGATCTTGGAACACTCAGGCCTACATGGGATGACTCCATCTAATTCCTTTCCTCGGGCTCAGAAAACCTTGAGGAAGAGGAGGTAGAAAGATTATCAGGGACAAATGGAATGGAGGACAACAAGCAAACACGGCCTTCTAAAGGCAGCAAAAGCAGCACACATATGAACTCAAAGAGAATGGGGCAGCATGCACTAGTCTGCCTCAGATGATGTCCATAACACTGAGACAAATGGACACACGCCCCCATTCCTAACCCAGAAGCTATGTCCAATTCATAACCACTATGCAAATGAAAACTTATTTTCTCCAATGAGGTTTCACTTAGGATAAAAACCACTCCTAAGTGCATGCCCCACACCCAGTAGTAGATGCGCAACACAAAATGAACTCAGTTGCATCTTTGGGGGGTCTTTGTCTCATAATATTTACCTAGGAATTTTTTAATTATTTAAAAAAATTCAATATATTTTTTAAAAATTTTATCTTACAAGTCCTTTGCATTATATATTGTTTTGTGTTTTTTTTTTTTTGGGGGGGGATTCTTATTTATAAAAGTACTTGATTTTTAATATTTAATTTTTCTAAAACATATACATAATACATCCCAACCTCATCCCTCCCCCATCCCCAGCCTGCAGCACACACACATTTCCACTGTTAGGAGTCCCACAAGAACACCAAGCTACACAACAGTAACACATATGCAGAGGACCTATATCAGACCAAGATAGGCTCTGTGGTTGTGGCTTCAGTCTCTGTGATCCCCTGTGTGCCCTACCCTGCTTAACTGATTGGGTTGGCTGTGTGCTCAAAGTTTCTGGGTCCTACAATCCTTCCTCTCCCTCCTCAACAGTGTTCCCTAAGCTCCACCTTATTAGATGAAACTCCATCTCATTAGCTCTACATCAATTTAGACCAGTCATTGGTTGGCCATTCCCATAAACTCTGAGCCATCATTGCTCCAGCACAGGCAGTGCAGGTTGTAGACTGAAGTTTTTGTGGCTCAGCTGGTGTTCCAGTCCCACCACTGGAAGTTTTGCTTGGTTATGGAAGATCGATCGTCTGTGGTTATAAATGAACATGTCTCTGTGTCTATGTGTGTTTCTTGTACTTTTCTTTGGCTCTTTTTCTTCTGTCTGTTTTGTCTTATTCCAATTTGTTTGGTTTTGTTTTATCTTATTATTGTTTAAATGCCTATTTGTTTTCTAAGGAGAGATGGAAAGGGTGTGGATTCCATTTGGACGAGGAGGTGGGAGAATCTTGGAGGGGCTAAGGGAGGAGAAACTACAATCAGAATGTATTATATGAAAATCAACTGTTTGCAATAAAAGAAAAATAAGGAAAAAGTAAAACAAAATATCAAGAACATATAGACATGTAAAATATTGCATCATCAAAAATAATATGGTATCTTGTTATTCTTTTTGTTGTAGTAGGGAAATACATGAAGCTGTTAGCTTATGAAGAAGTTATATTTTTTTTTTGTTGTTGTTGAGTCATGATTATGGAGGTTAAGTAACTTATGCTGCATCTATTGGTGGCTTTCGTTTTCTTTTCTTTCTTTCTCTTTCTTTCTTTCTTTCTTTCTT
>NW_026585689.1:5832301-5837693 GCF_907164565.1 Psammomys obesus | reverse complement strand
TTCTTTCTTTCTTTCTTTCTTTCTTTCTTTCTTTCTTTCTTTCTTTCACAGAAGAATCCAGTGCAATAAGCAACATGTGACCTCATGGCATTAGAAATATTTTATTTATCTCCTCTTCCTATACTTTTGTTTACTAATTCATTGGATTCAGCTTCACATGGACACACGGTTTAGGCTTCTACTTGCCCAGTACTTTACAATAGAGCTTTGTTTCAGCATGGGAAACCATGAGGAACACTACCCAGCTAGCCTCAAGTATCCAATGCTGTGTAAAATAACTAAGTAAGTAATATTTTTTAAAAAAATAAAAGAAATAGAAGTAAAATTTAATTAAAAATATTTTAACCAGGTGGTAGTGATAAATACCTTTAATCCCAGCCCTCTGGGAGGCAGAGGCAGACAGATCTTTGAATTCAAGGTCAACCTAGTCTGCAGAGCTAGCTCCCGGACAGCCAGGGTTATAATACAGAGAATTCAGGTCTCAAAAACAAACAACAAAAAAAGGGGAAAAATTGATAAATAAGGTAATAGTCCAACTCAGATTTATTTAAATCATAAGATATAATATTTTAAAGTAATCCTAAGAAAAGTAGAGAATCCGTTTATGAAGTATAACACCTGATTTATAGAAAGTACAGTGAGAAAGCAGGAAAGCAGAAAGTAAAGAAACTTACTTTAAATCACAGAATATGAGTTTCCAGATTGTGGCTGAAACAGTAGCTGCAGATCAGTTGATAGGGGACATGGGATGTCTGCAAAATAATCCCAACAGCATCAGAAGCACCATCCAGAGACATTGCAATGCCTGAATAAAGTAGAGAACAGTGGAGAAATGCCTTCAAGACTTGGAGGAAAAGTGCTTTTGAATTGTTAACTCTAAAACCAGCAGAACCATCAGTCAGATATGATTCTGTCTCACAGAGATAATAGAGATTGCATGCAAGAACCAGACCCTGTGACTCAGGAAAGAGAGAAAGGAATCTCTCCAGGTTGAAGTTCAAAATAGATATCAGGGTGACGGGACTTCCATGATACAGAGCTCTGAAAAACTGGTTGCCAGGAAGTCTTGACACTTTCCTAATGCATTTTTAAATACTCCAGGAGAATTAGAACATATACTACTAATGAAAGATAGTCCTTGACACCAGAAGGTGTTGAGAAAATTTTTCCAGTTTAGAAAATTATATTAGCATAATATGCAGCTTACCCAGCACTGACAATAATAACACCTTGTATATACTAATGGCTCATCAACTAAAATTAGGTTGTAAGTTCCTTGGAAAGATGGATGAATTTCAGGAATGCTAGAGAGTAAAGAATATCTACAATTCCTAGAATCGTAAGTAAACTAATAGGAAAAAAAAGAGTTTAAGCAGCAATGAAACAATGTTATTGGATAAAATAGGGGCAATTAAACATCTACGAGTGATGGAAATGAGATTTCCGTTGGAAGACATGTGACAATCAGGGAGCTAATGATGGGTTCCTATTTCATAACTCTTACAGAAATGTTTGGATCACTGAGCCACATACACACAATCGCACATCAGTTAATGACAGAAATTAACAATCTGAGGAATGTGTTATTTGCCAGATTGTCTTTGCGTGACCATCACAGGATATGAATCCATATGCTACAAAGCTTATGATGTCATCAGGTAAACACCAGGCATTATTAGATTCTTCATGTCTGTGTGTGGAATGTGCTCAAATCTGCCTTTATTAGACATAATACTTTACAAGCACAGGATGAGCTACTCTCTCTTATGTGTATGCAGCGTCCATCCCTCCAACTTCATAGGAGCTGCACTCTGCTTTATTGTTGCCAATGTTTTGGCCTAATTAATCTTGGTATTTGCTGCCTACATCACAGGGATACTTATTGCACTCACAATTTTATAATGTACCTTTTATAAATTACACATTTTTATAAATTATAAATTATATTTTCATATAATTATGTTCCTAAGTTACTTATGGTTTAGCCAGCATAGACAGAATGAAGGGCTGTGCTTTATTTTAGCATAGACCGATGGAAAGCTGTGCTTCATTTATCAAGCACCTTTACTTGATGAAATTTCCATCACACTAAATGTGAGTTGAGATCACTCCAGGGCACTCATAATTTTATAAGTGACCTTAGGATGTGTGGATGTCACACTATACAGAGAAAATGTCAGCCACCCCCCCTTTGCAGTGCTGAGAAATGAGTGGTAAGTGATGAATTATAATTTCAAGTCAGAAACTTTGAAGGAAGACTTCAAATAATATTCCTGAGAATTGCTGACATATTATGTAGTTCTGTGAAATAGCTAAAACCTTTCTCTACAGGTTTCCTAAATAGCTTTCATTGCTTTTTTGTTTCAAAGCTCATTTGAGATTTTATTTTTTTTCTTTACCTCATTAACACTGCCTTCATTTTCTCCAGCTTGCTTCATTATTTCTAAACACTTCCCAGAGCTGTTTTGACACTCCATTGTAGGAGAGATGATTTGCTGCTTCAGTAAGTTTCTTGCCGGAAACTTTAAGGGTACAGAAATTACATAACCATTAAACTGTAATAATGGACAAATTCTTGACGTGGAGAGGTGAGAGCGAACTTTACCTGCTAGCACAACACCTCCTTCTTCTTCTATGTCTCCCTTACATCTTCCTGGTCTTCCCTAGATATAGATTGATGCATCACTTATCTTCTTTATTAAGGAGATGACTTACCATTTCTGAGAATCAGAGTAAAGACTATTAATCACCTGTAAGTTTAAGAGACCAATGCAATACAGCAGCTTTCGAAGAGACCAAACTTGTAACTAGAAAGTTAGTATAAAGAATTCCCTGTACATTTAAAGAAACTACTCAAGAGAGAAGACTGGGACCAAAATGCTCAATCCCCATCTCGAAAGGAAAAGAGGAAGGACATCAGAAGAAGAAGAAAACAGGAAACAAGTTAGAAGCCTGCCTTGGAGAGCCTCTGAAAGGTTCTTCCCTGCAGACTATCAAAGCAGATGCTGAGACTCATGGCCAACTGTTGGGCAATGTGCATGGAATCTTATGCAAGAAGTGGGAAATAGTAAGATCTGGAGTGGACAGGAACTCCACAAGGAAAGTAGCAGAACCAGAAATTTGAACACAGGGGTCTTCCCAGAGACTCATACTCCAACCAAGTACCATGCATGGAGATAACCTAGAACCCCTGCACAGATGTAGCCCATGGCAGTTCAGTGTCCAAGTGGGTTACATAGTAATGGGAAGAGGGACTGTCTCTGACATAATGTGATTGGCCTGCTCTTTGATCACCTCCCCCTGAGGGGAGAGCAGCCTTACCAGGGCACAGAAGATGAAAATGCAGCCACTCCTGATGAGATCTGATAGATTGAGATCAGAAGGAAGGAGAGGAGGACCTCCCCTATCAGTGAACTTGGGGAGGAGCATTCATGAAGAAGGGAATGGGAGGATGGGATATGGAGGGGAAAAGGGAGGGGCTTATGGGGGGATACAAAGTGAATAAAGTGTAATTAATAAGAATAAAAATAAAAATAAAAAAGAAAATAAAAGAATTCCCAAGCCGTTTGAGTCTTGTCTATCATTCTAGTACTTAAATGTACACACAGAGAACTGCCCACAAAGAAATTCTTATCACAAAATAAATGACCTTTCCCTTAGGCATTCTACAAATCAGAAGTTTTATCTACATTGCAGGTCAGCTTTAATATACAAAAAGACAGTAGGTATTGTAAGTGTCTGTGTGACCGTGATAATAAAAATTTCACTGCCGTGTTGTTAAGGAGGAATCACTGTATCCCAGTTGTTTTTGAAACTACTGGGGATGCTGTTTAAGGGGATTCAGGGCTTAGGCATGTTTGAGGAAGAATCCCTTCATTTCCTAGTGGTTCTCCCCTCCCCACCCGTGACTCTGGTTTGATGGTGAAGATACCAGCCTGTGGATTCTCTAACGCTTACCCTGATCTCCTCCCCTCTTCCAGCACCAATGGAAGGAGACTGTCATAAGAACAGCTCACTGAGCCATGTGAAGGCAACTTTGACGTGTCAGTCAATGTAGTTGAAGAGAGAAGAGATGCAGAAAGTTTTCACTTTCCTACTACTGTAGCTTGATCTGACTTTCCTTAGCCAGATTAGATTGGTTTATTCCTTCTTCCTGAAGTCTGGCTGACTCTTTGCCAACAGTCCAGTTTAGCAGCATCTTAATTTTCTTCTTACCTCTTTCCCATAAATATTTTTTTTACATATATATATGTCTGAAATCCACATCCTTCTGTTACTCATAGTAAAAAAGTTCTAAATAAAACAAAGGACAGTTTATAAGAAGTGCAAATAATCAATTATAGCTACTGTAATTTTCTTGTGTTTTCCTAAATGTATATGAACAAGTGTCTCTTCGCCTCTGGTAGGGCATTGATTACAGACTGAAGAAATGTCTGTCCAAGTAGAACTTAGTGACTCAGGGAGTTTCTTGGGGTTACTTACAGGAGTTATGTTAACTCAAGCAATTCAATCACAGAGAAGCCTACACCAGCTCAGAAAGCTGCATTCTCAGAGGTCCTGCGCAACTTGCATCTCACTGCAAGTTTTACTACAAGAAACCAAAGGCTACATCTCCTGTATAGATTGTCCTTTGATATCCCGTGTGCCATACAAAACAGGGTTGGGTGTTAACCCTGAGAAGGAAGTCGTGACATTCTTTAGATGGGGAGTAAGTAACTATTTTCTCGTTTAGGAACTGATTTCACTCGCCTTGTTAATGATGCCATATCTCACCATTTCATGTCGTCCTTGCTACCAGTGGCTACATTCTCCTTGGATCGACAGACGCCTACCTTAGGTGTTTCCATTTAAATTGTGATGGACGTAGAAATGGGCTAGCATGCAGGCACTCCTGGAATCAAGCTACACACAGACTAGTGTACATTCATCAGTGTTGCTGTGCTGTAAACACTGTGTCGCCCATGCTGGTGTTTCTTGCAGCCACGAAGGCCCAGACAGGCCATTTTGTTGTTGTTCTACGATATTTTTATAATTCTTAGACGTCAACAGCAAGTTGATTTTTAATGTACCAACCTCCAAATGGTAGGTAAACTGTATGGTAGTGGCTGATTTCTGTTAACTTTCATATTAGCTTTATAATTAGTTATTAGTAAAAGTCAGCTCTCTGTGTCCAACTAGGTAATAGGTATTCAGGAAATTGTAGGTGAGTGAACACATGCAACCCTGAACTTAAGAGCAAAAATTTAAGAGTCATTGTAATAACAGGACCAAGGTTCAACCTTTTAATTAATTGCCTAACTACACAAAAATTCATTTCATGAGTGTATATTAAGAATCTATCTATCTATCTATCTATCTATCTATCTATCTATCTATCTATCTATCTATCTAT
>NW_026585689.1:5807775-5832291 GCF_907164565.1 Psammomys obesus | reverse complement strand
TATCTATCTATCTATCTATCTATCTATCTATCTATCTATCTATCTATATCTATCTATACTATACCTCTCTAACATGAGCCATCTCACTATCCTATTAAAGAATTTTTATGATGCTCTAATTTCTTCTTCTGTGTGAGAGTTAGTGGCTCTGCATGTTTCATAAAAATACCAATGTCCCAAACTTTCCATTTCAGTTATATCTGAGGCAACCTTCAGCAGTTTTAGCTTATACTTGATATCTTCCCTCCAGTCAATTGAATCATATAATAGGAATGGTTAATAATAATAATAATAATAATAATAATAATAATAATAATAATAAACATTTCTTGATTTTCACCATTTAGACAGTATCACTGACTTTCCACAACTGAGGACAAAGGCTTTAGCTCTTGTATTTGTATGTGAAAATGTCACCTACAGACATATGTGTTTGAATACTTGGTCCCTATGGCTGGCATTACTTTGGGGGGGATACAGAGTCATCAGGTAATGGGGTTGTCCTGGAGAAAGTGCTGTGGGCCTCGAGGGTTATAGCCCAGATTGGCTTCCAAAACACATTATCTTTGCTTCTGGGACTACTTAGATGTGAGCAAGTCGCCATGGAGGTACCACTACCCCATTATCCGCCTCCATGAAAAACTGCATGTTACTTCTAGGCAGGGGCAAAGACAAATTCTTCTTTTCTCTAGTTGCTTATTTTAAAAAAGTTTGCCACAGCTATGAGAGCATAGATTTTTTTAATGTGTTAGACTCCAGAGATAATTCTACACTCATTATTCTCTGTCTTCTTTTTAGAAACATCGCATGATCATGATTAGAGATATTCAGGGCGCATTGTTATGTCAATGCCATCATTATCCGCAGTGAAGCTATGTAAAAGAAGATAGCTATTTTTCATCTTTAAGAAACATCTCCCCCTTATTTAGTAATCATTCTGACTTCTTGTGGGCTTTATTTTTTATTAACTAAAAATTGAAAGACACAATATTCTTTGTTACTTCATTTATTCTGTAAATGTTATTATCTTGGAGGTGGCTTTCCTGGAATCGTCTTTGTTATAGCATCCTAGCTGTCATGCTCTGTCCGCTTGATCATTATGTGCATGGTATCTTCCTTCATCTTCATCAGAGGGTTTTACATTAGAAGAAAATGAAGAGAGTTTTAACTTTTAAATTGTTTCTTTTCCTTGGTTACGTCCTTATTCTTTTCTTTCTTTGTTTCCCTGTCTATGTCATGTATTTGTTTTAGTTTTTTATTAAAAACATTATGCAACACATTTTGATCTTTTTTTGTTATAATTCCTCTCAATCTTAATTCCCTTCCTAACCACATATTTGTATGTTATTTCTCTCTCTTAAACACTGTTCTTGCTCTTTTCAAAATAGAAGAGCACACACATAGACACACACACACACACACACACACACACACACACACACACTTCTACTCTTGTGTTCTGATGGCAGTGCCACTTGTTTTTTCTGGGATTATTTATTTTTCATTTCTTATTTAGTTTTCATGTAGTGTCTGTCTTTCTGCTTTTTCTGTGTTTGTATATCTCTACATTTGGGTTCTGTCATTTTTTGTGACATGTTTTAATGTGGTATTTACTACTTCTTTGTTCTCTGTTAGGGTATTAAGCAAGGTATCAACTACGATTGGAAGTCACACATTGTTGACTCTAGGCTTATCTGCACATAGGCCTGTCATATATTTTTGTGAAACTCCTCGTGACAGTATGTTTTCTTTCAGTCTCAGATCCAATGACGATTTTTTTTCCTGAAGTTCTGCGACTTGCCGTCAGCTTTCAGAAACAGAATGAAGAAAGTATTATAGTTCATTTCAATCAAGACTGTGGATTAACAGCTGGACAACAGCTGTTTGGGTCCTGCCACTTGACTACTGACAACCAGGGAGTTTTCATTGTCTTTACTTTAGAGAGTGATCTGGGGAGAATCTCAATATCAAACAGACTCTTTTTAAAAGGTTCATTTTTTTTAAAATCCCACCTTTGTTATCAGCTTTAGATATTTAGGCCACCACCATTTATTCATATTTTAGGAATTTTGGAGGCGGAAAGGTATTGTCCCTTGCCTTTTCCAGTGTTTCCTCAGTGCTCAGCACCTCTGTTCCATCTAAGCCAGATGCTCACTGACGAACCTTCTTTGCTCAACTGCATTGCCTTATATGTCTTTGTCTTTGTCTTTGTAAGCCTGGATTCCAAAATCCACTTCTAAAACTTTTGCTAGAACATAATTAAATATGTACAGCTAATATTCTATCTTTAAATATTAGATTCGTTAACATATTAGAATGTATTTGACAGTTTTATTGTGGCTATACATTTATATATTGCATATATAAGATCTTATATGTAAATATAACATGCATGTAACATACATTAAATATATCACACACTTTCATAAATGTCTAGGCTATTCATGCAAACTTCCTAAATGCTTAATGACAAACTTTAGGTGACTGAGGACAAAGTGCAAATATATCTGGCCTGACTGAAAAGCAAAGGATTTTGGAGTCAGGTGTATATAAGGTTTGCTTCTGTAGTGCTGCTTTCACGAGTGATTGAGGATGTGTTAACCATAGCCTTTTTTATATCTCTATTAGTCTTTTTCCCCCTTTGTAATGAATTCTACCTTTGATTTACTGAAACAGAAAAAGCAGAGACCATTAAGAAACTGACAGAATTCACCTTCATTTTACAAAGGAAGAAAGTAGGTGTCAGAAAGTAACTTTCCCAATTTTGTAAGCAGTGTAAGCTGTGTAATTTGAATATATCTGTGCAAAATGTTGGTTGTAACATTTCTATGCAAGAAACATATATAAGCACATTTATGTAATTGTTATTTATGATGTTTTATAGAAATAAATTGGCACATGGGACAATTGTTGGTTCCTATGTGATGGCAATGAGGATATTCATGGAAGAGATGCTTATAAGTAGTATCTAAGAATTATGATCATCCTTGTCCATCTTCTATTAAAGTCAGCTTTACTCATCTACTGGGTGTGATTTCAAGTTTTTAGATAAAAATACAAGTGATTATATCACATATTCAATAAGCCTATATATCTGACATATTTTATTTTGAAAAACTTGGCAATTTGTTATTGTCGTTAATAATAATAATAATAATAATAATAATAATAATAAACAGTGTTGGGCTATGTTTATTCTTAGCCCTAAGATTATCACTATGGTATTATTCAACCTGCTATCACAAATAATAAGACACAGACACTGTTAAATTTTATAATCTCCTTATTTACCTTGGGCCAGGCAGGTATTTCATCTACACTGTCTTAATGTCCTCAACATCCATCTCCCAGCTGCCATCCAATGCTATCCGCCTTAATACTCCTCATCTGGTCTACTTTCCATCCATAATCCCATTGTACTGCTTTAGTTCTTCATCTGGGCCTTTCCACACCACTATTGGAGTCCTTTCTTTTGGTCTACATGGTTTCTTGTCCACTGTAACCTATCTTGGTGTCCTCTTTCCTCCTCTCTTCCTGTTTGTCTGTAAGCCCTGGAACCTTAGCCACTCCTACCCATTCTGCTCTGCCCAGGTAAAGGCCATTTAATTAGCCAGTGAGGAGGGTTTACACAACAGGGATAGGTGTATCCAGATCTTGAGGGCTTGTAATATGCATCAGACCAAGCTCCAACAATTTACCCTGTCTCAACTTTCTCATATTAAACATACACAGATAACTACTTTGCTGAATCACAAAACAAATGAATTAAATGCCAATAAGATATGAGAAAAGAAAGAATCTTCAAAATCGCTCTTGTTACTGAGTATATACAGAAGCTATGTGTGAAGTTGGGATAAATTGCACTGTTACTCTGCGGACTGCAGTGAAATGTAGGGTGCCCTGTATTCTAGGGCCAGTCAATTTCCTTCCAATCCTCTTGCCTGAAATGGCTCCAGCAGGGTTTCTATTAAACTGTTTTCATCATCAGTGTGGAGTAGCATCCCATACACAGTTTCTGAGTGAACCAATAACAGATGAAAACAAGTCCCATTTCAGCTTGGCTGTTGAATAAACTTCACAACCTCCCAGCTCTGCTATTGCAGTACAAAAGCTGCAGTAGATAATAGGACATTTGCAGTTTATATTATTTTCATGTTTCCTAAAAAAACTATTTAAATTTTTTTATCAGCCGTTTAAAAAGCAGACATAATATTTAGTGTACAGAAGCTTGAGCTGAGCAAGACTCTTTAGGTAGATTATAGATTCCTTGTCCTGAGGTATGTTGATTTGTTAAGAAATAGAGAAAAGCAAAAGAATTAATCAGCTGTTGTCAAGATGGTCATATAGGAACTAGAAGGTGTTTCTACTAGAAGTTATGCTTTTGAAACTTAAATGTATAAAGCCAGCATCACAGATTTTGGATTCTGTCTCTTCAGGTTCTGTATTTACCAGGTTATAATGTTGACATCTATTGAGATATTTTTCTCATTTTTCAAAGTTCCCAATAGGTGGAGAAACTAGCCAACCAATTACAGCATTCCATTTCTCTCACGTTTCTTAGATCATCAGTCATCTCTGACCTGTTCTTTCTGTGTGACACCTCTTAACCACTGACACCTGGTCATTTTCAAAGTTGGTCAGTTTTTCTTTCTTAAACTTCTCAATTTATTTTTCCTCTACTTACAGCCTAATTTAGGACCTCAGGAACAGTTTGTGAAATAAACATTAGATGTACAGTGTTTCTGTTCTGTCAATCACCTATCACTGTGATGCTCTGAACTGTGAAGATGATAAAAATAAGGATTTTCTTTAGGAAAAATTGCCACACAAACATTTTCCTTACAGGGACAAGCCTGGGAAATTTGTCAAAATCACAAGACAACCAGCTTAGAAACAAAGTAAAATAACAAAACAAAAACAAAAAAATAAAACAAAACAGTTTCCAAGACACAAATGGCTCTGACACATTTAACCCAGACAACTAATTCACAGAATTTGTAACTGATAAATAAAAATGGTAAGGAGAATCAGGGTGCCAGGCAAAAATTAACCAACTTTAGGCACGAGAAGGAAGATGTCGATGATACTTCCCTCTGTTTTTACATGCATTTGCATGAATTCATCTGTGTAGAAACTAATCAACCAATTGCAATTACCAGTTGACTGGATTCTGAATATCTAACCCTGCCATTAATCCACAATTACTACAGATTGAATTTTTCTGTCTCTTTAAAAGTCATATGCTGATATCGTGAACCTCAGTGTTATGGCAACTAGGGAGAGCTTTGAACAGAGATCAGGTAACACTTATGCCATCACTTGGTGGATCTGGGACGATCGTTATCAGAAGAAACAGATGAGGACTTGCCAACCCCCTTTTATTTTGAAAACAGGAAGTATCTGTCTCCTCACCAAACACTAGATCTATAGGTAACTTAGACTTTCATTTTACAACTTATAGTACTGTGAGAATAAACTTCTATTTAAGCTCCCCATTCTACGGTATTTTATTATAACACTGGGACTCAGATAATATTACTTTGAAAATTCTGTGAATTTTTCTCTTAGAAATGATTAATTCTTTATGAATTGTACTTATTGTATCTTGATCATATTCACTCTCCTCCCCCTTCTCTGAGACCTACTCTCTTTCTCTCTTCCCACTCCTGTCTTTATTTTTTTTTTTAAAAAAAAAGGTCTATTGAATATCACTGGTCCTGTCCATATACACTTAAGTGTGACATGCTAAACTTTCCAGTGATCACAACCTTAAAGAAAGCTGCTCCCTCTCTAGCAGCTATCAATTACTAATATCTCTTTCAGCTAAGTGAGCCCTGCCCATACTCCTTTTTCATGCTGGGATTTGGTCTGCTTGAGCAAAGACAGGCCTTGCGCATGCCGTCACAAGCACTTTGATTTCATCTGTGCGACTGCCCTACTGCATTTGAAAAGCATGGTTTTCTCGTAGCCACTCTTTACACATGCCTCTTACACTTTTTCCACACGCTCTTTCACAGTGTTTCCGGAATTTCTGGATGAAACTATAACACAGATGCTCCTAAAGACCGATTTTTTTTTCACAGCTGCTTTTCTCTACACTTTGACTCTTGGATCTCTGTGATAATCATCATCTACTTAAAAAGGTAGCCTTTCTGATAAACTCAGAGAGATGCACTGCGCTATGGGTATATGAAGAAGTCATTAGGAGTCTGATCAATACTTTATTCCATTAGCAGAGTAATAACAGTAGGTGCTTTCCTAAATCCCATTACCTGTCTGGCTATAGGTCCTTGGCTGTTGTAATTGGCCCTTGTAATTGGGTTCTATTTTGTGGAGCAGGCCCTAAACTTTGGTTACTCCCACGACTTCCCTGCTACTATTGCTCTAGAAAGACGTAACTTTCCAAGGAGGTCATTATTGTCGCTCACAACGTGCACAGCTGCTTTGACAGTTAATGTTCTCCTCTGGCAGCACATAGCACCTTCTAGCACCATTAAGCTAGCCAATAGAAACGCAGCTTATAGGTTAGTACCAACACAATTTCTCCACGTTCTGTGATTGAAGTCTGCGATGCCTTCAGCAAAGCTTCCTACCAACAAGTTTTGGAGAGTAACCAAGAGCAATGGCAATAATCCATAATACTTAGAAACCCCAGTGGCCAGCACTTGAATAAAAGTAACCCATTCTGGACAGTAGGTATTTTATTTACTATTTTATTTCCCTCTAATGGGGTAACTCAATTTAAGATACATAGTTTACGATATAAAATTGAATATATTCATCTTAAATTTCATCAAATTTACTTAGTACTATTAAGTGTAAAAATGAACATCTAGGAACATTTTTCAAGTGGCACTTCTGAAAACCAACTGTTCATAGTAGTGTTCTAATTGCAAATTGCAAGTATAAATTTACACCTCCTCATAAAATGGCCAGGTCTCAAAAAAAAAAAAAAAAAAAAAACAAACAAACCAGGTTACTCTATCAAGAGTTTGGCCACAGTTTGAAATTTCTCTCTAAATTGCAGCTGGAATGGTCTTTCCCTTACATTGGTCTGTTCTCAAGTTGGCTGCTACCAACCATGATTTTCTTCTTTGATGCACAACTGTTCTTTTCTGTATGTGGACTTTATACACTTGATTACTGGTTGAGCTTATTTTTTTCTTTTTCTCTGGGAAAAGTCTTTTACCAAAGCCTGTCAAATAACCCAATCATCCTTTGAGAAAGGAATACTGGCAGGGCAGCTCCTCTCATTTTGCATTCTCTGTACAACTTGCAGTTCTATTTATTTCTCAACAGTATTTCTCAGCACTCCAAGAAAATAGATAGCCATTTTAGAAGAAACATTTATGCAAAATGTTGGATTTTAGACACTATCAATTTGCTTGATGATTGCCACCTGAAAGACATAAAGGAAATCGAGAGACCTTCCTGATACTATTGATTATTTTGATGATATAAATATAGGCTTAAAATCATGCTTACAAATTGAGATGATTCAATTCTAAGTGATCTGATCACCATGGTAAAATAAATAGTTGCCTTTTGCTGATGGTATAGGAATGATTTTATTTTCTTGCCTGGATTTTTCCAAATTTCTATGTCAATATTTTTAACTAGAAAAGACTATCTGAAAAGACACACAACTGAATTATAACATTGAAACAGTCTTCTAAATGGTACTAGGTGACACCTGACAGAATGATATAAGCCTGTTATATTTGTAATTAATATTTAAAAATATGTTACACTAAAAATGCTGAGAGATGGCTCAGAGGTTAAGAGCACCAGCTGCTTTTCCAAAAAGACCTGGGTTCAATTCCCATCACCCACATGGCAGTTCACAACTGTCTGCAACTCCAACTTGAGGGCATCTGACACCCTCATACTGACATACATGCAGGCAAAAACATCAATACAAATAAAGAAAGAAGATGCACTTAGTTCTGCTATGACTTGAAGTGCCAGGGTGGGTTGGTACCTTTTAGGGACCTCCCTTTTTGTGAGAAGGAGAGCAGGGAATAATAGGTGAGGTGTGTGAAGGTGGGACTCAGGGGATAGAAGGTTGGGAGCTGGGATCAGGCTGCAAAGTGATTAAATAAAGTGAATAAAAACACACACACTAAAAATACTGTTGATAAAGTCTGATTATCCCTGTCTGTCTGTCTAAACTATAAAGAATTTTCTTATATATGAGAAAAACATTTATACATGTATTTATGAAGATGCATATTTTATAGACATACAAGTTGACTTTGAAGTAACAGGAAATGAATGAGCACATAGTGAACTAATAGAAATGTAGCTTCCAGTTTTAAAACATTAAGAATATTAAAAATACACTGAAAATTTCTCTGCTGAGGTATTTTAGGAAAATAAATGGGGCTTATTTATAAGCAAATTGAAATTAAGATTACGTAAAATGCATTTAAAGGGAGCATGGTTATAGTAGTTAATACATGATATGATATTAAGGGAATCAGAAAAACATAATATTTTTGTTGTTGTTTTGATTGTGGTGGTAAAATTAATCTCAAGACAAATCCCATGCTGATTGCTGCTCTATGTCCACAGCCCAGGACAAAACTTGATAGATGTTGTAACACTTTTACTAGAGACAACTTGGTGCCATATATATATATATATATATATATATATATATATGGCACCAAGTGTGTGTGTATATATATATATATATATACACACACACACACAACATAATGAATATATTTATATATCATTGTGCTGGTATTCTAAATATTTACTTTCCTTTTGTGTGGGGAAAGAATTGTATATTAATACCTCATTGTTCTCAGCCTTAACCGCACAGTTTCCTTTGGCTTGTGGATTGCATGTTGAAGAAACATACATTGTTCATTTTCAAGTATTAATGGAAAACACAAGTCTCATAACAATGTTCATTATATTATCTTTTTTCTACTAGAAGCCTAGTGTATTCTAGGGAATATCACTTATATAGCCCAGGTCTTAGAAAATAATTATGTGGAAAAGAGCCAAAATCATCTAAAATGGTGACATAAAATAAGCAAGAGATAATTTTTTACAATTGCAAGATATGAAGACTTTGGTATCATTTCTCAGTAGAGCATAATGTGCTCTAGATCTTACCCTGTAGCTGTCTTATTTCTGTCTGAAATTACAAGTATATAGAGAATTGTATATATTTGGAAATAATATTTTGTGTGTATTGTTGAGAAGCCTGATGGTCTTAATTTGATCCCTTCATGCAAAGGTAGCAAAAGAGAACCAGCTCTATAGAATTGGTCTATTAGTATTAATGTTCTTCATCTCCTGTTCAGGCAGCCATGTTGGTGACGTTTTTGTGGGTGTGGCTCCTAACATCCACATGAGACACAATCTCACAGAAAACACAATTCCTCTGGCTTTTACACTGTTTCCACACCCCTCTTCAGCGATGCTTAGGTTTAGAAGTTGAGCTGTAGATGTATGCTTTAGGGCTGGGATTCACAACCCAGCCTTTTACTGGTTTTGATTTTCTGTAATGGTCTCCATTTGTTGGAAAAAAAGAAGTTTCCTTGGTGAAGGTTGAGGACTACAATTTTGGGAATAGAGACAAATATTTAAAATCTAGTTAGGGATTATGCTGTCTCAGTAACGTGGTGGTTGCAAGATTAATGATTTTACTATACCTGCCATTAGTCATAGTTTTAAAGTATAGCTTTGCTGGCAAAAAAAAAAAAAATTCCCCTCATTTCTTCTTCAAAGAAATCTCCCCCTCTTTTCTTTTCCCCAGAATCAAGTTCCCGCAGGCTTAGTGTTTCGGGTTAGTATTTTTTTCTCTTACCGCACTTAAATAATATTGGGATCCTTCTGGGCTCCAAGGTTTCTGATGAGAAATCTGCTAATAATCAGACTTGCTTTCTCATTTTCACTCATGGCACTGCTTTCCATGCTGCTTTTATATTTGTCTTAGATATATATTTTTTAGAAGGTTGATTGCAATATGTCCTGGTGGATGCATTTAGAGTAACCTTTAATATTGGCTTAGCATCCCAAAGTTGTAGGTTTATGTCTCAACATAGCTGAGGATGCTTCAGCCACCATTTCCTTTTCCTCTTCCCTTAGTGTCTGATGACATGTGTCAGTTCATATGGTTCTGAGGTCACAGAGGCATTTTATGGACTTATTTTCTAGCTTTCCTTTCTTGTTTGGCTTAAATAATTCATAAGGTTTCATATTTTGTTTTACTGTTTCTTTCTTCTTCTCCATCCTATCACTAAGCCTACAACCAAGTATTTCATTTTGCTTGTTATAGTATTTAATTCAAAATTTTTCATTTTATTTTTCCTGTGCTTTGGTGGTATTCTTGATCTTTTCTTCAGGCAATTTTGTAGTTGTTTTCTTTTTTAATCTATCATCTATAATCTTTCTTTTGCAAGTTTTGTGTAATAATTTTATTTTAACTTTTAATTAAATATTTTATTTTTTTGTTTTTTAATTTTTATTTATTTATTATTTATTACAACTTACTTTGTATCCCAGCTGTAGCCTCCTCTCTCATCTCCCAGTCCCACCTTCCCTTTCACTTCTCCCCCTATGCTCTTCCCATAGTCTACTGATAGGGGAGGTCCGCCTCCTCTTCCATCTGACTCTAGCCTATCAGGTCTCAATAGGACTGGCTGCATCTTTTTCTTCTGTGGATTGGCAAGGTCATACTACAAAGGGGGATGTGATCAAAGAGCCGGCCACAGCTGCTGCTCCCCTTACTAGGATCCCGCTTGGAGACTCAGCTGCCTATGGGCTATATTTGAGCAAGTGGTTTAAGTCCTCTCCATGAATGGTCCTTGGTTGGAGTATAGGTCTCTTTGTGGAGCTCCTGTCCCCTCCAGATCTGTCTTTTTTTCCTTCCTCCAAATCTTTCTATCTCCCCCTTCTTCCATAAGATTCCCTCCACTCTGCCCAAAGTTTGGCTGCGAGTCTCAGTATTTGCTTAGATACCCTTTCTATTTCTGTCATCTATTTATTTGTTTATTGCTTTTGTGACAACTGTAGATATCCTGGAACTTGTACTCTAGACCAGGCCAGCCTCTAACTTAGAGATCTGCCAGCCTATGCCTCCTAAATGCTGGTATTAAAGTGTGTGCTGTCACAACTGGCTATTTACATCTGGCTTTTTCTGCAGCTCCTTTAAAATCGCTGCCAGATTATTTAAATATCTTTGGATGCATGGATTTTCAAAACTCCACTTTATGAACGTTTGGGTTCTTGGTGTGAATGGACTTTGATTGAAATGAAGACTTTTAAAACTGTTAGATACTTGAACTCTTCTGTTTTAGTTGGGATTTTCAGACACTGTTCTAGCATCTGTTCCTTCCAGCCAGGTAAAGGGACTAGAACAAATTTCACTTGGTTTCAATGGCCACTTGAAGTGGGAGCAGCCTACTGGTTGATAGAGGATACAAGATCATAACCACATCCCTCTAGTGTTTCATACTAACTCTTTACTTCCCAAACTTTTGTTCTCAGTTTTAAGAGGAAAACATTTTGGTTATCTACTGGGTCTATCTGCCAGCACCTTCATGAGACCAGGGTGGAGGCCATCATCCCTACATGGTTGAGGGGGAATGCCGGTTCATGATAACTTAGAGGTAGAAGCTATCTTAACTTTCACTAGTGGGGATAATGAAAATCTCAGCTCTGTCCCAACCTGGGGGGGTGGTGGTCATATCTCATTTGTATAGATCAAGTGTAGAAAAAGTATAGGATCAAGCTTCTCCACTCAGATTTTACTGGCATTGCAGAGAGAACCACAGTTTCTGTGTTTGTTTGGCTATTTAAGAGCAGTATTGTATAAAGCTTTTTATAGTGCTGGTCAGCCTCACTGACTAAAAAGAAAAAGTTTTTTTTTTATATATAATCCACTCTAGCTTACATTCATTCATGTTTCTTGGGGCCAAATTCTTCTGCTCCTAGCTCAGAATAAATGATCATAAAGAAAACCCATAGAACTCACCAGTCTGTCGTGCCTGGGTCCTGAGGCCTCTTAATCCATTGTCTCTGCACATTTTAGATTATTCCTGTATCTGCAGTCTATATAAGTTGCATTTAGTTAAGGTAATAGAGAGAACACATCTGTCCCATTATAACACCAGAAGTGTCAAGACTGAAAAATGAAAAACATAAATAGAAGTAATTATTGTTTTTAGATTATGATCTCTGTTTTTCAATGTTAAGCAAATTTTGTATCTTATTTCACTCTCAAAACAGACAAAAATCTCTCATTCCTTTCCATTCCCAGAGGTTTAAAAATAAATCCTCTAGCTTTTTCCATCTCTCGACTGATATTTCCCTATGCTGACTTTAATAAATGCTTTCATCAATTGGCAGTTGATCAGATGACTTGTAGGCCCTGATAGGCTGACACAGGACTTCTTTTCAAACTGACAGAATATTCAAAGGCTTTGCTCTTTCCACCAGCAAAAGCTGCTTTGTAAATGCCGGGTCCTTCTAAAACTGTGCTCCACATTGCCGCATGTATTATTCATCCAACCGAGGTATCCCACACTGTCACAGGTGAAAACTGCAAGAAATCTACCTCTGAGCTTCGGTGAGAAGATGCAGAATGACTGGACTGGGAGATGATGGTAGTTTTCCACTCCTTCTGGTTAAACTGATGATACCTGGCTTTTGCTTTATGTCACCATGTGACATGTCACCCGGGAAGATGACCCCAAGAGCTAGAGTCACCCAAGGAAAGAGCAACAAGCTGTGTGATCCAAGTGTCGTAGAGTAGGTACTGACACCAACAAATGGATGCAAACAACTCTTTAGCTCCACACATGATGCTTTGTAATAGGGCATCCAATAAGTCATTACATGGAGTAGCAGTAGTGGCAAAAGCTGGGAGATGGCTAGGTATTTTCTTCTCACTACACACTTAAGATGGCCAAATCTCAAATGAGAACAGACATATACAGAGGTGTGACTAAAACGTACTTCAAAAGTCACCCCTTGCCATCACACTCTGGGACTCTATAGATAAGGATGTCAGGTGGCTCCTGTAGCTCGATCAAGTTAAGTAGAGGCAAAACCAAGACTGTCATTCGGACAGTGGCTGTCCATCCAGTGTCATCAAACACACCATATGGTTGCCAGTAATGACCTTCCAACTCTTGATTGATTATTCTGAGTTAGACAGAAAAATTTTTTCTATTTTTAGTTCTATTTCTGTTACTGTTACACAACACTAACCAAAATGAAGTTAGAGTAGATAGGCTCTATTTCATTCTTACGCTTTAAAGTCCATAATGACGGGAACTGAAAGCAGGGGTTGGGGGGGAGGGAGGGACGGTAGGAACTGAAGCAGAGACTACAGAGGAAAGCTGCTCCCCTCATAACAATCATTGGTAAAGACAAGATCACAGAGACATGGCCACAAGCCAGTCTGATAGAAGCAATTCCTCAACTGAAGTTTTGTCTTCACAGATGACTTTAGTTCTGTCAAGCAGGAAAAAAAAATTACTGGCACAGATATATCAAACGATGATTGACAGACAATAAGCCTGAGGTTTGGAGACTTATTTCCATAAAAGTCAGGTCTTTGATGACTAGACCATTAAAAACAAAACAAAATAAAACACAATATAAACACGCACCAAGAAGCGGCTGAGATTGAGCTGTGATTCACTGATCCGGTAAAAGATTTTTCCATGTGACAGTCTGTTCCCAAGTTGTCTTTCTGGTCAACTGAGAAGTGAGCCAAACCCAAGACCCTCTGAGGTTTACAAATGACAGAGTGTGAAAGACACATGTTTCCTCATTTTATAAATCAGGTCATGTTGGGTAATAGGTCTGGGATTCCTTTCTTAGTCTATTTTTGAAAATGACCTCTAACTGACTTATGTTTCCCTGAAAGCTTAAATTGGATGTGGTGTCCATCTCCCTCAACTTTCCTAAATTACAGAGTTTCTCTACAGCTGTTTGAAAGGCTACAAATTCCATACAAAGCTATTAGGGTGCTAGGGGTTATTAAATAGCTTTCTCTTAAGGCAGAATTTCATTTCAGGGACATGGTAGCCTCAAATTCACAGCAAATATCCTGCCTTAGCCTCGAAAGGACTAGGATTATAGTTGTGACTCATCAAAGTCTTACCAATTACCTTCATTGTATCTTATATCTATGTCTATATCTATAGAACCAATATATATACATATATATGAATGTAGGCTTACAATTTTAAAAGCAGAAAATTCTATGAAATATACTTTATATTCAAATCTAGTTTAGATCAGTGTTTTTTTTTTAACTTACTGTTAGAGTCTGGAAATCCATTTTAAATCCATGGAACAAACAGTAGGTAAATATTGGCTGTCTTAGAAAAGGGGTATTTATGTAACAAATATTAAAAAGTTAATAAAGGGCTTTACTAAGGGAATGTCAAAAAACAAGGCTCTCTTGTTTCTGCCTATCATCTGAATGAAGGTATCTATGGGATATGCTATTATGGCAAACTTCCCTGTAGACAGATGTAATGTCTTTGTCTATGTCAGATAGTTTTGCTTACTATAGAGAAGATACCTTCTCCTGTGTAAAGGTTGGTCTGGTTGTGTAGTAGTGTACCCCTTGCAGGTTGATATTTCCTTCATCCAAGAGTCCTCAAATGTGACAAGTACTCACTGTACCTCCTTGGGTCATTCTTCATTCCATCACATGACTTGGGGAGCAAGAACTGATGCGAACATGTGAAAGACCATTCCCTAGACCCAGAGACTTGCATCGACTCTCAGCATCTATGAAACTCTTTCAAGTAAACCTATGAGCTTAATAAAAGGTGACAGTATTAATAGTCAAATGAACCATTTTCACCACAATATGCTATAGTACCTGCTAGTGAGCTAAACTAAATGTACCTGTGGAAAATCTCAAAGACTATGAATGCACAAGGAGCTCAACATGCTGCTCAAATATGGCTATCTGTTGATACAGTTTATACGGTGTACGGTTTCACAAGTCATGTTCTCACCAAAGCAATATGCAAATGTTGGTGTGGACCCTGGGTGGTCTGAGACATAATGAGCAGGGTGCCACACAGGGGAAGCCGCCTGAGCACAGCAATTACAGCCTCTACTTTCCTAAACTCTGGGTGGCTTTTTGTGGTTGTTCATATTCAGAACTATAATTTTCTGTTTCCATTCTGGTCTTTTACTCTAAACGTTAGAACTTTTGCGAATATAGTTAGCAAGATATGTTGAAGCATGCTGACGCATTGAACTAGTATGTCAATTCAAGAACAAAGCCTGACCCCCATTTTCTCTCAAGTTCAGGCGTGTGACCCTTCAGTAAACAATGGAGATCTAGGAGGAAGGGGAAATACAGAGTGGATAGTGAGAGAAGATGAAAAGGTCTAAACTCATCTGCATTGGTGAGGAAAGACTTGGACTGTGCCATCAGTGTGCTGGCCAGCAGTCACAAAGAACTTGCAAGGTGATGCTGGATCAAGTTGGTCTCTAAGTGTGAATGACACATATTTAAAGACAGGATTTAAAACACGATGTAAATATCTAGTAAAATATCTTCACGCTGAAGCAATCATTTAGATATGTTGGATTTAAAATTTGCAAAATTATATTTAACTACTTATTTTTACATTTTATTTATGGCCACAGATTTTTTTTTAAATTGTCATTATTAGTTTTTCATTTCCTGTTTCTTTGGCAATGACCTTAATGTGATATCTAAGTGATATAAATCTTGGAGATGATCCAATATTACACGCTGACTACTTTTGACTTCTATATAATTGATGAAACAATTAAATTTTGTGAAGAGTTTCAAATAGTCTGCAGTTTCTTTTGGACAAAGCTTATTATCTATTTATAATCTTTTATTCTTCTCTGCTGACAATATTGTTCTTACTTATTTTAACTATTTTTTTTTCAGTTGAAGGAATAGAGAAATCTATAAAAAATAAGACTATTAAGTGTGATGTTTTGATGCTCTGGGAGGTTTTAATTTGGACCAGGATGCCTGAGTAGAGCTCAGTTTCTCTTAGCTGTTATTCATGGTCATTCAAGAGAGTGGACCTACACCAGGTGGTGGTGATACATGCTGTTCAGTGGTGCACACTTTTGGTCCCAGCACTAGGGAAACAGAGGCAAGTAGATCTCTGAGTTTCAGGCCACCCTGGTCTACAGGGTGAGTCCCAAGACAGCCAGGGCTACACAGTGAAGCACTGTCTCAAAAGACAGGGAGAGAGAGAGAGAGAGAGAGAGAGAGAGAGAGAGAGAGGAGAAGAAAGTAAAGACCCATAGTGAAGTTTGTCTTCCTTCCCCTCCCCCTTTCCTTCTATATTTCACAGAGATGTGCTCCCATGCCCAGTACAAGTGAGGCTTCTTGATTTTTCTCAACCTTCAGTTACCAACTATAAAGAAGATATATTTTTTTTCTGAGGGCTATGTGGAATCATACATAAAATAATTGCTTTCCTTTCTTCCAAATCTCCCCACGCTGGAAATGCTCATGTTTCTTCTGCCTATATTCTTTGTGTGTTTGTGTGTATGAGAGTTTGTGTGTAGTATATGCAATGTGTATTACAATGTGTATAAAACATATTCATGTCTGTGTGCAGCCAAGCATGCCTGTGTATACAGAGGACAGAGGAGGATGTCAGGTGTTTTGTTTTATTGTCCTGCCTTTTCCCCTTGAGGCAGGTTCTCTCACTGAATGCCAGAGAGGCTGGCAGCCAGTAAGCCTCAGTGATCATTTGCTTCTGCTGACCACAGTCCTGGTATGACAGGTGTGGGTGCAGTTATTCTGGCTTTTTACATAGAAGTTGGGAATCTGAGTTTAGTTTTCTTTCTCTTACTCATTGCTTCATCTCACTAACCCTACATCTCGTGTTTTAGAAAATACAGAAGATGCAGCAGGTTTAAAGCGAGATTCCCTAGTTTACACCTGAGTAATGTAGTAGAAATATAGGCCCAGTATTTTCAGATTTTCGTGACATTTTAGACTTAAAAGCCACCCAGTATTTTTCACATATGCATGCAGACATAGAAAAGGTCTATCATAGAAGACAAGCTTGCTGAAATTTTATGATGCCCTTGTGACTTATTTGTATATTACTTCCCTGTCTGGCAAAGGAAACCTTTAGAAGGAAGGAATGCTATTTCAAATACAAGGTCAGTGGCTACTGGCACTCATGCAAACCCTAAAAGAAAACCAATAGTTGCTATGTAAAATATGGGTAAAGGGATCAGTTGTAATCTGAGACACAAAAGCAACACTTTATCTTACAGCATATAAAGCACACGGTATATGATATTAGCTGGGTGTGTTAACATTAATTCTGATACATAGTGGAAGATTTTTACGATAGATGACATAAATAATGATGTAAAATTATTTTGCAGTCTGTTATGTGTATGGTTCTTACAGATATTATATAAGAAGGATATTGTACCTTTCTTGTAATTATAAGTAACTGAAGGTTAGGAGAGAATAAGAATGTTGACTATGAATAGCACATAGAAGACAGGAAGAGAAGAGATGTGAGCTGGGGTCAGCTTAGTATTACACAGAGTCCCAGACAAGCTTGGGCACATAGCATGACCATCTCTGAAAGGAACAGAGAGAACAGGAGACAGGATTTCCTAAGGTCATATTTTGATGGCCTAGGTATTTATGTAACCTCCAAAAGTCATAGGTTGGAATCTATGTCCCCATGGTATTAGAAGTAATGTCATTGTAGATGGGACCTTTGATAGATGGTCAAGACAGGAATGGAGTTTTTCCTCTTTTTTAGAGACCAGAAAGTCACCTTGATCTTTCCATAAGAAAAGACATAATGAATCAGAAAGCTAGCCCTCAATCTATCTGCTGACACTTCCACCACAAACTTCCAGACTCTAGATTTGAGAGAAATAAATTTGATCATTTATAAGTCATCTGGTGTGTATTATTTTGTTATTTAGTTCTGAACAGACCAAGACAGGTCATACTGCTTCTCAGGTAAAGAGTTGCATGAATTTAACTATTTAGTCTTATTACAAAGTCCATGCCAATACTACACCAGTTCCTCTCTACCAAAATGATCATGGCGGGGGGAGGGAGCTATTAAGCTATTATCAGTATTGGTGGGTTTACTTTATCTTCTTCTGGTCGAATCTGCCATCCTTTATCGTTTCTTTCTCTACCTCCTATTCTTTGCTACTTGTGTGTGGTTCTCTTTTATCCCCCCTACCCCTTAAAAACAACAACAACAACAACAACAACAACAACACAGGGTCTTATACCAGTCCAGGCTGATTTCAAACTCACCTTGTAGGAGGATATGACTTTTAAGCTTCACTTTTTCTGCTTCCATCTCCCAAGTGCTGAGGCCACAGCTTTATGCCACCATGCCCTGTAATAACCACAATTTCTTTTCCCTCTTGATTACTCCAGATTTTATAATTTCTTTCTCCTCCTTTTCTGATAACTCCTGGTTTCATTTCCTTACTTCATGCCTTGTTTGTTTATTCTTTTCCCAGCACTTATGATATAAGTTCCATTCTCGTGTCCTCAGGGGACCTTGATATGTGCTAAAGTCTTATAGCTAGAATAAGGCAAGTGCTAACTGTAACAGCTGAAGAAGAAGCCAAAGAAAATCCCTAGATTTGCTCAGACTTGAAAATAATTATTCTACTGAACACTTCAAGTGTTCAAACAATGAGAAAGTCTAAAAGGCAGAGCCAGAAGAGGGCTTGGAGCTTATCTAGCATTATATCTGCAGCATGTACTAGACAGAACACAAACTCAAGGGACCTAAAATACTATACAGATGATTAACCATATTAGACAGAAAGGCAGACCAAGACTCTGGCACACTTATTTTATGTTCTAGGAAATGCGTGGAAACATAAATAGGAATGAGACATGGAAACTCATTGACAAGCGAGGTACTGGGTGGGAGATCTTATTTAGATGCAGGCAGCATTTGTTGTTTAAAAATTAAAGAACAACTTTTCATAGCCTTATGCCAAACTAAATAAGGAATTCTTTGACTGTGCAGATACTTTTGTGATGTTGAACCTAGGTAATAAAAATTCTCTTCTGTTCAATGAATTAATATTTAAGGGAGCCCAAGAGATGTCTGTTTTACTATTATTCTCATTCAATAGAAAACCTTTACCTAGAAGTATGTGTAACAGGATGCTTAGATCCTGTGCGTGCAATAGATGAATTTCCATGCTTTTCCTCTTCTATACGACCATCAGAAGACTCTAAAAGAACATTTAGAGCTGCATTCTAACCTGACTCACAGTTAGGTCTAAGGTGTGTAGTCTAAAGCACACTGAATGAAGGAAGTGGCTTGATTTAGGGAAAGATACCTGTGTTGAGATGCAAAGCCTTGCATTCACACCTGGCTGTGATTTTAATGATTGGGGCAGAGTGTGTAACCCTTTGTTTCTCTGTGTTCTTGCCCATAAAAATGCACCTAATGCCAACAATGACACTGATATTCAAAAGAAAATACCAGCTGGAATATCCTGCACGTAGTAGTTCACTTAGCATCTGCCCCATTGTAAAACTCTATAAATATTAGTTGTTATTATTTTTGGCATAAAATTTTGTCTTTAGGGATGAGACTTTAGATTGTCAATATTTCTGCTTCTGAATGAGCAGCTTCAGGAAATTGTGTTTACACTCAACAGATCAAAGCTCTGTGAAATGAAATTGTGTTTCCAAAGAACAGATTGATGCCTCGTGCACAGATGTCTCTCCCCATCCCGAACCAACAGGGCAAAATGTTTTACAGATTGGATGCTTGCCAAGAGTGGAGTCCTGAAATAAAACTCCTATTGTTTTTCTTCTACTTAAAAAAAAAGTTTTAAAGGGGAATTGCAACCTTGGTTATTTATTTTCTTCTATAGGGGAAAAAGGGGCACATCTGTTTGCAATACTGGATTGAAAGGTCTAAAAAATAAATATGTTTTAAAGAAAAGCAAAGAAACTCTGTTGATACTTTAAATATGATAGACAGGGAGGCAATGTTTGTTCTGAAGTTCTTTGGCGTCTTTTAAGAATGGGGAATTGGGGGAGCAGATAATGTAGAATTATACAGTTTTAATGAACTAGCTCGCCACATTAAAAAGTGTTATTTTTAGTTATCTAGTAAATAGTTTTAGCTGTGACATAATATCTTAATGCTTACATTTAAATTATGAGTGTACTCCACATCTGTCACTCAAGTAGAAATCGTGCAGATAAAAAACAGTGATGTCTGTTACCTCCCATCTGGAATTAGAATGCAAAAAGCAAAATCAGATAAGAAACCTTAACTATGCACTATTCTGTATGTGCCTTAGTTATGTATATATTTAAAATCAGGGTGCCTTTTAAAAATTTTACTGTATGTGTGTAAGAAAAAAAACAATTCACTGTTAAATAGGCTTAATAATATTATGGTGAGCATTTTACTCAGAAATGAACTAAGTTCTGGTGACTTCCAGGACAGACTTCCCCTTGGGAAGCCCAGACAAACTGAGGTTAGCAAGGGGGAGCTGAAAGGACTTAGATGAAAAGAGGGTTTGGATGAACTAAAATAGAAAACAGATGGAGTCTGGAAATGCAAGGGCTGCAGGGACACATTGAAAGACAAACATTGGTGACTCAGATTCAACTGAGCCAGAAAATCCTTCTAATGGCCTACTGAAAGGCTTTTATCCAGGAAAAGATGGATGGGAGAGGGAGGGAGGGAGGAAGGGAAGGAGAAGGAGAGAGAGGGAAAGAGAGAGAGAGAAGGCTAAGAAAGATGGCTTTAGGATAGGTTACTAACTAGCTTTAAACAGAAATGCATAAGTAGAAGAGCACTTGGCCTTCTTTGCCAGCTTAGGAAGGAAAGTAATTTATTCTATGTGGGCTAAACTTGTATTTTAGCCATTAAATTCGAAGTCAGTCTTAATAACTGAAAGATAAGTTGCTCAAATATTTCAATTTAGTTTGAACTTCAAGGCTTTGCATTTCGCATGTTCTGTGCAAGTAGTATTTGTAGTAAAGAAACATACAGGATGAACGTCAGTGGATAAAAAAAAGCACAGGTTACAGAACCCTTTAGTGGAAGACTGGGCCATTACATCTGACACCAACACTTTATCTCTACAGCAGTGGGTAAGTGTATGACATTCTTATTCTATTCATATGTAAATATGTAAAATGGCAGACAATTTAGAGACCTTGACTTGCAAATAACTCCTGGTATTACATGATAAGTCTAAGAATTTCCACCTTCTTCCTTCAATTGAAATTTATGTGTGTCACATTTCCTTGAGCTCCCGATACCACAAACAAGATTATATGTTGTTATAAGATTATATATACATTATATATATGTTTATATATAAAATGTTTGGAATAAATGCCCTCAAGGCATGGATAAAAATGATCGCTTATTGTAATGGAGTCCTTGGGAAGTATAAAGCCATGATGCCACAGAGAGAAGGTCTCAGAAACAGTTTTCTCTGTTTTCAATCTTTGTGCATGTGTGTGCATGTACACTAGAGGATGCATGTAGAGATCAAGTTGGGATTGCGCCTCACCTTCTACCTCATTTGAGAGAGGGTTCCATGTTTCCTGCATCTGTACCAGGCTAGCATGCTCCCAGTGATTTCCCAGTGGCCGTCTTATAGGAACACACGGATTAAAGAATATATAAATATGTTTGTAGATTCTGAGTATCTAAACTTAGGTTCTCTTTTTCATCTATTTATTTATTTATTTATCTATCTATTTATTTATTTATTTATTCATTTATTTTTATTTTTTCGAGGCAGGGTTTCTCTGTGTAGCCTTAGCTTTCCTGGACTTACTTTGTAGCCCAGACTGGCCTTGAACTGACGGAGATCTGCATGCCTCTGCTCCCTGAGTGCTAAGATTACAGTCGTTTTTCATGGCACCTGGCTTAAACTAAGGTTGTCATGCTTACACAGAAAGTACTTGCATCCACTTGAGCCATAGTTTTGTGGGTGGGAGAGATGACTTGTTGGTAAAGGTGCCTTCCTTCAAGCCTGACAACTAGAATTCTATGTCCTAAGCCTATATGGCTTGGATGTACCTGCACACGACATGTATGCCTAATCACAATAATTCAAAATGCAATACTTTAGAAACATATTTGTTATGTCTTTAGCTTTTAATAGCATCAAGATTTAGATGTCTGAGATAGCAGTTAGCGCAATCATTCACTTGTCTACATCTGCATCTTTATTTTCTTGCATCCCTCATTAGCCCTATCCTGTTCTCACCAGCTGCTTCATTCCATCAAAAACTGCCCGCTGAAGGATCTCTAGGCTTCTACTTCCTTATTTTGAAGTTTTAAGCATTTCCAGTTTACTCATGTTTAAATCCTTCCCATTAAGTTTGATGATAATCGCTTTTCCCCTTACATCTTTAATTTTCTTATCAATCTGTTTTGAGCTGTCTTTGTAAACTCCAGCAAGGATTTGACATCTTCAGGAATTACCCTGAAGATAATCCTTGGCTACCTATGAGCTCTAGACATGCCTGGAAGATGCGAGATCCTGTCTCAAAAACAAAGCAATGAAAAGTGTCATATAATAAATCTATAAACCACCAGTTCTCAACCTGTGGGTTGTGACCATTGGAAAACACATATTTCCAATGGTTTTAGGATATGAGACACCACTCAGTGGCAAAATTACAATTATGAAGTAGCAACAAAAATAAATTTATGGTTGGGGGTTCCTATGACCATCATATGTGTTTTTCAATGGTCATAACCACACAGGATGAGAACCATTTAGTTAATAGTATAAACTAAGAAAATATTTGCTTAATATCAAATATTATCTAGTATATATAACTTTATATGTATACATATATAATATGCACATACATACATAAACACACACACATACACACACAAGCAAAAGCACACATACACACAAAAACAAATTTGTGTGTCATTTTGGTCATTTATCCATCCAGTAAGTTATAGTAACGTCACCCATCAAATCCTATAAACTTGTACGTAACATGTTTTAAATTATTCTTTATATTTGAGATTATAATAGAACTACACACACACACACACACACACACATATAATTACATACATATAAATACTCCTTTGTTCTTCCTCCGCACCCTCCCATAGCAAGGAGGCTTGCTCTCTTTTAAACTCATGTCTTCTTTTTTTTAAATTGTTATCTGCACATAGATATATGCATATATATTCCTAAATATAACCTCCTCAGTCTGCACAGGGTTGCTAGTATATGTGTTCAGGGCTGCCCATTTGGCATTAGATAACCAGTTGTGCTCTTCTCAGGGGAAGGCTATATCCCACTCCCAGCACTCCCCAGTTGCCTGGACTTCACTGCATAGGACTGAGTCTTTGTGGGTTTTCCCCTGTACGTTTCGATATGTCCATTACTGTTGTCTTTGTCCAGCTCAAATTCAGGCACTCATGCTAGTGAGACTTTATGGGTATATTTTCTGATATTGCTGAGGAAATCTTCCAGCAAACACCCTGATCCTCCAGCTCTTACAAATTTCTGCCCCCTCTTTCTCAGTGTTTTCTGAGCTTTAGATAGTCAGAGGTTATGATAGCAGTGGATGACAGGTTTTGTATTCTATTAACAGGTGTGTGTTTGTGTGTATGTGTGCTTGTGTGAAGAGTGTGTGGGTTTACATACATAGTGTGTGTACATACTCATGAGTGTTTTTTTTTTCAGGTATGATCCATTTTTATTTTAAGCAAGTTCTCTCACTGGACTGGAACTCATCAAAGATGCTAGGATGGTAGCCAGCCAGTCCCAAGGACTTACCAGTCTCCACCTTTTGTTTATAGCTAGGGCTACAAACATGATTTTTTATGTGGGTTATAGAAAATGAACTTAGGTATTTATGTACGATACAGATCAAGCTATCTCACAGTCCTGCTCCAATATGAACACCTGGGATTATGGCCAAAAATTCTGTCTTTGACCGTCTTTGCAAAGAAAGGCTTTGTATCTGCATAACATAGCTATCTAATTAAATGACACAATGCTAATTTAAGTTTTTCCCTTTTAATTCCCATCTTAGTAAATGGATCAAAAGTTACATTTTTGTTCTATACAGAAACCTGGGTACTATTTCTGAGGCTTCTTCCTTCTCAATTTATGACCAATTACTAACATTGATTTAGAATATTCTTAGTTACTAACATCTTAGTTTGTGGTGTAAACTTGTGTCTGAACATATTATACTTTTCTTCAGATGCACACCTTCTTCATACAAAGAATTAGTGTTGACTGACTAAGATAGTGAGGGGGAATTATTTCACAGTATTATCAAAAGGTACTAATATGATGATACTTTATGATCTACTTATCTTTTCACATGATAGATCACTATTATTCGTCTTCAGACTTAATTTCTTCCACCTTCGTCAGCTTCATTACAGATGGAGAATTTTTTCTTTCTACTTTCCTTCCTTCCTTTCTTCCTTCCTTCCTTCCTTCCTTCCTTCCTTCCTTCCTTCCTTCCTT
>NW_026585689.1:5762190-5807765 GCF_907164565.1 Psammomys obesus | reverse complement strand
CTTCCTTCCTTCCTTCCTTCCTTCCTTCCTTCCTTCCTTCCTTCCTTCCTTCCTCTCTTTCTCTCTCTTTCTCTCTTCTTTCTTTCTTTCTTTCTTTCTTTCTTTCTTTCTTTCTTTCTTTCTTTCTTTCTTTCTTTCTTTTGAGATAGGTTCTCACTATACAGCTTTGACTGTCTTGGAATTCACTATGTAGACCAGGATGGCCTCAAACTCACAGAGATCTGCCTGCCTATGTTTCTGAGTGCTGGGATTAGAGGCATGTGTTACAATACCGAGTAAAAAGTGAAGTAGTATTTTTTTTTAGTTTAAATATACCATGTAAAATCATTCAGTGATATTACAAAGTTAGTTGCTTTAGACCACATTAACTCAGTGGAGAAATGCCATCTTAAAAATAAGAAAAATCCCCCAAATAATTGAAAATGATAGCAAGAGGCTCTTTGATTACCTCCCCCTGAGGGAGAGGGGCAGCCTTATAGGCCACAGAAGAAGACAATGCAGCCAGTCCTGATGAGACCTGATAGGCTAGAGTTAGATGGAAGGTGAGGAGGACCTCCCCTATCATTGAACTGGGGGAGGGATATGTTAGAAAAAGAGGCAGGAGAGGGGAGATTGGGAGGGAATGAGGGAAGGGCCACAGCTGGGATACAAAATGAATAAATTGTAATTAATAAAAAATAAATTACTTAAAATAAAAGAAATGATATCAAGAAAGTACTATTTAGAAAGAATAAAGCAGAAAAGAAAACATAGAAAGAACAAACAGCTAAATAAGGTAATAAATTTTCTGAGGAAGTTGGGATACATTTATTCTATTTTATACACATGAATAGTTTCCAGAATATTTTTTTTTTACAAAGTTGAGAAATTGACATCACAGAGTTGGACAGCTCAGAACTGGCAGAATTGAAGCAAATGATTAAAACTGCACAGAACTTTTTCATCTTACCCTGAGAGGATTTTGACCTTCTCTAAAATCAGAGATACTTATATTTTCCTTTAACAAAAGAATTGAAGCCAACTCTAGGATTGTACTCCAAGTACTAATGCCACACAAACCAGGGGAAAGCGTGGGAGCAGCCTTACCAGGCCACAGAGGAAGACAATGCAGGGCTGAGGGAGGGGACTATAACTGGGATACAAAGTGAATAAACTGTAATTAATACAAAAAAATAATAATGGTTTTCTTTATAACAGATAAGATTTCCAGGAAATGTCAGGCTTTTGTCCTCATTTGATGGCCAGCCTCAGAGGAGGGGTTTATTTTATTCTAGCCCACTTTCTTTAAATATTCATCTGTTTAGAATGTTAAGAAAAATCACTATAGCTTCTTTTTAATTAATTAATTTGCTCACCTTACATCCTCATCTTAGCCTTCTCTCTCTTTTCCTCCTGGTCCCACCACCCTCCCTCTTCTCCATCCCATCACTACTACCCTATTCCTCAGATAAGGGGAGCCCCCATACACCCAACCCATCTTAGCTAGTTGCATCAAGACTGGGCTAGTCCTCGTCCTCTGTGGCCTGACAAGCTGTCCCACCAGAGCAGGAGTGATCAAAAAACCAGTTAAGAGAGTCCTGTTGGAGATAGCTCCTGTTTCCCTTTAGGGAACCCACATGAAGCCTGAGCTGCCCATCTGCTACATCTGTGTAGGGGTCCTAAGTACCGTCTATGCATAGTCCTTGGTTGGTGCTTCAGTCTCTGTAACTCCCTCTGGGCCCTGGTTGTTTGGCTCTGTTGGTCTTCTTGTGGAGAACTCCCTATGCTTTGACTAATAGCATCTTGGAAAGTTTTTTTGTTGTTGTTGTTTGTTTGGGTTTTTTTCCTCTCTTGTCCTCTCTTTTTACTTGTATTTGCATCAGATGTAGCCTGGGGTTCTCCAGTCATGCCTGCTACAGGCAACTTGTTTCTTATCCGGATAGATGTTGGTTGTTGTGGGTCCACTGTCTAGCAAAAACACCCTGTACTTTAACACAAATTGGTGCACATTCAACACAACACTGAAGATTTTGTTTTTATTATGTATATTTCTACTTAGGGTATGTGCACATGGGTCCAGTACCTGTGGAGGCCAGAAGCTGTCAGCTCCTGCCCCTTCCCTGGAACTGGAGTTACAGACAATAGTGACTATCTGATGTGGGTCCTGGAAACTAAGCTCAGTGCTTCTGCTAGAGCAGCAAACGTTTTTAATGCTTGAGGCATTTCTTCAGCCCAGAGCTGGAGACTATATTAAAGATGTTTTAATACAGGATTAAACATGAGGGTTTAAAATGGTACAGGAGGTTAAAAATGGTACTGAGGAAAAAGTGTGAGAACAGCTTCCCCGAAGTACAGTGGTGAGTCATTATTTTAAGATAGCCTCACATAGGATTTTGGTGGAGTTTCAAGTGACTGTCTTCTCACCGGGTGGTTCAGGGTATGGGTAAGGCCTGCAGAGATGAAGGAAGAGCTTTACTATCAAGAAAGAAAACATTAGGGGATGTCTGGGGAAAAGATGAGGCCCTGCCCAAGGTCGTATAAATTCAGGCCTTATGCCTAGTTCAGTGCTATTTGAAAACTATAAAATGACTATATTTGAAAGATATATTAACTTTATGATGGAAGCTGACAAGAGGCTTTAATCTGACTCCAAGATGAGGGCGTCCTCTCCCTTCTTACGTCCTCATAATGTCCTGCCTCAGGTCCACAGCTGATCTGAGGTTTCCCAGAGCACCAGCCTTTGTATACATTCTAAGCCCAACAGTGAGATTGCTGGAAACGTCAGCTGTTACTCTTGTCGCAAACAAAAGCAAAGCAATTCTTCACCAGAGGCTTGCCTGAGAGTCTCCACAGCTGTGATATTCTAGATTTAGATTAGAAATTGGATTATAAACCACCTCTGGGCATGTGAAAGCAGCTGAATCAGTTAGGACAGATGCTCCCATCCTGGAAGAAGAACTGCTGAGCAAGTGAGAAAAGCAGCTCATTTCCCAGGCTGGCCTCTGTCATATGAGCTTGAATGAATATACATATATATATATATATATGTATTCTCTAGTCCAAACTAGAGAATTTGTTAAAACTCAGACTGAGAACAAAGGCTGTGGTTATCCTGAGTGGAAACTCTTTAGGGATTTTTTTTTCTGATGAGAAATTCATATTTTTACGTTTTAATGATTCCATAAAATAAGTTTTTAGTGTGGTAAAAATTCTTTCCTTTGAAATATTGTCATATGTTATATATTTCCAATAGACAGTTTATGAGCTTTCAGTCTTTTTCATGCACATCATTAAAACTCTAATAAAAACACAAGCACTCCAGATGTACAGTTATTTGTTTAGTTTTTTTTTTCTGTTGGGAAAATGATTACAATAAAGAAAAGAGAAATAATGAAATTAGTATTTGTATAATATATTGCTTTCATCTACCAAAGGCTTCAGAAGGTTTCAAAGCCTACTGGACATGTATGTATATGAAACCTTTAAAACAAACAAAAAACATTAAGTGAATTAAGAGGAAATAATGATCAAGTCTCTTTTGGAATGTCCGATCCTTGTATTCTGTGATGACAATCACTGTGCATATTTATGTATTTTGAACTCACAAAACAACAACAACAACAAAAAACATGTCCTAAGTTGTTCTTTCTTCTTAATCTTCATGCATGTGTTAATAGGTTTTGGGTGAAATCTTTGTCATTCCCTAGGCAGGGACAGTCTATGCAAACCCTCCTTTTTTAATTAAATTTTTATGTTTTATATTAATTATGTTTATTCACTTTGTATCCCAGTTCTAGCCCCTTTCCTCACTCCTTCCCAATCACACCCTGTCTCCCTCATCTCTTCCCATGCCCCTCTCCAGGTCTACTGATAGGGGAGGACCTCCTTTCCTTCCATCTGACCCTAGCTTATCAGGTCTCTTCAGGACTGGCTACATTGTCCTCCTCTGGTTTGGTAAGGCTGCTCCCCCCCTCAGGGGGAAGTGGTCAAAGAGTTCATGACAGAGACAGTCCCTGTTCCCATTACAAGGGAGACCATTTGAATACTGAGCTGCCATGGGCTTCATCTGTGCAGGGGTTCTAGGTTATCTCCATGAATGGTCCTTGGTTGGAGTATCAGTCCAGAAAAGACCCCTGTGCCCAGATATTTTCTATCTCTTGGTCTCCTTGTGGCGCTCTTGTCCTCTCCAGGTCTTACTATCTCCTCCTTCTTTCATAAGATTCCCTGCACTCTGCCCAAAGTTTGGTTATGAGTCTCAGAATCTGCTTTGATACCCTGCTGGGTAGAGTCTTTCAGAGGCCCTCTGTGGTAGGCTCCTATCCTGTTTCCTGTTTTCTCCTTCTTCCAATGTTCATCCTGGTTTTGTTTGTTTGTTTGTTTGTTTGTTTTCTGAATGAAGATTGATCATCTTACCCAAGGTCCTCCTTTTTGATTAGCTTCTTTAGGTGCACAGATTTTAGTATGTTTATCCTATACTATATGTCTAGAATCAACTTAAAAGTGAGCATATGAAGTGTGTGTCTTTCTGCTTCTGGGAAACCTTGCTCAGGATGATCTTTGTTCAACACTGTTTGCAGCAGCTTTATTCACAATAGCCAGAACCTGGAAACAACACAGATGTCCCTCAGTTGAGGAATGGATACAGAAATTGAGGAATATTTACACAATGGAATACTACTCAGCAATTAAAAACAAGGAAATCATGACATTTTCAGGCAAATGGTGGGATCTATAAAAGATCATCCTGAGTGAGGTATCCCAGAAGCACACCCTCCTTCTTAAGGCAGAAAATACAAACAAGTAATCAAGTCTTTTTTCTTTTTCACTTTTTAATAATTTCCTTTAGAATATATATTTGAAGATAAATTAACTGATTCATTTTTTTTCATTTTGTTAATCAGCTAAATAAAGAATGTAGAAACAAATTCTTAAAATTTGCAAAACAAAAAAATACAACAGAAAAAAACCTTCTTCCACATGATCTCTCGTAATAGGTGCACATGTAACCATGCAGGTTCCTTCCAGAAGTGTGATTCTCAAGATGTTCTGCAAGGTCAGGGGCACATGCTGGGAAGGAACAGAAGTTTGTGAATGCAATCAACTGACTCAAAGACCTGGAGAAAACAGACATGTCACTTTTGATCAAACACTTATATTCTGCCATCAAATTGTTGAATAGCCTTGAGCTATATAGATTCTCTGTGTTCAGTTTTCTTCTCTGCATGTAGAGTGATTATATTCCTTGTTTGAAGCTTTGCTAGGTTGAGGTAAGGAAGCATGGTGCTTAGTTGCTTTTTCTGTTACTGCGAGAAAATACCCTGAGGAATGCCACGTAGGGGCCAAGTGTTTTCTTTTTGATCACAGTTTGAGGCTATCATCTATCATGGAGGAAGCCACAGCAGCAGGAGCCTGAAGTAGCTAGTCACTTGCTTTCATAGTTACAAAGATGAAAGTGCTGCATATTGCCGAAGAACCAAGATGAGGGAATAGTACAGCCCATTCTTAATTTGAGTCTTCTCGCTTCAATCAGCCTACTCCTTCACAAGCACCTTAATTTCTTCATGGAGTGGTGGGGCCTCATCAACCCCTTCTTCCATGATGGAGTGTTTATGGGCCCAGTCTTGTACAGGTATTGTGTAGGTAACCATCACTGCTGTTTATAGATGTAACAGCCACATCAGATATAGCATTGTACAGCAACATTCCTTATTCTTTTGGGATAAGGATCTTTCGGGGCCCTTTTCTAGGATCCTAGCCCCTATATACATTCACTACAAATTGAGCACAAAAGCCTAAAAACTCAAAGTTAGGACTTGCATATGGGAAAGAACATATGGTGTTTATCTTTCTAAGTCTAGGTTACGTCACTCAAAGTAATATTTCCTAGTAAAATCCATAACTACAGATTTCTTTACAGCTGAATAAAATTCTGTTATGACAGATTCTAATTTTATTATATATTCATCTACTGATAGATTTCTGATTACATATCCCGACTACTGTGGATAGAGCCATCACAAACACAGAAGCATCATTATCTCTGTAGTGGACCTAGAGTCCTTTGGGTATATGTCTAGAGGTGGAATAGCTATGTTATAGCATATGTCTATTTTTAGATTATTGAGGACTGACTGCCGCACTAATTTCCATATTTCACATGCCAGTTTATACTCCCACTAACAGTAATTTTTCTCTTTTCCCATCTCCTCACCAGCATTTGTTGTCATTTGCTTTCTTCTTATGCCCATTGTGATTGAAATGAAATAGAATCTCAACGTAGCTTTGAAATGCTTTTCCATGGTGACCAAGGATAGTGGATATTCTTTAACCATTTAAGATTATATTACATTTGAACAGCAACTGTATCTTTACTGATAAGAAGCAGTTTCGAGAATTTCTCCCATGAGTATAAAAAAAATAAATAAAATAAGAAAGAATAAAAGCAGTAACATTGGTGAGTTTCCCTAGCACCTTGTCAATGCATGAAATAGCTCTGTAAACCACAGACCACTCATAACTTGATATGTGTGAGATCTTTTTCATATGCAATGTGAAAAATGGAAATTAAACAAAAAGCCATTAGAAATTCAATCCATCTTACTATATAAGCACATTGTGTGACTTTGACATATCAGTTATTCACATAGTAACATCATTAGCCATGGGAGCAAAGGTCAGAGTTCAGCCTCAAGCCTGTGTCAGTCTGAGAAGGTCTTTTTAGAGACTTCTACTAAGGTAAAGTGATATTCTTTACTGAGTCAGGACACCCTGATATAGCAGCTCTGCAGTGGTGTAGCACTACTACAGAGAGAGAGAAAAGAGAGAGAGAGAGAGGATATGAGTCGTGTACCTTTTATTAGAGATTATTGTTACAATGACTAAATTTCACTATTATTAAATACTTTCAATTGCTTAATACATCGAATTTAAAAATTAAGCTTTATTATAGCTATTTGGGAACAGAGAAAGACATTATGTATAGTGTCTGGCACTATTTGCAGTTTCAGACATTACTAGGACCTTGGAACATATTGTCCATGGATAAGAGGTATACAGTACATAAACTCCGTGGACTAAAATTTGCTTGATAGCCTTGAAGTAATCCAGAGAGAATAAAACTAGACATTTCAAAGAGCTTTGGATGCCACAGCCAAAAGCAATATTGCTTTGGAGAAATCCAATGTGCAAAGTATCTCATGATTACTGGCAAAAAATGGTGAATATCTCTGCCATAACTGCCAGTAAGCAGGTTCTATTTTAGAGGCTATGAGATGTAACAACACATTTGTAACAAAGTAGACACAGTGGGGACATTGAATTTTGAATGTTCCTTTTGGGCTTACTAATGTAAGCAAATTTTTTTTTTTTTTTTTTTTTTTTTTTTTACTGGACATTGACTAAAAGCTTAAAGGTAAACTTACTACATTTCTGGGACAGCCTTAAACTCATATGATTGTAAAATGCTGGGATTGCTTCTTTTCTCTCTGGTTTGATGTGATCACAGCTTCACTTAAGAATAAGAATTTAATGATGTACAAAAAAAAAAATAAATAAAGGAACAAAGTCTCATTACAACTGGGTTATGACTAGTACTAGCACTTAGTAGGTGCTCCATGAATGTTGATTTATTGCAGTAGTTTTCCTTTTATTCAATTAAATATGAAGTTGTAGTTGAGGTGAGAACAGCGGCACTTGGTAGAATTATGCAAGTAGAGAAAGTGGGCCATTGCTCTTGATGGATAATTGATGCACCGAGCTATTTTAAAAAGTTATTATACCTAACTGCTATTTTCTTAAGCGGGGAGTTTACAAAAATAATCCATAAATATTATACTCTTATTAATTTCCAGAGTGGTTGTACAAGTTTACATTCCCACCAGCAGTGGAGGAGGGTTCCCCTTTCTCCACAACCTCTCCAGCATGTGTTGTCCCTTGAGTTTTTCATCTTGGCCATTCTGATGGGTGTAAGGTGAAATCTCAGGGTCGTTTTGATTTGCATTTCCCTAATGGTTAATGACGTTGAACATTTCTTTAAGTGTTTCTCTGCCATTCGATATAACTCTACAGATAGTTCTCTGTTTAGCTCTGTTCCCAATTTAATTAGATTACTTGGTTTGCTGCTTTTCAGCTTCCTGGAAAGGATCATCCTGAGTGAGCTGTCCCAGAAGCAGAAAGACACACATGGTATATACTCACTCATATAGACATATGACATAGAATAAACCTACTAAAATCTCCACATCTAAAGAAACTAATCAAGAGAGAGAACCCTGACTAAAATGCTCAATCCCCATTGGCATAGAGGATGGACATCAGAAGAAGAAGAAAACAGGAAACAAGTTAGGAACCTTCCACAGAAGGCCTCTGAAAGGCTCTGTCCTGCAGTCTATCAAAGCAGATGCTGAGCCTGATGGCCAACTGTCGGGCAGAGTGAATGGAATGTAAGAAGTGGGAAATAGTAAGAGCTGGAGAGGACAGGAACACGACAAGGAGAGCAACAGAACCAGAAATTTGAACACAGGGGTCTTCCCAGAGACTCATACTCCAACCAAGTACCATGCATGGAGATAGCCTAGAACTCCTGCACAGATGTAGCCCATGGCAGTTTAGTGCCCAAGTGGGTTACATAGTAATGGGAAGAGGGACTATCTCTGACATAATCTGATTGGTCTGCTCTGTGATCACTTCCCTCTGAGGGGGGAGTAGCCTTACCAGGCCACAGAAGATAACAATGCAGCCACTCCTGATGAGATCAGATAGACTAAGATCAGAAGGAAGGAGAGGAGGACCTTCCTTATGAGTGGACTTGGGGAGGGGCATGCGTGAAGAAGGAGGAGGGAGGCTGGGACCGGGAGGGGAAGAGGGGGGGTTATGGGGGGATACAAAGTGAATAAAGTGTAATTAATAAAATAAAAAGAATGATGATGATGATGATGATTAATCTGTTCGCCATGGGTTTTCTAGGACTAGGTTAGCAAGCAAAGCAGTCGGAGGACAGCCTCTTTAAACACAGTTTAATGTCTAACGTTATATGTGATTTCTACCAAAATGATGTTCTTTGACTTTTATGATTTTAATTATAAATTATTCTTAGGATCTTGTAAGTTATTTTAAATCATTCATATATGTGTGTATACATGTATACATGGATATGTGTATACAGTATGTTTGCTTCCACATGTAAAATAGAAATTCAGTTCTGCAGCAGTGAGAAAACATGTGTCTGAACTCTATGACATGGGACTACTACTGGATGATAATTTCAGGATCAGACAGACAATGAAGTGACTGAACCAGACAAGGTGTATGTGCCCAGCTTCCTAAAGTGCCATGACTATGCTGATCAGTTTCTGTTGAACATCTGCTCATACCATGCTGAATATAGAGTTATTACTGAGACCTTCTTTACAGTATGAAACCCAATTTTGTTTTTTTTTCTTTTAAAGTTGATTTTTTATTTAACTTTTATTAATTACACTTTATTCATTTTGTATCCCCCCATAAGCCCCTCCCTCCTCTCCTCCCGGTCCCACCCAACCTCCCCTTTCTGCATGCATGCCCCTCCCCAAGTCCACTAATAGGGGAAGTCCTCCTCTCCTTCTTTCTGATCTTAGTCTATCAGTTCTCATCAGAAGTGGCTGCATTGTCATCTTCTGTGGCCTGGTAAGGCTGCTCCCCCCTCAGGGGGAGGTGATCAAAGAGCAGGCCAATCAGATTATGTCAGAGATAGTCCCTCTTCTCATTACTATGTAACCCACTTGGACACTGAACTGCCATGGGCTACATCTGTGCAGGGGTTCTAGGTTATCTCCATGAATAGTCCTTGGTTGGACTATAAGTCTCTGGGAAGTTCCCTGTGTTCAAATTTTCTTGCTCTGTTGCTCTCCTTGTGGAGTTCCTGTCCCCTCCAGCTCTTACTATTTCCTACTTCTTACATAAATTTCCATTCTCTCTGCCTGACAGTTGGCCATCAGGCTCAGCATCTGCTTTGATAGTCTGCAGGGTAGAGCCTTTCAGAGGCACTCTGTGGCAGGTTCCTAGGTTGTTTCCTGTTTTCTTCTTCTGGCTTTCAGAGGTCCTCTGTAGCAGGATCCTAAGTGAAACATCCAGTTTTGAATCATCAATTTAAAATAACAAAAACAAAATTAAATCTAAAGTTCAAACAAATCAGACTTTTGTATGAGATGGACATTTGGGCATCCACCTTGCAGTTTTTAAGACATTGTTAGAAAAATATCTCTAAAACATTCTTTCAATGTAATTAGTACTTATTGGCAGTCAAATAGTGTGAACAGTCGAAAAGTATTGAACACAGTTTAGTTTCTAAAGGGCTTTGTGTGAGATGATAGCTTATAATTCATAGTTTGGGTTGCAAGTGAAATAAATCAATCTGAATGCTTCAAGAAGGCATCAATTTTCTGAAATAATGCTGGGTAGTTAAAAGAATCTTTGGAAGAGCAAGAGAAATAATTTAAAGACGTGTGGTGAGACAATGGCCACAATTACTTATGACTGTTATGAAACTATTGGTAGAAGTTGTGGCCACTGCATCCACCCCTCACCCTAAGCTGAAGCTATCATGTCAGTCACTATTGGAAGGTTTACTTTTTTGTCTTTTATTATAAGTGTAACAGTGAGTGTAGCTGAGCTTAAGGTAATCTATCATAGCTCTGCTATGTGTTATTAAGAACATTTAATTAAATAAATCTAAGCATACCTATGTTTAACTTAGCATTTCTATACACAGATTCTAACTAGGAAAGCCATCTTATAAAATGTGGTAAAGTCAACTGATCATAAAAAGTGTGAAAAATCAAGGTAATATAATGCTTCCAAAGGAATAAAGTATCTCTAACAATAGACACCAAAGGATTGGAGATGGAAGAAGTGATAAAGAATTCTAAAGAAAGTTCCTAAGCAAAAGAAGTCAAGTGAGAAACTTAGGAAAGAATTTTAAAATATAAAAGAATGAAGCAAAAATCTTAGAAGTGAAAAATTAAGTAAGTTCAATGAAACACAAACAATGGGAAAAATGAAGTTTGGAACGAGCTTGTAAAAGACAAAGAACACTGTAAAATTAATCAACATCATAAATTAGCTTATTGCAGTATATAAGGTGTAAATTTTTACAAAACACCTCTAAGAAGAAAAAAGCTTGACTGTGTAAGGAGTAACAGAGCCATCTATAAGGCCTTGTAGAAAAGATAAAGATGCATCTAACATTGAAGGGCAAGGTAGTGCCAACAATGGTCCAGAATACAAAAATGTGGGAGTTTTTGTTTAACTACCACTAATAATTCCAATACTTCAGAAGGTGACTGAAGTTCAACAAAGCCCATTTCTGTTTATTTTAATGCAAGCATTGTTCAGTGCTGAGCCACTCAGAGGCAATAAAAAAGCCTCCTTAGTAGGGGAAAGGAAGTTTCACAGACAGAATTTTACGGATGCTCAGTGGCCTTTCTGTAGAGGCACCAAAGCAAGCCACACAACTCCAGTGGCAAAGGTGAGTTGTTTGGGGACCTAGAGATCAGAACTGTTACAAAAGGGAAAAGAAAATATCAATTTAAAAGATTGTATTAAGGCAAAAATACTGGAGTTGAACCATGAGGAGAAAAAAAATCCAGTGATCTCCAAGAGGTCAGAGGATGAAAATCCTTCAGTTACATAGTGGTCTGTGTTACTAGTTGATTTATCCAGTAAAGGGTATTAAGTTTAATAAAAATGCACACAAGTAAGATGATAATCTGCAGGTGTAAAACAGTCACATTTGAAAATGCAAAGAAGATGTAGTTTTATTCATTAAACCCAAAATGTCAAGTCAGTCTCAACTGCCAAAGATTTTCTAAATTGTGTTGATTTGAATTCCTAAAATAATTTTAAATTAGTTTAAATAAAAATATTCTTTACTTCTCATGTTCAAATCAGTATATTATCAGCTCCCTTATTTTCTAAGGACTATAGGATTAACTTTACATTTATAGAAGTAGTTCATTAGGACAAAGCTACTTAGAATACAGCTACTTTAGATAGATACTTTATAACTTAATTTATTAAAACCATGCAGAAGTGGGAATAATGAGGATCAAGGGGCTTTCTCATTATATTATAGATAAGTATGTGAGCATATTGAAATACTTAAATTCTACAATTTCACTTCTTTTTAACAAAAATATAAAGATATAAAAATTCTCCAGTTTGTATTAAAGACATATTCTCTTTCTAAGGAATTTGAATTCTTTTTTGATTTGAAATAAAAATATAAAGATAATTATTAAAAACAAAAAAGAAAAAAAAAGGTTTTTCTTTTTGTTTGGTTGTTTGTTTTTACTAAGTAGGGAAAAGTTCCTGCAACCACTTACCTTCACACAAAAGTTGCCAAATGTCTCAACATAATTATAGATACTACAAATTAGACAGAAGAAAAAGTTGAGGGCTCACTTGAACTCCTGAACACAAGGAAAGACTTTCTGAAGGACACTGTTAGCACAGGCATTAAGACCAACAACATGAGGTCATTGGGATCTCCTGAAGCTAAAACACTTCTATGCACTGATGAACACCATTATTACATACTAAAAAAAAAAAAAAAAAAAGCTAGTATATACCATGTTTGTCTTTCTCCTTCTGGGATACTTCACTCAGAATGATCTTTTCTAGATCCCACCATTTGCCTGCAAATTTCATGATTTCCTCATTTTTGATTGCTGCGTAGTATTCCATTGTGTAAGTGTACCACAATTTCTGTATCCATTCCTCCAATGATGGTTTGTGCATGGTGTATGCAAATGCTGATTTCTTTACCCAGACATCTGGCTGCAGTACTGATGTGGACATTGTCATTATTATTGAAGAGTCTTCTGTCTCAATGTTGTGTAAAAATTGTTCTCCATCATCTCTGATTGGTTAATGAAGAGCTGAACAGCCACTAGCTGGGCAGGAGCACTGAAGTGGTATTAGTGATCTAATGAGTTAGGGTCTCAGGTGGAGATGTGGAAGAGAGAGAAGAATAGCAGGAGAAGATTGCTATGAGAAAGTATCCATGAGGAGGTTGCCAGGAAAAAGTCACCATGAGGACAAAACTAGAGCAGGGGGAGCCAGGGCAAGATTGTGCTGGCAGGTAGCAGGGCACATGGCTGGGAAGTAGGCCAGTTCAGCATAGTTGGGTTAGAATAGGTGAGAGTCTGCCCAGAATCATGCTTAAAGCTTATTAATAAATTTAATAGCTCTCCATGTCATTATTTGGGAGCTAGAGTGGGCATAAAAAAAACCCCAATACTTTTAATTTTCAGATGCTGGTGAAGATGTGGGATGAGGTCATGTATTCATTGCTGGTGAAATTAGAAACTGGTACAGTCACCATGAAAAGCAGTGTAGAGGTTCCTTAAAATAAGCTGAAATTATATCTAGAGCAAAATACAGCTATATCATTCTTGAGCACATTTCCAAAGGACTTTACGCTCGACTGCAGCGATACTTTCTCATGCATATTTATTATTGCTGTATCCAGAACAGCCAAAATTTTGAAACAGCCTAGATGTTGATCAATTGAATGATGTTTAAAGAAACATCATTTGGTGCTTTTGCACAAAGGAATATTATCCAGCTGTTCAGAAAAACGAAATGTATGGACTCTGCAGGTAAATCGGTGGAGCTGGAAACAATCATTCTGAATAAAGTGAACCAGGCACAGAAAGACAAATGTGGCAGAGCTTGAGGTGGTAGATGACTCCAAGGAAAAGGCATCTTCCAGACAAAACAAAGCTGAGGCATGTATGAGCTCACAGAGACCGTGGCAGTATGCACAAGACCTGCACATATTCAAACAAGGCAAAACTCCAGAATGGAGAAGAAGCTAACCCAAAAGCCCACCCCTAACCAAAAAAGCTATTTGCAGTGATCATTGCTGAGAAAAGGAAAATCAGTTTTTTCCACGGAGTGTCCATGCACCTGCCTGCCCTGTTCTACAGCACATTCCATTCCCAGGGGTAGTGGTCCTACACAAGATGGATTTCATGAGTTATTTTTGTTTGTTTGTGTGTGTATGTTGAGGGTAGGGGTATATGTGATTTTTGTTTGTTTGGGTATTTTTTTTGTTTTATTGATTTTTTTTTTTGTTTAAGTTTTTTTTTTTTTTTTTTTTTTTAGAGAGAGAGAAAGAATGATGGTGGATGGGTAGGGAGTTGGAAAGGATCTGGGAGAAGCTGGGAGGAATATATGACTGTAATATATGAAAATAATTAAATAATAATAGATAAAGCAACAAAATTAGAATATTAAAAAAGAGTTCTTCACAATAAGGGAGAGACATCACCTTCCTCATATGATTGTAACCCTGTGCACATAGCATCTGTTTCTTAAATGAATCAGTGAAGTGGCCAGAGAATATCAGAATGGTAGGTGATTTTTCTAGTGGCACATGGTGATCAAGTGTGAGAGCGAGAACTGGAAAGAAGTTTCCTATGTGGTAATGCTCTCTCTGCTGTATTTTAAATGACCCTTCCTCTAAACATACTTGCACTAAAGTTTTCAAAGTAGCAAAAAAGATTTTAAAATCTCTTTTCAATGAAGCTGTGAAACACTACATCCAAGGCTACTGCTTTGTTCCTTAAAATTAAAATACACATTTACAAGATTAAAAGTTAGAAAAAGTGAGTTAAAAGCTACCGTTACTAGGAACTAAAAAGTGTGATTGAACAGAACAGGTCCAGCCAGGAAGGGTTAAGTCGAGCGCTTCATGAGCGGCTCAGAGTGCTGACAGAACCCAGAGGCCAGAGAGAAATACTGCACATGAATTAGAGTGAGAGAACATTGTCAAGCCCCACACGTAAGTACTCCCACAAAACCATTGTGACATTAAAAAATTTTAATGGAAACTAGAGTAAATATGCATATTCATACTAACATTTGTCATCACCATAGGCACAAAGAAAAATGATTGTGTTTAAACACAGTTTATAGCATTAAACTTGATCAAATAGTGGTTTCATTTGCAAAATAGTCCCATTCCCCTCAGAGAGCCTCCAGGAATAAAAGACAGCTACTCTAAGTCTAGCACAAAAGAAGAAGAAAAGCATCTAGAATTAACACCAAAATGCTTCTCCTGGAAGGAAGTCTACTGAGTTGTGAAATAATCCTTCAATGAGGTAATTATGCTTAATTTTCAAAGCAAAATGTCTGGTGCACTGTCCTGAGAACTTTTTTTTTTTAATTATCTGAAAATGCTGAATGGTTTTAAGCCAAAGTCTTACTTGGACCAATGAATTCTAATGAGAACTTCAGCTTTCCTACCAGTTCTAAGGATAAAAGGTTTTAATGAGAAAATGATGAAACAGAGAGCTGGTTTCAAAATCATTTTTTTTTTCAACAAAGAAGCTATTGATCTTGAGGAAGGGGTGGCTTAGCAGAGGAAGACATTTCTTTGAGTTCAAAGGTTTGATATATTTGAAATTTTATTAGGACTAAAATGCTATTCACTTGAACTAATTATTTTGAAAAGATTATATTTGGAAGATGTATTTTTATAGTGTATTAATAAAGATGACTAATTAGGATTGCATGGCTATTATTTTCAATGTACATCCTAAAAAACATTTGGGGGCTATGTAGAGGTCCATGTGTAGGTAAGTTTTTGAAAGGATTTGGATAACCCTTTGAAAGTTAGTCTAGTTGTCTGAGAAAGCGCCAGATTGACTTCCAAAGTGGTTGAACCAGTTTACATTCCCACCAGCAATGGAGGAGGGTTCCCTTTTCTCCACAACCTCTCCAGCATGTGCTATCACTTGAGTTTTTCATCTTGGCCATTCTGATGGGTGTAAGGTGAAATTTCAGGGTCGTTTTGATTTGCATTTCCCTAATGGCTAATGAGGTTGAGCATTTCTTTAAGTGTTTCTCTGCCATTCGATGTTCCTCTTTCGAGAATTCTCTGTTTAGCTCTGTTCCCCATTTTTTAATTGGATTACTTGGTTTGTTGCTTTTCTGCTTCTTTAGTTCTTTATATATACTGGATATTAGCCCTCTGTCAGATAAAGGGTTGGTGAAGATTCTTTCCCAATCTGTAGGCTGTCTATTTGTTTTGATGACAGTGTCTTTTTGAACTTATGACAGGAGTCTACCACAAAAGGCATCTGAAATACTCTACCTAGCAGTGTTTCAAAGCAGACACTAAGACTCATAACCAAACCCTCGGCAGAGTGCAGGGAATCATATGAAAGAAGGGAAGTTAGTATGATATGGAAAGGATAGGAGCTCTACAAGGACCAAATATATCCGGGCACAGGGTCTTTTCTGAGACTGACACTCAACCAAGGACCATCTATGGATATAACCTAGAACTTCTGCTCGGATGTGGCCCGTAGTAGCTCAGTAACCAAGTAGTTTTCCAAAGTAAGGGGAACACGGACTATTTCTAACAGGATCTCAAGGACAGGCTGTTTGACCCCCCCCCCAGGGGAGGAGCAGTCTGTTAGGCCACAGAGGAGGACTTTGCAGCCAGCCCTGAAGATACCTGATAAAACAGGGTCAGATGAAAGGGGAGGAGGTCCTCCCCTATCAGTGGACTTGGAAAGGGGCAGGGAGGAGACCAGGGAGGGAGTGTGGGGTTAGGGAGGGAATGAGGGAGCGGGATACAGCTGGGACACAGAGTTAACAAAATGTAACTAAAAAAAAAAAAATAAAATAAAAAAAGAAAGTTAGTCTATTTTTATAAGATCCATGCTTAATTTTTATCATGTATCTTCAGGGTGAAATGATAATGCTCAGAGTTGTTAGTAAGCCCCTTTTGGCTGTGTTTTTTTCTAAATCTTGATCTAAAAATGGTTATTATTGGTGGAGGAGTGGCTTGCCTGTTCAGAGGGCTTGCTGATATTGCAGAGGAGCTGGATTAAGTTCTGAGAACCCAAATAAAGGCTCATAGCCACCTGCAATTCCAGTTCTGAGAGACAGACATACTGTCTGGTCTCCATGGGCACCCGTATTGCAAGTAAGGTACAAACCAACAAACAAGCACACGTACAAACACATAAAATAGTTAAAAATAAATTCAGAAATATTTCTTACAAAACGAAAATAATACTTAACTATGTAAAGTATAAAGTTTTTGTTAGGGGACCACAGCATGTGAGAGAGAGCTGCTATTCATGAATCATCAGAACTCATGAACAATCTGCTTCCTATTACTCTGACTTTAAGAAAATATGTAGTCAACAAACATTTGTTCAGCGAATAAAGCATGTATACAAGACAATGTTCTTGCTTTTCATATCCTGGCTGTCAATCTTGAAAGTGGTTCTCCATGGCTTTTGCTTTCCTGAAATTTATATTCGTTTGCAGATGCTTTTTTCATTATATCAAGATTTGTTAATGTGACGAAGAGAACAGGTCTCATAAAAGTGACAAATCATGGGCCACAAACCATTGTTTAGTCTTTTTAGAAAGCTTTATCAACTTACTGTACACTACATGACTGAAAAAAAAAATCTACTCCTCACTCTTCTATTGTATGGAAAATACATGACCAAGTTAATGGCAGATCATGTCTCTCATGACTCACTCCCTGGCTTGGATATTTCTTCCTTCCTTCCTTCCTTCCTTCCTTCCTTCCTTCCTTCCTTCCTTCCTTCCTTCCTTCCTTTTTTTTACTGTATTTTACATTATTATTTATTACAATTTATTCACTTTGTGTCCCTGCTGTGGCCCCCTCTCTTAGAAAGCAACAGGATGGAAGAATATTGAACCCATTGACTAATAGTCACCCTCATCATCTACTTACCTCCCAAACATTTATTTTCTAATACCTTCATATAGGGAGTTATGATTTTCGCATATGAATTTAGGAGGGACATAGCCATTCAGTTCACAGCTGCACACTCAATTCTGCACTGTGCTGTCTTGACGATTAGAGTAGAGGTAGGAACTGTACAAAGGGTACTCAAGCAATCTCATAGAGATGCTCATATGAAGACTAGAACTCCAACAACCAACAGCTATGCACTGGTGATATGATACACTTAAGAAGCAGGTCTTTCATCCTCAGGCAAGCCTTTGGGAGGCTGTTACTTGCCAGTAGCGGAATCATATGTTTCCAGGAGACTCCAGAGCATCTAATATTTGTCACCCTCAGAAAGAGAGAGGGAAAAACGTTCATTGATATCATTAAACTATGTTATTTTTGTATAAAAACAGGTAATACAGTCTCTCATATATGAGGAAGATTTAGGATGTGCTAAATTATTATGTTTTGAAAGATAACAAATATATGTACATTCAAAAGACCGTGCTACATCACCCTCAAGTTAAAAATCCAAAAAAAATATAGTATCCTCACTAATTTTAGAACTTTCTACTTGAAAATGATACAATTTTCATTGAACAGTTACTCTAAAACAATGATCAGACATGATCTCAATGCTTACTTTGCTATTACTATTCATCTGCTTCACATGATATTCAGATTTCACAGCCAATGTTTCAAGTATTTTAGTGGTTCTCCTACTTAGCCTGAAAAATTACTGGAAAAAATAACTCAACAAAAGTTAAGATTGACCGCAGCAAGACTTTGAGCAGGGCATCAAGATTCCATTTCTACAGTACTATGTACTCGGAGAACAAACAGGAGGCATCAGACTGACAGGTGTACATGTTACAACATTGGTAAGTGTTCAAGGAAGGACCTCAGTGGAGTTAGAGTTCTCATATACGCACCATATTTGAATATTGTTTAGTAATGGAATGAAATTCTGCAAAGTTTCTGTCCTCATTCAAGAACAGACTAAGTACCAATATTGAGCAGAAATATATAGTATCTGTATGTCCTCTATTTTAAAGCAATTTTTACTTTTTGAGTTCCCCTTCTTTGGCCTCCTTTCAAACCCTTAGATATACTCCTCCTTATATTTCAAATTTGTGAACTTATTTTTTATTATCACTGTTTATTTACAATTTATTCACCTTGTATCCTGGCTGCAGCCTTCCCCCACTCCTTCCCCTGGGTTTCATCCTCTTTCCTCCCTCCCTCTTTGGTGACTTTATTTTATTAATTATGGTCACACACACACACTCCTTAAATCTAAAAATAAACCCAATGCAGTTGGTATAATATTACTCTTATGAATGTTTTCAGGGCTGACTGTTTGGTGTTGGATAGCAAACTGGTGTGCTCCTTCCTGAGGAAAACTATTTCTCCTGCTCTCAGCATTCCTTAGTGGCCTATAGTTCGTTTGAGGCCAACTGGGGTTTCCCCATATCTGTTGCCATGTCTATTACTAGAGTCCTTTCTCAGCTCATGTTAAGGCAGTCATGTTGGTGAGACTTTATGGATGTATTTTCTGATATTCTTAGATACACTGTCACAGCAGACTCCCTGCTCTTCTTTTAAAATCCTTTAAAAAAAAAAAACAACCTTTCTCCTGTTTCTTATTTTCATGGTGTATATTCATTGTACATAACTGTGCTACATAAGGAAATTTTAGTGTAAATACAGGTTATACATTGACCATATTTTCTCCTTTCTTTTCTTACCCCCTTTTTTAAAATTATCCCTCTCTTATCCCAGTGTTCACCTACATAGTTTTACTTCTACTTTCATGCCATATGTAGATACAGAGTTTCCGGTAGCCATGTAAACTCTTGGAACCATGACTGAGAGAAAATATGGAGGCTGGTCTTATTTGATTGGTATTCTCTCCAGTTGCACGTATCTTCCTGGATGACAAAACTTTGTTCTTTTATATATGCACTATTTAATATTTAAGTAAACAAAAGACGTTTCTATTCAGTGTCTCAACTGAATAATAAGGTTGTGAGAAAGCGCTCTGTGAAAAGAGTAAGAAGCACAGAGTGCTTCTCCAGTGCTTCATTTTGAATAGCCAACTGGTCTAAGTGCTGGGGTCCCAGTAACACTGCAGTCAGTCACTCTGCCATAGGTATTCAGCTATGTCCCTATTGGCGATGTTATTTAGTAAGGCTACGTCTTACTCAGGTGGTTGTAGGAGCTATAGGAAGAAATGAACCTCCTGATAATGGTTAGTGTTCTTAACCATTGAGCTGTCTCTCCAGCCCCTAAACCTCCCAGTAATGGTTTTGCATCTAATCACTAATAGAGCATTAAGAACTTTTAAATCAGCCTCTATTTCATTGCAGGCATTTTCACTGTATTTAAATTCTGTTTTAGTGAAAGAAATATACAAACACACTCACAACAGAACTGTTTTCCTCAGAGCTAGGAAGTTGTAAAACATTTAATTAATTTGCATTGGATTCTTTTGAAAATGCTAATGAGTATTTCATTAGTTAGGCCTACTAATAATTTATAATCCATGTAAATTAGTTTGAGCAGGATATGTTCTTTTCTCTGCCTCCTTACATGTGACAGCATAGAACTGCCTCTGGGGAATAGAAATGATTGGGAAGCAGGTGTGGTATTATTGAGAAAGAAGTTTTGAGATAGCAGTAGGCTACAATAAGAAAATGAATGTTTGGAAATGAGAATTGAGACAAAATAAGGCTCCAAACTCAAGACGAATGAGCAGAATAGTTAGCACAACTACAGAAAGAGAAGAACTCCAGGAGGCACTGTGTCTAAGATTCAGTATGTTACAACTGCTACAAATGATTCTTAAAAATACATAGTAAAAATTTTTCACTACTGGTTTTTCTTTTTTAAATTTATTTAATTTTGTATTAATTACAATTTATACATTTGTATAACAGGGGTAGCTTCCTCCCTCCACCCCTCCCAACCCCACTTGTCCTCCATTTTCTCCTCCCATGCCTCTCCCCCACTGATAGGGGAGGTCCTCCTCCTCTTCTATCTGACCTTAGCCTATCAGGTCTCATCAGGACTGGCTGCATTGTCTTCCTCTGTGGCCTGGTAAGGCTGCACCTCGCCCCACTCATGGAGAGATGATCAAAGAACCAGCCACTGAGTTCATGTCAGAGACAGTCCCTATTTCCCTTACTAGGGAACTCACTTGGAGACTGAGTTGCCATGGGCTACATAGTAGAAATTTTTACTGAGTCATGTCCTTGTAACCCCTAAAATACAAGAAAGAAACTTGACTTTTCAAATTTGACTTTTCCCTTTCCATTCTCTGGCCAGGCATAACATGGGTATTTATAATGAAATACATCTTAGAGGTGGTTTTCTGCAGTCCAAGCATCAATGTATGGAGTACGGAAGGACCTGAAAGAGGTTTTCTACCTGTCTTTGGGAATGTCTTCATCAATCCCAGAAATAAAAAGATTAAAAACCAGAACTGAAAATTGGCACTTGTCCAGATCTAGGTCAAACTATTGGATAACATGCCTACAAAGCAAGTTTTCTCCTGGTGTGTGGGCTTCAACACCACTCTGAAAGGTCCTTGTTAATGACCCAGTAATTGTTTTAATAGCTCTTCAGTCAAGCGTGAAGTGTTGTAGTTGACATGTCAGCCATTTATGAAGTATGGTAAGCTTGCTTCCCTCTGCTACTGCTGCTGTAGCCAGGGTATCATTAAGCATTCCTGCTCACATTTTAGCTTTCTTATCAATAAAAATTTATATACTGTTTCCATAAAACTTGTCTCTGAGTGTCTGAGGAATTTTCTGTACAGGTTGCTTTGTGAGAGGAATGTTGAAGGAATGCTTGATGAGTTAGGAGTTTGCTGCTGTTTTCTTATGCAGCTTCTTAGCTAGGCAATGGAGTCATTTCTGTCAAAGTCTCTCTGCCTCCTTCCAATGAAGAAATCTTCTCAAATCCCAGAGGATATTAATAAAACATTTGCCCAGATACATATCCAATTGATATTTTTGATTAAAAAATTTCAGAGACATTTATTGTATTCTATGTGTGAGAGGCCTTCTGGCCACTAAAGATATGAAACTGAACAAAATATAGGATATTATACATATCATATCCTAGTGAAAGAGCTAGATGTGTCTATACATGGTGTATAAATGTTGTCCTTTACACAAGCAAAATACAACTCCGGAATCTATTATGTGATGTCATAGCAGATTAACATAGACTGTACAGTTTGTATGTACTACAGATTTGTTTTGTAAGGGTTCTGGAATTTTTGGTAGTCCAAAGCCAAGGTTCCCATATCAGATGAGGGCTGTCTTGATTAGGGCATGGTTAGGACATTACACGGTGACACTTCACTTAAGAGACCACAGGAGGGAGATGACTCAGCTCCTGCACCAGCCCCCATTTCCATGAGTACAGCACACATCCTTCCGTGAATGCACAACCCCTTTCTAAAGACCGTATCGCTTATGAAGCCTGGATTGGGGATTAAGTTCCAACCATAGCATACAGAGCATAAATAGTGATTAATGAGTAATGGCAGGTGAGGAGGACAGAGTTTATTTTACTTTATCAACTTGGTCAGCAATATCTGGTATCTATGCAAACTGAGAGGACTTAATTCCAAGGAGCCAGCTAATGCTAATCAGAGTCATGTAACCTCCACGGACACTAGCTAATCCCAGTTGAGGTCCAGTAGCTGTGGGGTCTGGATTGTACTGGCATACCATTCCAGACAGTCCTGTTCTATTCTGATTGGGCCTGGCTGATATTTGAATAAACTTTGTCAGATTAGTGTCTATCTGTTTGGCTAGTCTGATGCCATGAAAGGCTTTTTTTTTTTCTTTCTCTACTTTGTCTACTAGGCCTGAGTATCTGTTTCTCAGAGTTCACACAAAGAATTCTGGGAAAAGCCACAACCTGAGGACAACCAATCAGCTTACAGGTCAAGTTGACCAAAAGCTATATTTACGAATACTTTATGTTATGAACACTTTATGGTCTTGCTGTTCCCAAAGTAAAGTGCAGCCAGCCCTAACCAATCAAATTAATGGTCAATGCATGAGTAAAAGGCAATCATCAATGAGTCAACAAAGTCTCCAGTAACTGGGAAAAATTCCTAAACAATCAGCCAATCCTGAATCCCTCATACCCTTATATCATTTCTGACCAATTAGTTTAAGAGTTACCACACAAAGCCCCTAATTATCTATAAAAAAAAAAGCCTATGAACTACCTTCTGGGTCACCATTTTGCCCTAATGGTGATCCCAGCATGCTGGTAATTTCTGAAGATTAAAAGTTCTTTGTTTTTGCATACTGTCTGAGTCTGGGGTCTTTCTCCAACGATTTTCATACCCTAACAAAACAACTCAAAGAAACAAGAGAAATGACCAATAAGTCATCTGGTAGAAGAAACTTGCAGACAGAAGATACAGGAAAAGTCCTCAAGGTGAGAGGATATCTAATGTATAGAAACAAGGAGTCCAGAACAAATGAACAGTGAATACAGAACACATTAGCAGACAAGGTCAAAGAGGTGAGAAGTGGAGGAAGCAGAGCTTGTAGGACCCCACAGCAATGGAAAGACCAGAACAAGTTTTCCTCCTCATGACTAAGAGAGTTCTAATAAGAGGAGTTATTCAGTCTGAGCTATGATAGTGTGAGAGAGAGAAAGAGAGAGACAGAGACTTTCAAAGGTAAAGGTGGTAAATGAGAAATTAATCAGCTAGGAAAATTCAATTACCCAAAGAGGACACAGTGGACTAGGATTCCTGAAAGGCAGAGTGGGTGAAAAGCGATTGATTGTCTGCTTTTGGTAGAGTTGGAGGCAGAGTAGCGAGTAACTGTGGGCTTAGAGACAAAGTAAAGGTGGTTATAAACTATTTAATATGGAAGAACATTATCGACTTTCCATAAATGAGCTGAGGAGTCCTGAGTACTCACCGTGGGACAGATATACACTACAGTGAAGCCAGGGGTGACATAGTCAGAATTGAAGGCCTATAGAGGAGACACTTTCTCTTATTCAACAGATACTACATGTGCTTCTCTTTCTAGTTACAAGAGAAGAGGCATGATGTTTGTAACTGCATGAATTGTTTTGTAACACATAGGTTATGCATAATTTGTAATTTAGGCATGAGTGAAATGGTTCTTGAAAATGCAGGAGCTGAGAATTGAGCAAAGTGTGACCGGCATAAAGAAAGCCGCCACAACAGTTATCATGCCTAGACTTGACAATATGAGGGAGGGAGTGTAAGAGCATACAAAGTACTGTAACTACAGCTTTAGATTTGGGATGTTCCATAAGAGCTGTCAGAGGGATCTTGGAATAAATTAGGCTTTTACAGACCTCAAGCTGAATTGAAAAGACACAGCGGAACAACTTTACTAACTTCCCAGACTTTGATCTCTTACTGCCATTGTGTTTACAGAAGTCACAGGGTAAAAAAGCCCATGTGACAAGCTCTACAGAAGGTAACCTCGGATGGGGATACATGGAAATGAGGCATAGTGGAGTAAACTGAGCTCTGGATAGGTGTAGAAATGGAACATGTTTGTAAGAGAAAAAGGTAGGAGAAATAAAAAAAAATAATCTTAGGTTCTCAATGATATTTCTGTATGTGCTACACTTGAAAGCATCAATTTCATTTCAATTCCTCTTTACTTTGAAATAAATTCGTACTAAAATATTACTCAGTAAATAGTTCTTAAATAGCCTTTATCTAGCAACCCCCTAAATCTTGTATCTGTATAATCACTAATAAGAACATTAGAACTAAGAATTAGTATTAGCAAACTACCATTAACTAAGCTGCATATTTGGACTCTTACACGTCTTTCTGCTAATGTTTGGTTATTGTTTTTGTAGAAACACTGAATTCAATATCTCAAATGGAATTTAATTATACTTGTTAATCTTGTTATTTCTATCAACACTTATTAATGTTTTATGATCGTCATACTTCTGGAGAATACCAGTCTTCTATTTAGTTGAATACTCTATAATTCATTTTGGAGTCAAATTCTCAAAATTCAGTGAATCTTTCTTAGAGGAGCATATTTGTGTGTATGTGGGGGGGGATGCTGTGAATTTGTTTTTTATCACATTACTATTATTTCACAACTTTTATTATCACACAATTACTAATTTTACTGATTACACAGAAACTCAGTTTTTCACTGTTGACATGTTGCTCTAATTTTCTTGCTGTTTCTACAGTAAAATATCCTAACCAAAAGAAGCTGTGCTGATTTGATTGAGAAATGTCTCCCTTGTGCATCTGAGGGCTTGCTTGTTCCCTCTTAGGGATGCTGCTTGGGAAGGTGCAACTTGAAGCGATGGAGCCTTTCTGAGGTAAGCATATAACTGGGGTAAGTGTTGAGGTTTTGTAGCCCAGTTCTAATTCCTGTTCTCTCTCCCGGTTTCTTGTGTGAAGGAAATGTGACCTCCATGCTTCCTGACTTCTAAGGCAGCTCCTGCACCAGCTGCCACACCTTCCTACACTGTCTGTCCCATAAGTATCAGAAAAGTAATTGATACAGCAACTTAGGAACTCAGAGTTTATTTGGCTTGTAATTCCGAGTCACAGTCTATTGCTGAGAAAAGTCAACAAAGAAAAATCAAGATGAGACCTGGTCATTGTCCATCACTAAATGAAGTCAAGGCAGGAAATAAGACCTGAAGGCAGACCTGTTGTTCTAAAGAGTATTACCTCTAACCAAGAAACTCACTTCACAGCTGAAGAGGATAGTAGAAACCATGAAGGGTGTTGCTTTAAAGCTGATGGGAGTATATCAGCCACTTTCTTTTATAATTCTGAGCCATCTGCCTGTGTAATGGTGATACCCACAGTAGATCTGGCCTTTCTTCACCAATTAACAGTGAAACCCCTACACAAATACACACACACACACACACACACACACACACACACACATACACAAGTCCATAGGACAGTCTGATGTAGACAATTATTTGACTGAGATTCTTTTCAATTCTAGATTATGTCCACTTGGTATTTAAAGCTAACCAGAACACATAGTATCATCTGGGTTTCAACTATTCTTTTATTCTCTCTCAGTTTTTGCTTATTGGAATTGTAGCTTTAAATATATATTTCTTTTCAAGATAAAAGCAATATTCCTTTAGTAAAGTTTTCCCAGTACAGCTTTAAAAGATGATAATTCAGTGTGAGGGAAATATTCTTCTCATGGACGGTGGGTCTCCGAAACCATAATGGCTCTTACTGACAACAAGGTGGGCCGGAGAAACACCTTATAAGAAACACACATTCTCTCTGAAGATAGAAATAAAAACAAACCTGGCATAAACAGCCTTGCCTTTAAGTTCTACTGAAGTATGGGTCTTGGCCTATCATTGCTTTGATCTTTGCTAATACACTTGGTCTCTCATTTTCCGACTCTCACGATCACTTATTGAATTCACTTATGCTCTGACCTTTTACAAAGGGACTTGAGATAACCTTGGGTGAATCAAGTTTACCTTGTATTCTGCAAAAATGTACAAGGTTACTGCTGGGAATGAGTTAGGCATGTGAAAGTGTTTTGAGAATCACAAATAATCCACAAGGAGAAGGTATTATTAGTGGTCTGGATTTCACCACTCATAAATTATCCTCCATTCCGATCACCATATACTGGCACCTGATTTTACTGAACATAAAATCCTTAATAGGAATAAATTTATTGGCCCGTTGCGCCATTGTATAGATTTTTAAGCTGCTGAATCCATTAATCTCTGTTTATATTTGCTTGTTGGTTGTCAATATTCTTTAGTAATAGGACATGCCTCACCAAGAACAAAGATTAAATTTTATAATAAATACGTGCCATTAAAATACTACATACATTTCCAAACATGGAAATTAATGAAGATTCCAGAGGGACAACAGAGCTCTTTTAGCAGCTCAGGGGCCTTTCAATGGTGTCTTTTGGGGGTCACCTAAAAGAGCCCTGATAAAACAGCTTCTACAGATTTCTCTAGAAAGTTAGTACATATATATCATGTTCTGTCCCCTAACAGTTAAGTGGAAAAAAAAAAACTGGTGTGGGTAGGATTAAATCACTTAACAATAAAGAGCCAGGGAAACTCTTTGTCGTAGCACATCCTGCTACACAGGCGTCTTCCCCTTTGCAGACTGTTGTTTGAAACATTTGAGGCTTTTCACAGCTGCTCTGCAGCTGGAACTCAGCCCAGAGCACATCCCGCCTCTGCGGGCTTCAGCACACCGCTTTACTTCTTTTCCTCTTGGCTCTCTGTCTCTCTAGGCACCTAATTGATTGGGATGTGTATGAGCTCTCCTTCTGTTGTCAGTTTTATTAGCAGAAGATGCTTGGTCTAAGTTTCAGAGACGAGACAGACATCCTGCTTTTGACGTGTGTCGACACAGCAGGGAGAGGACAACAGTCCGCACATTCTCTCTCTGTGTGTCTCTCTCTCAGTTTAAATGTTCACATACAGTGAGTGTAAACCAGGAGATATTTATTAGTTGATAAAAATGGCACATTATATTTTGTGATCTCATACTAATATCAAAGCAACTCTACGCTTTAATGGAAAAAGTCTCACTGCTTCACTGGCACTCCATGATTAATCTCTACTTATCTGTATTAATCAGAAACTAAAGTATGCACTTACATTGACATGGTAACACCTCTTCTTTGAATTTATCCAACAGACAAACTGGGAAATTTGCAACAACAAAGAAGTTTGTAGAGCGACATTGGGACAGACAATAGCTCAGGGGTATTGTTTAACTTATGGGACCCTGACACTGAAAAGAAGAGGGGATTATAGCACTATTGTTTGTAAATATAATTCTCTTTTTAAAAGCAAAAAGTGAGTTGTACAATGCAATTCACATTTTAATGTTATTCTTCTATCAGGATGAGAATGTAGGCCTGCATGCACTTATATGGAATGGGTTGTAATGTTATATTAAACAATGTCATGACCTAGGAAGTGCATTCTAATGCCACTTATGTATGTGTGGGCACTTGCAGAAGCGTTCTGAAATACATCCTAGAGGAGTATATTTACAATGAGAAAATTTAAAAATACATGATTTAGGGCCAAGATGAAAGCTAATTTCTTTGTATTTATTATATACAAATATAATAAATATATAAATGTATATATTATTATATATAATAAATAAAAAGAAATTATGTGTATATATACAATTATACATACACACACACACACAGGTGTACGTGTGTGTATTTGAAGTATATGTATAAGTTTACCATGTTTTTATTAAATCAAGCAGATCCACATCGCAGAAGAAGTCCCCTTGCTATGTCCCTCGCCTTCTTTGGGAGGCTGCCTTCCTTGCACCTCAGCCTGCTTCTGCACTTAGAGAGGCGTTTGTGTTTTGAACAGTGCATATGTGTGTCACGCATGTATGTGCCTCCAGGAAATAAAAGGTACCGGCGTGAAGAAAGAATACTGAGCAGAGACAAAGGGAAAGAGGAGGCCCTGAGATCCCTCTAGAGCCCTGTCGAGCAGTTATCCTCGACCTCAGGCGATCATTGCCATGGAACCTTCAAAGTCCGCTACTGGAAATCTGTTTATTTGTTTGTTTGTTTTTACTTTTTTTTTTAAGTTAGAAATTCAGATCATATTATCCATTGTAAAATAATGGCTTCTGTAAGTTTTTTTTTTGCACATTCCACTCAGGAATAATATTATGGAGCATTTACTATTCTACAACCTGTTAAGTCACTTAACAGAATAATACGCCCTCACAAGCACAGGTTCATTTATGTTACCACAGATGAAAGACGTAGAAGGATTTCTTCTTTAAGGGTTGAATAATATGCCATGATGCATCTCCTTCTTACTAATTTGGGGATGTACACTTCCTGTGGCATTGTATTTTAGCCACTGTTAATGATATGGCAGTGAAGATATGGGTGCGGACACCATACACTAATACCGTGATCGTATTTGCTATGTACTCAGAGGTAACAGTGTAGAACATGTGATAATTCAATTGTTAATTTTTGAGGTTATCAGAAGGTAGGGGTAATAGGTATCGCTCAAAATATACAAATTCTCAGCTCTGAGGTATGGCTCATCTGGAGACTTATAAGATGATAGGGTCCATATGCTACAGTGGGACTTTATATTTGGAATTTGTGCTGTATAGTTATTATTTTTAAATGCAAGCATGAAGCTATTGCATATACTAATCAGCTTGTTTGTGATCATTATTTTAAAGCTCATTCATTGTATTTTCTGCTTGTATATATGCATTTTAGTTGTCAGTTGTATTACAAGAGAGCTAGAGAAAAGTATTAGCAAAATAGTATAGACCCAGCTATACCACTCCTGGGTATGCTCCACCATGCAATAAGGACATTTGCTCAACTATGTTCATAACAGCTTTATTCGAAATAGCCAGAATCTGGAAACAACCTTGATTCCCCTCAACTGTGGAATGGATACAGAAATCATGGTACAGTTACTCAATGGAATACTACTCAACTATTAAAAACAAATAAATCATAAAATTTGTAGGCAAATTGATGGAACTAGAAAAGATCATTCTGAATGAGGTAATCCAGAGGCAGAAAGACATACAAGATCACTTATAAGCAGATATCAGTCATATAATATAGGGTAATCATACTAAAGAAGATCATACACAGACCTAAAGAAACTAAATAGCGAGGAGAACCCAAGGGAAGATGCATAATTCTCATTAAGAAGGGAAAAAAGGATAGACATATGAAGAGGTTTAAGAGAGGGAACAGGACTTGAGCCTATCACAGATGTCCTCTTAAGGATTTGACCCAGCAGGGGATGGAAGCAGATGCCAAGACTCATAGACAAACTTTGGGCATAGGGCGAAGAGTCTTACAAAAGAAGGTGGGATAGAAGGATCCAGAGGGGACAGGAGTGCTGCCAGGAGACCAACAAAGTCAACAAATCTGAGTCCAGGGGTCCCTGCAGAGACTGGTGCACCAACCAAGGGCCATACTTGGAGAAGACCCAGACCCCCTGCCATAGGCAGGTCAGTATCCATGCGGATGCCTTAGCAAAGGGAGCAGGCCCTTTCTCAGACATGGTCTCTGTTGCTAACTCTTTGATCACTTCCCCTAACTTTCTCTTGGAGGGGCAGCCTTGCCAGGCCAGAGATGAAGAGGACCCAGGCAGTCCTGATAAGACTTGGTAAGCTAGGGTGAGATGGTAGGGAGGAGGATTCCCCCTTTCAGTGGACTAGGGGAGGGGAATAGGGGGAAAGAGGGAGAAATGGTGGGAATGGCAGGAGATGAGGCAGGGGCTACAGTTAGAATATAAAATGAATAAATTGTAAGAAGTAAATAAATAAATTTATAAAATAAAATTAAAATAAAGAAAATCTAAAGCAAAACAAACAAATTTGACATTTTAAAATAAGTTCTTTCTGAAAGTTAAAGCAGGCACCAGCAACCAGTTGTTACCCTGGCTATAGATGTTTGATTTTTGTGAATCTCTTTATCTTTCTACTTTTTTAATTTTTATATTTTACATTAATTACAGTTTATTCATTTTGTGTCCCAGCTGTAGCACCACCCTTATTCCCTCCCAACCCCACCTTCCCTCCCTCATCTCCTCTCATGCCCCTCTCCATGTCCACTGATAGGGTAGGTCCTCCTCCCCTTCCATCTGACCCTAGCCTATCAGGTCTTATCAGGACTGGCTGCATTGTCTTCCTCTGTAGCCTGATGAGGATACTCTCCCCTGGGGTGGGGGTGGGGGGGAAGGAGATCAAAGAGCTAGCCATTGAGTTCATGTCAGAGACAGTCCCTGTTTCCCTTCAAGGGAACCACTTGGATACTGAGCTGTCACAGGCTGCATCTGAGCAGGGATTCTAGGTTATGTCCATGAATGATCCTTAGTGGGAGTATCAGTATCATCTTTCTATCTTAAAAACAACAACAACAACAACACAGATTTGTTTTTATTTTATGTGCATACGTTTCCATTTATGCCTGCATCCCATGCATGCAGTACCCAAAAAGGCCAGAGGGGAGGATGGATCTATTGGAATTGTTGTTACACATAATTGTAAAACTCTACATGGGTGCTGTAAGTAAACCCTGAGTTTACTAGAAAAGTGGAAAAGTGTGTTCTTAACTACTGAATGGAGATATGCTCTCCATTCCTGATGCATAACTCCTATGCATATCTAATCCTCTAAGCAATTTTGAGATCAAGAATTATTATTGCTATATTTTTATTTGACGAGAGAGTAAGAGAATTAAATTCCATCACAATTCAGTATTTTCCAGATTGGCAGCTCTACCACAGGGCTGCATTAAGTCTGGAGTTCCCTGAATTCAGGTCTAGAGTTCTGTGTCTCTCAGATTTTACATGTGATTCCATGATACTGCTCTATTTCAAGGTATTCCATTTGTCCACAGTGCTGAATACCTTGTTACCTGTACTTATCAAAAGTTGCTATGAAAAGTAATGGGTATAGGCCGGATAATGGTGGTACATGCCTTTAATCCCAGAAGTCAGGAGGCAGAGGCAGGCTAATCTCTGTGAGTTTGAGGCCAGCTGATCTACAGAGTGAGTTCCAGGACAGCCAGAGATTGTTACACAGGGAAACTCTGTTCCAAATAGGCATATTCAATTTACAAACATCTTCCTCTCAGTTACTCCCTTGAGGTTCAAAATTGCCATATACTGGGGCTTATGTACCTTACTGTTGAATGTTTGCATATGTTGCCCAGTATTTCTTTATTTCCCTCACCTCTGACTCCCTGTAGAATTAACAATAGAATTGCTATATGTGCTTGAAGAATCAATTCTGAGTATATCAGCAATGGAAATAAAATCAGTCTATGGGGGTGATGTCTGTACTCCCTCCTATGTATCTGAACCTATTCAAAGAAAAGCCAATCAAACTTCACAGACAAACAAAAAGGACTTAGAGTTTCTGTTTAGAATTTGGGAACACCAGCTCTTTCCTCAGCTGTCTGCCCCATCTTTTTTTTTCCTTCTATCATTCAGGCCTGTTTTTCTCTTTATATTAGCCTTATTCACTTAATATCATTTATAAAAAACAAAGCCTTCCTGCCAAACACATTTCAACCTGGAGATCCATGAAAGAAGGAATAATTTCTCCAAACTTGTTTTCATGATTAAACTATCTGAGCAGGAGCCAGATTAGCTGATGTTGTATCTGGGAGGATTGATATTGTAGTTGGTCATCTCAATGTACTGACTTGAAGAAATAACACTTTCTAAAAATTCATTCTTCATTTGTTTTTGAATTTTAATTCAATATGGCTAGAGGCTTTACGAAGAGAGAAGAGCCAGAGATAGATATATACTTGGGAAGAGAGCATGGAGGTACATGGGAGAAGACCTGAGACAATGGAGGCTGATCGGCACGTTGTATCTGTATGCCAAGAGATACAGACCGTTTCCAGACTGCAACAACTAGATTCGGAAAGAGAAATGTGGAATAGATGTTTCCCTCCAAGATTCCCAGTAATGAGCCAACACTCATGATAATTTTGTACTTCTGGCCTCTTGAACTGTGACAGGAAAAAAAATTCTGTTCCCTTTTCTATAAGTTTGTGCTACATTAGTGCTGCAGTCTGTAGAAACTAATTTTCCACCATAGTAACCACTGTATGGAAGTGGCAGTACTCAAATAATGTAGATGCTATTTGATAAAACACTAGAAAAGAAATACTGAGCCATGGAAACCAAAACATGTAAGAAAACACACAAAGGGAAATTAAACTTATCTAGTGGTGGAACTGAAACGTTCTTGAAGCACTTTTCAAACCACAAATATCTAGATATATTTGTTCATATTTTTATCCCATTGACATATACAGCCTTAAGAAAGCTCCAATTAGAAGCAGCAGCTTAATGAAACCACAGACTTGTATAGGCAAAGGCATAAGTGACAGTGTCAGGACAGGAGAGAGGTACAGGAATTAAAGCAGTACCTGGTGCTTGTGCTGTTTTTAGTGCTCACTGTCACACAGAAAACTGAAACCATACAACTTTCATTACCCAATGAAGTTTGCATATATGAGTGTTTAGAAACTCTTCTTTTTATCCACATGACAAAAATTGGAGCTTTTAGCATTGAGAGTTAAACCACATTTAGGAGAGTCTGGAATTAAAGGCCTACAGCAATATGAAATTGAATTTGGAGAATAATGTCTTGCAAAATTTAAAAATACTGTTACAATTTTTAGTGCATTATATTTGCCATCTGAAACAAAAACTTACTCTCTATTCTAGAACATAAGACCAAATAATGAAAATGCAAAAGCAAACAGGCAAAGAAAAACAAAAACAGAACCATATCAATGAGCTGGGCATGGTGGTATACGCCTGTAATCCCATCACTCAGGCAGAGGGAGGCAGATCTCTGAGGGTGAGGCCAGCCTGGTCTGCAAAGTAAGTCCAGGACAGTCAAGGATACACAGTGAAAGCCTGTCTTGAAAAAACAAAAACCAAACCAAACCAAACCAAAACAACAACACATCAATGAGAAACCTTAACACTGTAGAAGAGCGAAATTAATAAAGTTAGTTGTCATAACACACTGGGAAGTTTCAGCTAAACCCTGAAACTGTCTTAGAATGAATTTCTCACTGGGAAAGTCAAGACTTATATATCCAGGATGCTCTGTGGCGTGATACAAAGCAGTTGCAAAGTGTTGACATCGATCTATTTCTTCAATGGGGCTTGAATCCTTTGAAAATTAAGGCAAGATATGCTTTTGGATTGCTGTACACTTTACAGCAATTAGTTTTTCATGTTTCCTTGTAATGATACTATGAAGAACTCGGGGCCTGAAAAGGAAGGCACAAATAAAGGATACAAATAAACAACAAATGGTTACTTTTCAGTTCTCTGTAGTGCCCATTTCTTTCACATACAAAAAGAAAACACATTTTGTGGTATTTAATTTAGTAAGGATGAAACAGTCTATGTGTACTACGCCCTTTGAGTGTGTGTGTGTGTGTGTGTGTGTGTGTGTGTGTGTGTGTGTGTTTGGAGAAAATTTTGTCTTCCTTGTGTCTCTGAAAAGAACACTATAGAGCTCACTATAGCAGGAGCAGCAGAACAAAAATTAACTAATGGGGTGCTGCATTTAAGACTGTGCAGACAGCGGACCTGAATGTGCTGACTTGGCACAACACTTTGTTTTATAACAAATCCAGACTTGCTCACACAAATTGTATGGCTTTACAGATCTTCAGCAATGAGCCATTTCTATTTCTGTTGCTTTCTTTTTAATTAATCCAGATTGCAATTATGTCATTTCTTTCTTTCTTCTTCCTTCTCTAAACCTTCTCATACACCTCTCTTTTAAGTAGGAGGAGAAATAGTCTTCCTTCAGAATAACATTCCGATTGGTTGTGTAACTGAAACATATACACATAAGTAACAAATATGCAGACTGAGCAGGTTGTATCAGTTTTTTAAAATAAAAATATTTATTAAAGGCAAACAAGATAGTCTCATTGTGTGACTGAGGAAGGTTAGTAGTGACGTAAGGAAAGCCTAATGGCCTATTTGAGAGGCATCCATTTGAGTGAAATTTCTCTTTCCACTATTTTAAAATTAAGGCCTCCCTTAAAGATCTTTATATGTTTCCAATGTGGTTAAAGCAAATCCTTTAGTAAAATTTTAAAAGAAAAAAAAAGAAGAAGAAGGCTCTTTGTTCTTCCATTCCATGAAGAATTTACAAAAGAATTAGCTTAGAGAAAAATAAAGGATTAATAGTGTCAGAATTTTATGCCAGAAAATGGGTCACTTATGCATGAATACATAATCACTCATTCAACAAATACAGAGAAACCCTGCTGTTTGTAAATTAAATTATATGGTTCCCTCAACTGCCTATGGTTTATTGGAATGGAAAAGCACACACTGGGTAAGCTATACAACATTATTAATTAATAGAAAATATTAAAAGAAGATGTTAATACAATATATGATTACAGGTACCAATTGGATGTACACAGAAGTCCTGGAAGAGCAAAGTACAGGCTAAAGTCGGTCACAAAAGACAGTGAGCAGTCAGTTTGGAATGGATTTCTCTTTGTGTAAAGTGTCTCATGTCAACCTGAAACCAAACTAGAGTCATCTAGGTAGAGGGAACCTTAACTGAGATACTGCTTTCATAAGCTCTGACTCTAAGGCATTTTCTTAAATAGTGATTGATGGGAGAGGACTCATCCCATTGGGTGTGGTTCCATCCCTACACTGGTATATAGTCCTAGGGTCTACAAGAAAACAGGCTCAGAAAACAAGCTGAGCAAGCCAGAGATCAGGCCATGAAGCAGCATCCTTCCAGGGCTTCCGCATCAGCTTCCACTCCAGGTTCTTGCTCTTTTTGAGTTCCTGTCCTGATTTTCCTTAGATATTGATCAGCGGCAATACAGAAATGTAAGGCAAACAAAACTTTTCTTTCCCAGCTTGTTCTTTGGCCATGATGTGTCATTGCAACAGTAGAAGCCCTAACAAAGACATAAAGAGGCAGCATGTGCTAAAACGTGTGTGGGTTTTTAAAGGATGATAAGATTAACACAGCTCAAAGACCATAAGAAAAGAAGCATATTGTTTGGGGGACAATTCCTTTATGCACTGATGGAAAATTTTGTAGGTTTAGACAAATTGGGACAATGCAGGCACCTTCAAGTGAGAGGAAGTCCTGAAGTCTTAAAGTAAAAGTGACTTCACCGTGAATTGTAGTTTGCTTAAGTATGTCTGATTTTCTATTTCTTCTTTACAGCAAGAAGGTGATGACATTACTTGGGTTTCTCATGAGACTTAAACATTGTAATATGCATAAAGTATCTAAGCCATAAAAACATTGATAACACAAGGAAACACCATTCCACTCTTCCATTTCATTCTCGCCATAGTTGGATGTTATAAATTGGGAGTGGCATGGGGAGGATATAGTAAAACTGCTTGATAATGAAAGTATTCTACAATGATTAATCTAGCAACAATTTACAGAACGCATTGGAGGAAAGGACACTAACAAGCCTTTGAATGAACAGGGAGTTTGCATGCCAAAAAAAAAAATATGTATAATATAGTTCCTTGAGTAGGAAAGACACAGACTTGTGATTATTGGAAAAGTCCATGACTACCAAAGATCTTGAAAAGTCCTGGGACTGTCACATAAAATGATAGGCTTCACAGTACCAAGAAGAAGTAGTGGACAAAACCTTAAAACTGCAAAAGCATGTTGTGCCCCAGGTACCTGTGAGAACTGCTGAAAGAAACCTTGACTTTGTGACATTTCCTCATGCTTAGAACATAGGCCTACTTTAGAGGAAAATGTTTAAGGCATTGCATTCTGATTATGTTGCCTAAGATAACGGAACAAATCTAATCACAGATTATAGTTAGCGACTGCTTGGAAATACATTTCATGATACACGACTTTTGCAATTACCAAGAAAAGTTTTCATATGCATGCATGATGAAAAATTATGAAATAAAAAGTAAAATCTACTAATATCTTCATGGTAAATCATGGGATAAGATGAGTCTACTCATTCACCATTTCCTCTGGGAGTGATTAAGAGGAAAACAGTGAGAAAAGTCACAGAAAGAGTTCATGTTCTAAGAGTGTAAAAACAAACAAACAAACAAACAAACAAACAAACAAACAAACAACAGACCAGGCCTGAATATCAGGACTTCAGTATACCCAGGAATGGAAAAACAAGAAAACAAGACCTAACTGAGAAGGACTCATCAAAGAAACAGTACAGACACATGGGGCTTTAAAACACTCACCCTGACTCTCTTAGAAGTGTGTCTGGAAAACAGTGCTGCAGTGTTTGAGTTTTTGGAAAGATGCTTTAGGCTGTATTCCAGAACATAAGGTTTAATATAGAAACTTTTCTCCCAGTATAACGTCCTTCTAGAGATCAATAATCAATCATAAATGCGAGTCCCTTAGGCAGATCATTTATTTTAAGTGCTTTTCACTATCCTCATCACAGCGGTGTGAAGCATCTTTTATCCAAATCTTTGAATCTGACAGTCTCATCCACTTCAGACTCGATTAGAAGTTGAATGCTGTTGAGAATGAAATAATTTATTATCTCAAAACTTAGCACTTTAGTGATAATGATGGGCTGAATCAATTTTTGTTGTTTTTAGGGAAGGAGCTTAAATGCCCAAAGCTTTATTATCCACTCCCCTGCATTAATCAAATGTAACTGCCACCTCCCCCCAACAATAACAGAAACAGCAAAGCTCTTGTATTGCTGTTGCTGAGGAAGAAAAATAACTTGCATAACTCTCCATTTTAAATCGACCCCAACTTCAAATGTTCAGCAGGCATACTGAAGCCATTGCATCAGAAAAAAAAAAAAATCAGGATCTGGTTCCTGTGCCTAGCCTGCTTTCCATTTCTCCAGGGGGAAAAGGGTGCAAAAGGATGCTTCTGTTCTGGTTGGGAATAGGCAGAGGACACAAGAAGTCAGGTCCCACTTCCTCTCCCATAGTCCTGTCACACTATGATCTTAGTTGGCAGTTCTATAAAGATGTTAGGAGTAGAGCTCCACAGATTCAAAAGAGGAAAGTGTGTGTGTGTGTGTGTGTGTGTGTGTGTGTGTGTGCGCGCGCTTGTGAGTGGGGGGGGGCAAAGAGAGCAATTGTACCAATAAAGTGTTTTCCTCAGCATGCATAGGTTAGACTCTCAACACATAAAATCTGTAGGTTACATGTCTTGCTTATGTGCCTTCTCTATCATATCCATAGCCATGACTTCACTAGAGGAATACTAAACACTGAGATTATGAATAATTCCAGGCGCTACATTTCAGATGCGTAGGCAAGGAATCATTTACAAAAGCAGTATCCCTGGGTCGGTCTTATGGTTACCCTGAACAACCCTGTACGTTTTGAATGTGCTAGAACAACCAATTGAGAGAAATCAAATCTGATGAGTGTATAGTCCCATGTCAGTCAATGTGAAATTAGAAATCGTCATCCAACTAGCTTATGTCCTGTCTTACATAAGGGGTGGTAGGTACATAGCTCATGAACAGTAATATAATCATTAAATGAACACTGGCTATGTTGAGTTTTTAATAAATATTTAAGGACCCAAACTTTATGATAAAATAATAACCAAAGTTCATTAATAATATACATGCTTTGTATTTAAACCTACAGTTCTAGATCAACGACATCCATTTTGCATATAAGAAAACTGACATAGGAAAAGTCTGTACTACTCATTCAAGCCATCAGTCAACAAGTGAAGGAACCAGAGTTTCATCTCTGAAAAATGAGCTTAAATTTCATATTGTAGACTCCCAAGTAATGCTATTGCTCTTTTACTTGGCAATAATGAAATGATTTATTTGTGTAAGTATCAATTAAATGGAATGAAGTCATTATACTTAGAGAGTTATATCTTTATTTGCAAAGAGACCTAAGCCAAAGAATTTAATTTTGAGTGACACCTAAGACTAAAAATTAGCTAGCTGCCTGTGCCAAATGTCAGTGGTTTAATTTTATTCCAACAGAGGCTTTATTCATTCATTATTTTGAATTGTATACAATGCATTTCTACAACAAGATATATGTGGGGTTTTTTTGTTTGTTTGTTTGTTTTAGTGGGCATGTATGTGTGTGTGTATTGCAAATAGAACCAACACACCGGATTTGTCAATGTTAACATTGAATTTAGCACTAAGAGAGAAATTTTTGGAAGGTTGATATAAAATATGCTGTTCTCAAATTCACCTTCTTTATAAATGCAAACTCTCAAATTCTCACTCCAGGCTTTGAAAGAATGCATTGAACAAGAATGTTTAAGTTCATTTTAAGTTCTCCCTTCCTTGTTTTTTTAAAAGAAAGAATCTTTTTTTTCTATCATATATTTTACACTCAAAGGGGCACCTCACTTAACTACCTGGAGGAAGTTAGTTGTTGGTTTCATTTTTTTTTTTTTTCGGAGAAATAGGGTTGTGACTCAGCTTTCCACAGCATGATGGGACCTCAGAGAAAACCTGTGATGTATGTGGAAGAGCTTAGGTTACAGTTTTGGTGTCACCGTTATTTTCTTTAGACAAACCACATGTTAGGGAACCTCAGCCTGAAAATGACACAAATCACATGTCCTCCTTCCTGTGCTTTTTAAAGGTCCTTCTGTCTATCAGCTCTCTAGTGTGATCTTGATTGGCATCTTTGTATCCATATACGTACTTATCAGAATAAAAGAGCCATTGTTGTTCACAGTTTTTTTCTTTTTTTAAAAAAAAAATTAATTGTCCAGTTAAAGATTAAGTAGTCATTTTATCTCCATCTTACTGATGTGGCATCTACAGTGTGAAGAAATAAATAACACATATATATAAGCAACATGAGAGAAGGCACTTCCAATCTTATGGTTTCCTTGATAGTCTGGGATTTTAGACAATATTAAGTAGTAAAACCTGGAAATAAATGAGATAATGAAGACCACACAAAACCTTTAGAAAACTATAATTAGAAACAAAACCATGGTCTCCGTTGTTGGTTCCAGTGTTTTTATGCCAGCAGTAGCTTTATATGAATAGAGAAAAAAATGTAATTGTGAAAGTATGCCATTGACCCTTGCTATATGAGTTTCTGAGGCATTTGAAGAATTTTGCACACTTAGAATAAAGCATCAATCATTTCATTTTGAATATAAGATATAATCTTAAAGTTAATTTGACCAAAAATGAAGTTAGGTTTTATGTGGTTTCCAGAGAATTTTGGATTGTGACTCATTTGAAATTAAGCACAACTTCATAATACCGTGCATGTGTGGTTTTGTATGTGCGTGTCTGTGCGTCTTTATAAGAATTACATGTTTACCCCTTTGACAATGGGCAAAGAGACACATTGTTGGTGCTGTTCTTATATTGGTCAAGGGCAGAGCAGATGGAAATCCATTGTTCATCCTAGTTTAATGTCTGGCTTGGTGGCCAAAGCTGTCTTATACCTAGGACTTATAAAAATCAAATCAAATCAAATCAAATCCAGGTAGCATAACATGGGAGGAAGAAGACAGACAGAGATCAATGTTCCACCATGCCACTCATAGACCTGCCCTCCAGCACATGGCACAGGTGGGCCATATAAACACACTTGCTGCCACACCACACAGCACTGATGGAGGATGTTACCCAGGGGCCTGACAGTGCATGGCCAGCCTGGAGCAGGAACCACTACAATGTGTGAGTAGATAGTGGTCAGATGGGAAGGAAAGAAGTGTCTTGAGTGTTATGAAGAGAGATGGAACTGGAGACTCAAGGGTGAAGAGGAGTAGGCTGCTATGAGTGGACAGCCCTGCCACCTGGGACCATGATTTTCATAATATAATTTTTTTGTTTATTAAAGTTTTTTTCACTTTGTATCCCAGCTGTAGCTGCCTCTTAATCCCATCCTCCTTTTCGTCTCTGAGACTCATACTCCAACCAAGGATCATTCATGGAGATAACCTAGAACTCCTGCACAGATGTAGCCTGTGGCAGCTCCAAATGGGCTTCCTAGCAAGGGGAACAGGGACTGTCTCTGACATTAACTCTGTGGCTGGTTCTTTGATAACCTTCCCCTGAGAAGGGGCAGCCTTACCAGGCCACAGAGGAAGACTATGAAAATCAGTCCTGACGAGACCTGATAAGATAGGGTAAGATGGAAGGGGAAGAGGTCCTCCCCTATCAGGGGACTGGGGAAGGGTCATGGGAGGAGACAAGGTTGTTCTTGAATTTACCAATATTTTACTGCCTTTGTCCCAAAAGTGCTGTGATGGAATTAAGGATTCATACCACCACAAGCTGCTAAAATTAAGCCATTGAACTCATTATTTTATTCAGTATGTATGTATACAAACACACACACATAGTTGTTGGTATTTGAAAGTGATAAGCTTGTTCAATACACTAGAGATATAATGATAGGCACAGCGTGGTATATTAATCAAACCATCATCAATAACTGCAACATTCCCATTGTGATGATGGCTAAGGTTTAGAATGTCTGAGATAGTATTATTGGGAAATGACTTTTGAAAAAGTTGTTTTCCAACTCTGTAGTATGAATAAATCAGGTCCAGAGGGGTGGAAATATTGTTAGACCCTTTGAATACCCAAGTTCTGGTCTGCTGAAGATGCAAGCCAAGAGCATACTGGGCAAGGTAAGCATGGTGACACTGACTAGGGCTTGGGATAGGCTATGTGGTAGATGAAAGGATTTCAGTATTTTATCAGTGAGCTAAGTCAGAGATTCATAAAGAAATGGTAAGGTCACACTGGTGTTAGAAAATTGCTAATATGTCTGTAGGTGGAATGGGACAAGAAGGTGAGGGAACTAGGTTGGGTACCAGGTGAGGGTACTAGGTTGTTATGGGCATTTAAAAGAAGCCAACTAGAGTGTCAGTACTCAGACTAGGGGGAATAGGCAGAAAGAGCAAAACAGACCTGAGCATAGTTCATTAAAACTATACCTCTTCAGGAAGAGGCCTCTTACTTAATCTTTTTTAAAGTGATCTTGAAATTAAGAAGATTATAACCTTGTTGTAAACCTTGAAAAATGCTGGTCATGCATTCCTGAGCCTTCAGTGGCATAACAGCACCCAGCGTTTTCATCGTGCCCACAGAGATACTTCACAAACATTCCTGAAGGGGCTGATGATTAAATCATTTAGCACCAGAAGTTTTGGCTTACCAGCTGAAACTTAAGGGAATATAAGAGTTTGTAAGTAAAAGGCACAATTTTTTAATGTCTGTGGAACATGGTTTATTGTCTTTTTAACCTTTTTAATACATGTAGAATCTAATGATAAGCTAAAATTACAGACATTTTCAATTCTGAATGGAATGACCCACAAAATCCACAGAATCATAATTTCAAAAATGCAATGAGAACACAGTGTATATATGATGGCTATGCTAACTTTCTAGATTTTCTTAAAGGCCACAGGCAGTAATGAGATAGCTACTATAGTTTACACTTTTTCAACATAGGATTATGGAGGCGTGTTCAAGGTCATACATGTTAGTGGCAGACCTGGAATTCAAACTCAATCCTTAACCCTGATTTTACACCCATTCTACCAATGGCTCTAGGGTCTTAGATTTATGGAAGTTACTGTTAGTTAAATATGCCAATTTGGGAAAATTTCCAGTGTTCCTGCTAACTTTACTACACAACTTCTATTACTTCTGTAAATTACACTGAAACAAATATGAATGCACATGATTTTTGTTGTTGTTGTTGTCTATTCTCTGGCTTATTAGAGATTTCAGTTCTTACCAGCTTGTACGGAAAGTAGATAAATAAAATTAGGAGGGCTGTTTGAAATGCCTACAGACACTTTCTACTGATTGACTATGCTGAATCTCAACCCTTAATGTGCATAATGGAGCCATTACTTCACACTACTTTATAATTTCTCTTGAAACACACACAAATAAAGTATTAGCTCATTCAAAATGGTTTGGGATGGAAATAGCAGCTGATATTGAAACCTCACAACTGAGTCAGAACATTATCTATGTAAGAGGCTGTGTGTGCCCTCATTACTCCTTGTTATTATATCAGTTAATGGAATCAATAGGTTTTACAGTACCTGTAAAATAGTGCTGATTTTCACATGTGCGTTCCTTCTGTGAGTAGAAATGTGATTGGAAATGTTACTGTCATTGAGTGCTAATAGAATCTAAAGCAGTTTGGATGCTTCCAGGAAACCGCCCATTTTCTTGATTTTTAACTGTTTCTGCATGCCGTTTTGTGGGTGTGGCTATGAAACTTTGGCCAGTGACTCAAGGCTGTTAGGTGGCAATGTTCCCCAAGATTTCCTCTTTTCACTTTTCTTCAGACTTTCCAAATGTTCTTAGTGATGATTAATGTTAACTGGTAACTCCATGTCTAGCAAGCAGCCTTAGCTCTTTTATTATGTTAATTGATGTGGGAAAATACATCCTGCATGTGTGTGGAACCATTCCCTGAGTAGTGGAGAAGGAAAGCTCAGCAACAGCGTGCATGCATTAGTTCATCGCTCTCTTCTCTTGAGTCTGGATGCGTATTACTCGCTGCTTCAAGTTCTTGTCATAATGATGATTAGCAACATGGAATCATCCTTTCTCGTTTAGATTGTTTATACCAGGATGTTTCATTACAGCAATAGACAAGAAACTGAGTTTGTCTTGTCATGAAATCCCACTGTTATTCTAAGTTGAAGGGAATGGCTGCATTATAAAATACATAGTTTCAGAATGGGAAAGCTCTGGATCCAGTTTCTCCTGTCATCATTTCAGTCAATATCTCTGGATCAGTCGGTTACTTCATTTGTTAACTGAAGATAGCAGCAATATGTTTCTCATAGGTTGACATGAGATAGCATTTTAGAATCATGAACATCATTCATGTTTTGGTAGAGAGATGCTAAAATGATTTTACATAAAATACCCTTAGGAATGCTGACTACTTTCTCTGTCTGTCTCTCTGTCTCACCATCTCTCTCTCTCTCTCTCTCTCTCTCTCTCTCTGTGTGTGTGTGTGTGTGTGTGTGTGTGTTGGAATAGGAGATTCAAGAGCAATCTCTAAGTAAATTATTTACCTTATAGATGTTAAAAGGGAGAGGTAACTGAGCTATGGGTAAAGAATTCATTTTAGCAGATCAGTGAAGGCCCCAAAAAGTTATAAATGCAAAATATAGGAATATCCTCCTATTTTCATACCCTAGCTTGGAGCTGCTACATGCTGTAAGTGCAGCAGCTGAAGGATGGGACATAAGGTGTGGCTGAGCCCATATATGGGACTATGTCTCTGCTCAATCTGATATGATAAAGAACTTGCACATAGTGACTGGAAAATCCTGCACACTCAGTTATTGTGAGTTTTAATATTTGATTTATTCTCCTTCTAATTCCATGAATTAATTCAGGCACTAAAAATAGGCCATAAGCACATCAGTCTGTCTTAATTGCTTTCTTCAGCTTTGGATTAGCAGTTTCACATTACTCAACAATTTAGAGGGATTTAACATTTTCAAGGTTCCCTTCTCACAAGAATAATTAATCTCCCCAATCATCAGCTGACATGTGAACTGACTTAGAAATAAAGCAAGTTTCACATGAGGAAACAGGAAGACGGATGAAAAAAATATTCTTGCCTTAAGACACACTCGAATTCAAGAAGGGCTGGGGATTATCATCCAGGTATAGCTGCTATCCAGAGGAGCTTCTTATATCTCTCCTCAAAGTCCAGACATTCCCAGGACTCCCTGACTCCATGCACAAAGAAAGGAAAAGAAACAAACCAAGGTAACTCTTGAGCCTAATGCAGTCTCTTGTTCCAAACTGGACACATTTCAACTACATTAAACTTCTCCACACTACACTTGTTCAGCTGTGTTGGCAAACTCTGCTGTGGATGCTGCATCAAGCAAAGGGCATGCTTGATAGAGGAGAGACAAATATAATGAGAAGAAAGAAGTCAGTCAGCAAGCATGCTCAGAGACGCTCACCTTAGCAGCTCTTTCATTAATGCAAAGGCTCTAAGGGGAAAATGTGAACCAACTTATGGAACGTTTTCAAATTTTAGAAAAGTAAGTTTTACACAGACGTTACCTTTATTGACATCATTATAATATGCCAGCAAACAGCCACATTCATATAAAAGTAAAATCGCACATGTGCTTCTGTGACGTCGAAGTTTTAATGGCAAGGTGTTTTGTTAGATTACTAAAAGGCTCCATTTCCTTGACTTGGCCTCCTTCATACCCACCTCATATCTCCACCTATGACCTTTACCCACTACACACACAAAAAATACTTGTTAAATCCACCTCCGTGGGACCCAGAAAAAATGTTTCAGTTTCATCAGTTAGCTGAGATAAATGCAGTACCTATGTTTTAAAAAATGTAATTCAAGCCAACCATCTTGGGTCACACCTATAATCACAGCACTTGAAGAGTAGAGGCAAGACACACACACACACACACACACACACACACACATGTACACACGTACACACAGTACATACACATGCACACTGCTTTATTTTGGAGGGAAATAAAACACTAGAGATCATAAAATATAAACTGGGTGGAATTTCATCTATAAAAGAAGGAAGTTATTAAACAGTCATGTATTTGTGTGAATCAATACATTCACCGAGAATTGGACCAGGAGAAAGATGGAATGTCACTTCCTTGGCTGGAATTTCAAACCATATTTTACAATGTAACTGGAAGGTTTTTTTTTCTTTCTAAGGTTGTGTTTTCTTTCTGAAAAGTCATGAAGTAAATGTCATGAACTGTTGGTAAAGATGTTCCAATGAAATCATCACTGGAAGTGTGTCTTGCCCTAAGTGATGTAATAACCAAGGTCAAGTTAGACTTGCTGGCTGTGTTTCCCTTTGGCAGAATAGCATCCCCCTGACTCCCTCTAAATCTCCTCTTCTACTCCCAGTCAAAAGATTAACAGAGAGGTAAAACATTAGCCAAGCTTACAAATTTTGCTTTTCAAAAGATACTTCTTAGTTTTATGAAATGAGAATATTTTCAGGTGGAAACCACTAAACCATGAGACTTTATAGTTCAGCATCAATAACTTAAATTTTGAAATGTAAATAGTCATTTTAAATTTCAGTTTTGAAACATACAGACTTTATGACCATAGCAAATGATCTCAATTCTTTTGAGCCTAGATTAATATATGATTTGAAAGAAAGAAAGAAGAAAGAAGAAAGAAAGAAAGAAAGAAAGAAAGAAAGAAAGAAAGAAAGAAAGAAAGAAAGAAAGAAAGA